>NC_089799.1:18474901-18477401 GCF_040412425.1 Macrobrachium rosenbergii
ACCGTGGGATTTCGGCAGAAAACCTCGAACTTTTCCAACGGGGAATATGTGATCACTGACAAGGGAATCCGAGCCATAAAATATTTCATGAATAGAGGCAGAAGTTGAAAAGCAAGTTCTGGGCCGTTAACAGAGTAAAAAGAGAGAGAGATATTCGCAAGCCAAGACCACGAAATATCCGCAAATCTAGGTTACGGGCTAAGTAATATGTGTTCGCCGTACAATTTAAACCAAAAATACAAAGTAGGACAATGCAGTGCTGTATATTTGTAGTGAATATATTCAGTTATCCTCTAGGATTATACAGATACAAAAAGAAGCAAGAATCCTCCTCTCTGGATCAAATCCTGTGGACAACACATCTTTCCTATAACCCTTCATATCCTGAATGGAATAAGAGAAGCACCAATTACGGAATCAGATTCGAAAATACAAAAAGGCAACTGAGTTAGATTTGTTTTCTTTCACTTCTTACTATTTAGAATACTACGCGAACAAAAGCCAGAGTTTGGGAGAAAAAAAAAAAGATTTTTGTTTCATGTACATCTTTATTATTATTATTATTATTATTATTATTATTATTATTATTATTATTATTATTATTATTATTATTATTCAGAAGATGAACCTTATTCGTATGGAATATTCCCACAGCACCATTGACTTGAAATTCAAACTTCCAAAGAACACCATGCTCTTTCAAAAGAAATAACAGAGGGTAATGGGACATATAGAAAATAAATTTACAAACTAATAAATAAATAGATAGAAATGTAAGTAAATTATTAAAGTACAGGCAAGGAGAAAAGACACCTTCATAAAAAGTTTGATTGTACATTTAGGTTACCACTTAGATCGCATTTGTCATTATCCTCAATCCATAACAACTCTAATCTCTTATATGTATATGAACCTGTACTATCTTTTCCTTAAGCCTACAGTCTCATGTATCCCACTTCACTGTAACGACAGATAATTCTCCGTAACTGAGGGCTCTTATTGTTAAATAGTACCCAAGCAACTGCAGTGGCAACAGCGCTTGAAATAGGTAATACATCTTAAGTACTTTTGCACAACAAAGGAAGCTACCAAGGTTAAGAATTTATTTCATTTTTGGAGAAAAAGAAGGATATCACGAGGTACCGAATCCTGTATTTGCTTTAGCTCCGTGATTCCATATCTTTATTGTCTTCTCATGTAGATGTGTGCCAAGAGTGAAACCCAGTTTACAGGATTGTTTCAGCTCACATCCACGGCATTTACCTAAGTACATGTAGTCTATTTCAGTGTAGTATATATTACTTTTGTTTGTGTATAGCTCTAGAGACAAGTACATTCGTTTATTTAACTGTTCTCCCTTTCCTTTAAAACTTCCCTTTCGATTATCTTAAGTTTATTAGTTAAGAAAAACTAATTCAGTATTCAATCTCCTTTGAGTGATCGTCTTTTTTAGTTACTGTTGTGTCGGCTTTGTCTATCTGTCCGCCCTCAGATATTAAAAATTACTGAGACTAGAGGGCTGCAAATTGGCATGTTGATCCTCCACACTACAATCATCAAACATCAAATTTCACCCCTCTAGCCTCAGTAGTATTTTTTTTTTATTTAAGGTTAAAGTTAGCCATAATCGTACTTCTGGCATCGCTATAGGTACCAACAACATAGACCACCAAGGGACCGTGGCTGAGTTTCATGGGTCGCGGCTAAGAGTTTTATGGGCAGTGGAGGCCACCACCTGACAGAAAACTCGATTTCGCCGAGGAAACTTCGGCGCATTTTTTACGTGTTATTTAAAATTACGATTTACATCCCAGTATATCCTAAAGTATATAAACTGTAATAAACATTTGTGCAAACAGATCGAGATTGCTTTTACTCTTGGGACTTTTAGGGTTCGCAAAAACAAAAGGGTACACCAATATATTATGAAGTGCTCGTATCATCTGCAAATAACAAAACGGTACGCCAATATATTACATCACGTGTTCGTAACCATCTCTTCATTCTGTAAACACAAGCGACTAATTCAATACATCACACAGTCCTTGTGTAATCAGTTTCCTCTTTGTTTACAAACAGGGCAACGACGTTGTTTGTCCAGTCACTTTATCAATTTCTTTCCCTACGATTTCGAAAGTCTGCATCCTCGCCCACCTGTCCTCAAAATACCTTATGAACAGAAGGGATGAAAAAGCTTTATCTCTCATCTCCTCCCCATCTTTCGCTTCTTTTTACGCGAGAAACATTTCTCGGTAAACACTGTCGTTAAATTGCTTTGCGTCGAGATGAATGTTAATCAAAGAATAATGTTTATGCGTTCGGTTGTAATATCTTTCTTTGTACACAGAGCCTGTATATTCTCCTATATATATATATATATATATATATATATATATATATATATATATATATATATATATATATATATATATATATATATATATATATATATAAAGGCTGCTATTGTTAATCATTTTGATATATATATATATATATATAT
>NC_089799.1:18479901-18487401 GCF_040412425.1 Macrobrachium rosenbergii
AGTATGAAAAGGGTGACAGATAGAATAATTGATGAACCTGCTTCGTCTTAACTACCTCAAGTGTGTTCCCTGGTGTAATGCCATCTCAATTTTTTTCTTATAAGGATTGCTGCTTTACACGATTTTCGAGTTCATGAAGAATTTCTCTTTAATATTCTTCAATCATTTATATTAATCATATCTTTTATTCTAATGTTTCCTTCTCTACATTCAGGTGAGGCTTATATTGTCTGATTTTTATTCAATATTTATTTTATTAGAATATTATTCAGCACCTTACTTTTCGTTTCAGCCTTATTCATTCCATTACTCATTTTATTTGGCCTCATTTGATATTCCATATTTCATTTTATCTCCGATTTCTCTTCTGATCATTCAAAAATCCATTTCTACCGTCCTTCTTATTCACACTCGATTTCTGAGTTTTAGTTGTGGATCTTTCGTCATTATTATTTCTTATTTTTATTTAGGTTTGCCTTATATATCTAAAAAACACCTTTCATTTGCATAGTTTGAATAACTTCGGTCCCTTCACTTTTCTAAATCTGTTCCCATTTACTTAAATGGGTTTCTCACGCAACTTTTCCATTTTCTTACTGATCGTTTTAATTTCACCACCTTATGCTTCACAAAGCTATAAGTTCACTTCAAAAAATTACCTTTCGAAGTCTATAATCATTTTTCAGTTCTCTCTGATTTAATTTCTTTCTATTTCATCTTCGCATTCAACATCATTATCGTCGATTACTCTCCGTTCTCGAGAAGTAATCAACCTAACTTTTGGCGGAATTTTTTTTTTTTATGAAAGATTCACAGTAATTTCTCTATTGCACAGCTGTTTCGTTCCACCAAGCCAATCTCAGTTCAAGTTATATAAAAGATAACCAAGAATTAATTTTTCCAAAATGTCAGTTTTGTCGTTTCGCAATTCTAAATTACATTTTTTTGCATTGATATTTATTTTTTTCTTTTGCTTAGTAATTTGTTGTATCCAGGTACATAAAAAAAATTATTTTTTCTCTCAAATTTGATGCATGTCAATTGCAATTCTACACTTTCATTTTGTTGCAAGGGATTTTTTCTTTTCATTTTGTTGGGTAAAATCATGAAATTGTCGTTAGCACTTTATTTTTAAGAGAAGTGAGTTTGACAAGAAGGTAATCATAGAATCTGAAGAAAGATGGTAGATGTTTGAGTAAAATTATAGGACTCTTTCTGGTGTTATGGGATTCTTTCTTACTTGATTTTATTTCATTTGAAACGTTTAGTTTTAATGCGATGTGTTGAGCGGTACATGCACGACTGTACCTTTTTTTCATTGGCTGATTAGTCAGTGATACAGTGACATAGGAGGCACTTTGGAACTTTTGTTCCCCCTCATGGACCTTTTGTAGATCATGCAGTACCAAGACTAATATAAATATTATACCAAACATTATGCAATAACGTTTCTTTGGACACTTACAGTAACTTTTTACATAAATGGTATTTATCTGTAAACGAAGTAATTTAGAAATACATTGATAGGGAAATTTTTTCCAGTATAGATACAGCGTTCAGTGTTCCATTAAAAAAAAAAAAAACATTTCAAGGCAAGCAAGGGGAGTTCAAGATCTTCGAAGAGAGCAAGAGAAATGGGAGGACACAGAGAGAGAGAGAGAGAGAGAGAGAGAGAGAGAGAGAGAGAGAGAGAGAGAGAAAGAGGCAGAGAGAGAGAGAGCGACACCAGTGTAGTGGTGAAAGAAAGGTACGTCGTTTTAGCTATAAAAATGGCTAAAACAGAATTTCCAAGTACTTAGAGCGTGTTTTTGAATTGCCTGAAGTAATACAGGTGTTGAATGAAGTCAGATTTTTTCTGTGAAGAGAATGAAAAAGATGCAATTGCTTTTTGATATTTTGAATAATCCGTTGTTTTGTGAAGGCGAAAGACGAGAGAAATGAATTCCTTTCTGAAAGCACAAAAGCCATGTTGATAATGTGAGCACGTCATGAAATAAAAAAAACGTATTTTTTAAAGACATTCTTTTATAAATAAGTCCATGTGACAATGTTTTTTTGAGGAGATATCTGATGAAAACCTAAAAAGCACAAACGCATAAGAAAACTGCATACAGTATTTAGAGCTACGATTGTTTATTGTGAAGAAATCATCTGCTTGTATTTCTTATAAGTTAAGCATATCTTAGTTTAACCAGACCACTGAGCTGATTAACAGCTCTCCTAGGGCTGGCCCGAAGGATTAGATTTATTTTTACGTGGCTAAGAACCAATTGGTTACTTAGCAACGGGACCTACAGTTTATTGTGGAATCCGAACCACATTATAGCGAGAAATGAATTTCTATCACCAGAAACAAATTCCTCTTGTTCTTCACTGGCCGATCGGAGATTCGAACTCGCGACCAACAGAGTGGTAGCTGAGAACGGAACCCGCTCACCCAGCGAGGAACTTGTATTCTTTATACATGTATATATATATTTATATACATGTATATATATATATTTATATTTATATACATATATATGCATATATATATATATATATATATATGAATATATATATATATATATATATATATATATATATATATATATATATATATATAAAAGAAATATATATATCCCTATAATAAAAATCACAACTATATATACTGTATATCATATTTATATATATTTTATTTTTATATATAAAAGATTGTTATATTGTTTTTGATGCCATATATATATATATATATATATATATATATATATATATATATATATATATATATATATATATATATATATATATATATATATATATATATATATATATATATATATATATATATATATATATATATATATATATATATATATATATATATATATATATATATATATATATATATATATATATATATATATATATATATATATATATATATATATTCTTCCGTATTTTCAAAAATATCAAAATTCGTCTGTTAGTCGTCAGCTTGAATGGGAGATTAGCGGCGGGAAGAGACGCCATGAAGGGGTTGAACTTAGGTGGGCCTAAAACTCCCCAGGTCACCCGATTTGGGGGTAGAACAATACCGCTCCTTAAGCTCCCCCATCGGATGTTTTTGGGGGGTCAGGTAGCCGTTAGTGAACAGGGACGAATCCGGGTTGTAGGCAGGCTATGATCTTAACACTTCAGTCCTTAACTATAAGACCTATTTCCCTACAACCTTTTGCCGGCTGTGTGACTGCTTGCATATGGCCGATGTCCTGGATTTGAAGCAAAACGACAAAGCAGCGCCCGAGTCCTGAACGCCACCGCACTCTGTTCCCAGCCACCAACGTGTCGAGTGGCGCCCTTTCGTCTTCCTTCCACTGGCGAAGATTGAACGACTCTGGAGGCCAAGCCCCTCACATGCTACGAGCTCTAAGCACAGAAGGTATCAGGTACATCCGGAAGCATTTAGTCCCAAGCCAGTTTCCGTTCCTTCCCGTGAATTTCTCTCTATTTTTCCGAATTTCCAACTTTCCATTCTCTTAAACAAAGCCCCTTTGTTCAGTCAAACCTACCACAAAGCTGCCCCATGATTCGTCCCCCAAAGCTCCAATTAAATCAATTCAGTGATCAGAATTAGATTATTCCCACCATAGTGTTAACCAAGGGCTAAATAATTCTAATTGACCAATTCCTCCATGGTATATATTTAAGTTTCAGGCGAGAGAAACTCCTTGCTTGAATGCTAACCTGGAAGTCTCTTCCAAAAATCCTGCTACTCTGCTCCCCAGCGGTCGATCCCAGCCTTGTGAATCAATTTTACCTGGAAGTACTGCCATTTCTGATAAGCAAGAAAGTCCTGATGCACAGTCCCGGGGCACTAACTGGTCCCCCCCCCTCCCCCATTGTGCACAAGTGCCTGATTCTGAAAATCCTTCAACCAGTATTAACCGTTTTCTATTCAGAGATTTGCTATTCATTGTCTAATATTATTGCACATTGCATGTGCTTGCAAGCCGCACAGTTGGTTATTTTCAGATTCATTTAGTGATTGCTTCATCTGTAAGTAAATTCAGTTTAGCTTAATCTGTTACTCATCTTCCGTGGCGACCTTCCACTCCCTGAGTAATTACTGATGATTAAGGTAAGTCACACTTCTTTCCCCCCATTTTATTACATTCTGAGTGCTCTCTGTTGGCCCCTGAAGGCAGTTCATGTTAAAAAATCCCCTTACATTCCTCCAACAGGCCCCAGAACGTAAATATATATATATATATATATATATATATATATATATATATATATATATATATATATATATATATATATATATATATATATATATATATATACATACATATATAAGACATACAAGCACAATGACCTGTTCACAATAAACAATCATAATTCTGAATACTGCATATAATTTTCTTACATATATATATATATATATATATATATATATATATATATATATATATATATATATATATATAGAGAGAGAGAGAGAGAGAGAGAGAGAGAGAGAGAGAGAGAGACAGAGACAGAGATTTCCATAAAGTCATGGTGCAATTTAAAATACTTGTACCTGCATAAAAAGGATAAGAAAGCAGTACGTGTCTAATTTTTCTGTTCCTGAAATGTTTATTTATTATTTACTTTATCAAATATTTTCACAGTTCCTAAAACTTAAAAATGGCCTTTTTTCAGAACCGCTGTTGGCCCATGGCTTCACTAGAAGAGAAAGTAAACTGTGTTCTTTGCTGGCTGAGCTAAAATGTAGTTGTTGTCTAGAGAAGGTTTACAACCCAGTACAATAAAGAAGCACCTCACAGGAATTGCATTCTTTCAGTAATTATCTGACTGTCCATTTGTTCAGTTTTCCGTTACATTTTGTCGGTGTGTATCTATGTGACAAGGGGTTGATACAATATCTCTCTCTCTCTCTCTCTCTCTCTCTCTCTCTCTCTCTCTCTCTCTCTCTCTCTCTCTCTCTCTCGTTAGTAAAATGATATCCATTTGGTTAGTTAATTATTAGTTATCTGACTGTTCATTTTTTCGGTCCTTTAATATATTTTGTCGTGTTGCATCTGTATGAAGTCGATGTAAAATAATCTCTCTCTCTCTCTCTCTCTCTCTCTCTCTCTCTCTCTCTCTCTCTCTCTCTCTCTCTCTCCGAAATGTCAATAAAATGCAATTTTACTCCAGGAATACGAGTGCAGAAAACTCCCGAGAGGACAAGTATAATGAACGTCTCAACACTGAAGCCTCCTTGAATACGTGGATAGGTCCAATTTTGAAATGAAACCGACTCGTACCAGATCTTCAGCTCAGATCAGTGTTGATAGCAAAAGTCACACACGCACACACTCATACGAAAACACAAACACACATATACACACAAATATATATATATATATATATATATATATATATATATATATATATATATATATATATATATATATGTGTCTTTTCCTGTAATACCAATACCACTGTGTAATATGAATATAAAAAAAGGCCCATAAAACACTATTTAAACGTTGCAACCATATATTTCGGGCACTTGCTTGTGCCCCTGTTCACTGGTAGAATATGGACAGATGAAATGTTACAGGGCATATATACAAAGCATATATAGGTGTGGCATTAAGTCTCCGATGGTATGCAGTTGGCCGTTTCCTAAGAAGAAGGTGGAGAATAACCAATTGGTTATTCTCCTCCTTCTTAGGAAACGGTCACCTTCATACCATCGGAGACTTAAGGCCACACCTTTATGTTTTGTATATATACCCTTGTAACATTTCATCTGTCCATATTCTACTAGTGAACAGGGGCACAGAAGCAAGTGCCCGAAATATATGGTTGCAACGTTTAAATAGTGTTTTATGGGCCTTTGTATTCATATATACATATTTTATATATATATATATATATATATATATATATATATATATATATATATATATATATATATATATATATATATATATATATATATATATATATATATATATATATATTAAGACCTCAATATCCTTTGTATGAATGGGCACTACAATTGTGCAAGTGATCAAGAAACCACTTATATTTACTTATATTTATATATATATATATATATATATATATATATATATATATATATATATATATATATATATATATATATACACACACACACACATACATACATACCTATACATACACATACATATATATATGTGTGTGTGTGTGTATATATATAAAAGTATACCTTAGTTTTACACACCACACTGATTAACATATATATAAAACCAATTGGTTATACCTTTATTGTTTTTATAGCGAGAAATTAATTTCTATCAGAAATAAATTCCAACTCTTCATCAGCCGGCCAGCTGATTAACAGCTCTCTTAGTGCTGGCCCGAAGGATCAGACTTATTTTTGACGTGGCTAAGAACCAATTGGTTACTTAGCAACGGGACCTTCTTCAAAAAGACATTGCGAGGGTTAAGGTGTCAATGGCGTCCGATTTCCAATGTATATTGTTGGTTTGATTGATGATAGCAGATTCATTGTAGAGAGAAGTCGACATCTCTTTTGCTCTTTGAAAAACATATTAGAGTTAATGACATGCCCTGTATTTCTAAAGGAGAGTTCGGATTTTCCTACATATTAGCTGTCCTATCACCAGAAATAAATTCCTCTAACTCTTCATCAGCCGGCCGGGATGAATTGAAACTCTGGCCCATCGAGTGACAGTTCGCATCTCTACCGAAACTCACCCAACGAAGAGCCTAAGGCCACACCTTCATGTTTTTGTATGTATATATATATATATATATATATATATATATATATATATATATATATATATATATATATATATATATATATATATATATATATATATATATATATATATATGTGTGTGTGTGTGTGTGTGTGTGTGTGTGTGTGTGTGTGTATAAATTCACTATTTTACGTCAAACTAACTCACTGACATTAATAATTTTGTGTAATATCCCAAAAATACGATTCAAGGTTCCAATTCACTGGGCTAATTACGTTCGAAACAGTTTAATGAGCGTGACAGTATTTTCTAAAGCGTTGTTCTTTTCAAATCTGTTATGATATTTTGAACGATCTTCAAAATGAGCAGCAACAATGAACTCGTATTGTTCACTTTGATATCAAAGGGAAAAACAGTTTCGTGTGCAAAATAATATAATTGCTACAGCGTTCTTGTTTTGAGAGAGAGAAAGAGAGAGAGAGAGAGACAGAGACAGACAGACAGACAGACAGAGAGATAGTTTGTAGTTAATGTTTTCTTTAAAATAAGAGTAATATAATCTTTTGATTAAAAACTGCAGTGGCGTAAATCTCAGTATTTATGTGTGTTATAATTTACATTGATAAAAGCATTTTATGTCAACATCAGAAACAGAAAATATGTGAAAATTGCCTATTATTCAATATTCATATCGTTAAAATAACTCGGTAATGGCTAACTACGTATTTCACAAAAGTATTTTAAACATAAC
>NC_089799.1:18492401-18499901 GCF_040412425.1 Macrobrachium rosenbergii
CTGAAAATCTGGATTCTACCTAACACCTTATCATATAACCAGAATTAAGTGCTGCTTCCATCGTGTTCCCATGAAATATTTAACCAACATTTAATCCTTAAAAGTTCCACTGTCAGCAACACAGACCCTCATGCAGTTGTCGAAACACATCCTTATGGATTATTCATCTGTGTTGTCTTGTTTTTAACTTCTTAAGCATCATTGCATTGAGGAAGGCGTTAATTTTCGAATCATTGCATTGAGGAAATTGTCAATTATCTCACCATTTGCATTGAAGAAATCACTTATTGTTGTATCATTGCATTAAATAAGGAAATCGTTCATTGTTGCATCATCGCCCTAAGAAAAGCAGTGACTGTCGCACCATTGCATTAAGGAAAGCGCTGAGCGTCGCATCATTGCGCTAAGGGAAACACTTATTGTAGCATCATTGCATTAAGGAAAGCACTGTTGTCGCACCATTGCGCTGAGGAAAGCACTGATTGTCGCACCATTGCATTAAGGAAAGCACTGATTGTCGCACCATTGCATTAAGGAAAGCACTGATTGTCGCATCATCGCCTTAAGGAAAGCGTTATTTTATCGTAGAAAGAAGGGAATAAAGTCAGATGTAGGGATCGGTATTTTTAGAAGGCACTAACATTTGTTCAAAATATCTAGATTATTTTATTACTCTTTGTATAACTGGAACGCTGTTTCTTGCCGTTATGATGAAGCGTGTTTTTTTTTTTTACATGAACGTACAGCTTCGATAAAAAGAACACACATCTGAATCAACTTTAATTATTTCCTGACATTTTCTTCATGCGTGTTGGGAAAAAAGTCGAGTTTTGATGTCCTATGAAAGATGAGCATTCGACCTGTAAACTGTATTTTTATTCCGTAGATTTTATGGGTGTTATCTATTTTACGGTTTTCCTATACTCTGGCACAAAGTGGGAATTTTGTCTATTCATTTGTGGGAAACTCAAAAATGAAAAATAAAGATGTACGCACCTTTTGCCTTGTGTTTATATATGTAATACATTTTTCATATTTCAAAGGCTTTGTGCATGTTGATGGTCCTTTTACCTGAGCGTAGATAAGGTCAATAGTTGTGACATTTCCCTTACAGTTACTTAATTCCAGTTACCTCTGCACTTGATATACAATCGATACAAAAGTGATATAAAACTTTGAAGAATATATAAAAAAGAGGCATTTACATCTCCACTGATAATCAAGGTGAAAAATGGATCTATCTCTCCAATAATCGATAGCAAAAAACTATAAAATCGTTGTCAGTGCAAACTTTAAACCTTGAATAAAGTATGAACGGACAGACAAATAAAGTGTGGACCGACAGACAAAGCCGGCAAATAGTTTTCTTTTACAGAAAGCTAAAAGCCATCTTTCCTTCATAGTTGAATTAAAGTACTAATAGCAGGCTGTTTGTTTGATTCCTTAGTTATTTTTTTACAGAGATTAAGTTAGTTCCAAACAAAATTTAGTGGTGTTGAATTTATATATATAAATAAAATGTACGCCGATGTATGCTAGTCACTCAAAGATGACATAAAGAGTGAAAAAAGCCACAGGAAATCCCATTCTATCCAAAATGGAGAAATAAATATAAAGCGTTTAAAAAGATTCAATACCTTTGTGATCTTGTAAAACCATATTTTTGTAATGAAAATAGAATAGAAATTGAAAGAAAAGATTCATTCATAAAAACAAAGAAAGAAAAAATGCGAAGTATCTCGAAAACATAATGGAAAAATTTTCAAGATGAAGAAAAACAACAATTCAAAGACATGCATCTTGAAAAAAATATATATATAAAGAAAAAGCTTTCACCTCAGTAAGTCTACCGAACCGTAAATCCTTATCCTTGTGTACGTGGAGGTAATCCCACGAGGGGGAAAGGCGTAACAGAAGGAATTGGGAGCAGTTAGCCTTCCTTGCAAGGCTTCATCTCCCTTGATCCCAACCGATGACGATTTACGAGTTCTTGATCCTTCAGCGCCCCTTCAGGAGCTCCCCAGGTCGTAAGGAAGCTTAGGGAAAGGTCGCAAGTCTACTGCATGATAACAGCGAGAAAAACTCTCTCTCTCTCTCTCTCTCTCTCTCTCTCTCTCTCTCTCTCTCTTATACGGAACGATAACTTATAATTATTCTATCTCTCTCTCTCTCTCTTATTTGGAACGATAATTCAGAATAATCTCTCTCTCTCTCTCTTTCTTGTATGGAACGGTAACTCACAATAATATCTCTCTCTCTCTCTCTCTCTCTCTTATACGGAACGATAACTTAGAATAATTTCCTCCCCCTCTCTCTCTCTCTCTCTTCTCTTTTTCTTCACAAGGAACGATAACTCAGAATAATTTCTCTCTCTCTCTCTCTCTCTCTCTCTCTCTCTCTCTCTCTCTCTCTCTCTCTCTCTCTCTCTCTCTTTTCTTATGCGAAACGATAACTCAGAATAACTTCAAATGCCCTTTTAACACAAAGATAAATCATCACTTAACAAATAAACATTATCGAAGAGCAATAAACAAATCATTTAATCAGTGACAGTTAAACATTTTAGTGGTTTTAATAGTAAACTTTCATAAAAAATTTACAGTAAACTCTCAGATGAAACAGAGATTACGAAAAACGTTTTAGAAGGTCTATTGTAAAGAGATATCAAAGCTTCAGATAGATCAAAACGTCGAAACATGGAAATAGTACGGTTATCATTTCGTTAAGGCATCGTAACAGAAAGATTATTAATGAGTCCTTCGCCATATTCGTTCATGACATTTGAAAATTAATAAAGTAACTTAAATAAGTACATCTTCAAACAAATTTAAAGAAGTAAGCAAATGGCAACTTAAGCCACAGTGCATTAAATCCTACCGAGCACACACATCCCCGTAAGGGGCTAGTGCCGTCAGTGCACCTCATGCGGCGCACTCTATACAGTACTAAACGTTTTTTACAGCGTGCCTTCGGCCCCTAGCTGCAACCCCTTTCGTTCCTATCACTGTACCTCCTTTCATATTATCTTTCTTCCATCTTACTTTCCATCCTCTCCTAACAATTGATTCATAGTGCAACTGCTTTGAGGTTTTCCTCCTGTTACACCTTTCAAACGTTTTCACTGTCAATTTCCGTTTCAGCGCTAAATGACCTTATAGGTCCCAGTGCTTGGCCTTTGGCCTAAATTCTGTATTTAATTCAGTTCAGTCTTAACAAGCCCAATCAAAATGTTCTAAGAGAATTCATGTACAGTGAAGAAGAACTGTTTGATAGATTAATTTATATTCGCCTGGCGTTAAATAAAGATCGTCAGCCTCAAAATAAAGATTTGCTGAAATTATACATAACACTTTGCGAATTATAAGTGTGGTCAACCGATATTAATTGATAATTCATAAGAAAGAAAAAGCCTAGGCCATACCAAAATATAAACTTACAAAAGCATATATATATATATATATATATATATATATATATATATATATATATATATATATATATATATATATATATATATATATATATATATATATATATATATATATCTCGCCACTCTCTATTTCCGGCTCTCTGCAGCAACTGAGCTGCAGACATTCTTCCTCCAGTCATTCTCACCAATCCATCCATATATTTTTGTCTAGGTCTTCCTCTTGGCCGACTTCCATTGATTTTACCAGTGAGAGAGAGATGTTCTAGTTCTTGTCTTCTCACTTGTGACCCACAAACCGCATTTGTCTACCTCTCACTGAAGCCAAAAGTTCTCTCTCAATGCCTACTCTCTCTAATACCTGCTCATTAGTTTTCCTTTCTGTCCATGATATTTTCAGCATCCTTCTCCAAAACCACATTTCTGCAGCCTGTAACCTCTCCTCATCTGCCTTCCTCAAGGTCCAAGTTTCACAGCCATACAACAATACAGACCAAACAAAACATTTCACAAATCTTCTCCTAAGATTCATCGGTATTTTTGAGTTGGTGACTAATCTCTTTATCTTACCAAATGCATCTTTTGCCATGGATATTCTCTTCCTGATCTCTTTTTCGCATTTTAATATATATATATATATATATATATATATATATATATATATATATATATATATATATATATATATATATATATATGTGTGTGTGTGTGTGTGTGTGTGTATATATATATGCTTTTTGTAAGTGTATATCTTGTTGTGGACTTGGATATATATATATATATATATATATATATATATATATATATATATATATATATATATATATATATATATATATATATATATATATATGTGTGTGTGTGTGTGTGTGTGAGTGTGTGTGTGTGTTGTGTGTGTCAAATCTGCCGTCTTCTGTCATTTTCATTATTCGAAGTCCTCTGAAATACAATTGACAGTTATGTATATGTGCATTATCTTGATTCAAATGAAACATATGTCTTAATGCAAAAGTAGTTCACGTTACACATATTGTTAGATATCGCATATGAATTTAGAAATGCAATACGTACTGACGTATTGACGTGTGCATGTGATATAACTGACTTTTTTCTGTTTTAAGCATAAATTGAATTAGAATTTACTTTTTTTTGTTTTATAAAATGTAAATTCAATTATGATAGCTTTAAATGTGTCCTCGTAAATTCATTTACCGTGCAAGTAAAAATATTTTTCATTGCTATATTTACAATGATGTTTTCTGAAAACAAAATAAAAAGAAAACAAATAATAAAAAATGAAACAATAAACCTTTACTGACATGGTTATAAAATCAAATAATGAAGGCATCATTTATGTTTATATTTTGAGGGCAGAAACTATTTCGTACTGTGTTAGTATAAATACGATATTACCACACGGGTTGAATTCTGTTTAGAATCAGAAAATATATACACCGACATATTATGAAAGAAATTCTGCCTTTAAAAATAAATGTAGATAGTGCCATCCATATTTGAATATAATATACATACACACACACACACACACACACACACACACACACATATATATATATATATATATATATATATATATATATATATATATATATATATATATATATATTTATATATATGTATATATATATATATATATATATATATATATATATATATATATTATATATATGTATATATATATATATATATATATATATATATATATATATATATATATATATATATATATATATATATATATATATATATTTATACATGTATATGTACATATATATATATATATATATATATATATATATATATATATATATATATATATATATATATATATATATATATATATATAGGTATATATATATATATATATATATATATATATATATATATATATATATATATATATATATATATATATATATATATTTATACATGTATATGTACACACACATATATATATATATATATATATATATATATATATATATATATATATATTTAGGTATGTATATATAAATAAAGACAAAATCCATAAGGAAAGAGAAACAATGAAGTGCTGCATCTTTCGACTTACAGTCCTTTACTTAACAGTCTGCTAAGTAAAGGACTATAAGTCGAGAAACCTTTAGCACTCCATTGTTTCTCTTCCTTCGTGATTTTGTCTTTATTCATATAATAATCATCACGTTCCATATTTTGATGATTCAGTTATACACACACACACATATCTATACATACATACACACACACACACACACACATATATATATATATATATATATATATATATATATATATATATATATATATATATATATATATATATATATATATATATATATTATATATATATATATATATATTATTTATTTATATATATATATTTATATTTATATATATATAAATTTATATTTTTATATATATAAATATATATTTTTATATATATAAATATATATATATATATATATATATATATATATATATATATATATATATATATCCCACATACTTAGTCACCACTTAGGAACAATAATAAAGCCATTCATACTGTGGAGGAACATTTGGAAGCCAAGCATACCCATCCACAGCGGGAAAGGTAATATACGCAGTCGGCAGAGCTGTGAAATTAAAGGAAGGGACAGCGTTAAAGAATAACAGTAAAACTGTCATTCCGTTGTGATGATTTTTATCAGGAAAACTGTCATTTCGTTATGATGATTTTCTGTTAAGCTTGCGAAAGTTTTGAATGGTCTTTGCATAAACTCGATTCTCTCGTGAAGAACATTCTACAGAATGGATGTTGGTAGAACTAAAAGGGACTCATAGAAGATTACTTAATGCATTTTAGTCATTTACTCAGGATGATGTAAATATAAACAAGTAAAAGATGCGCCGAAGTTTCTTCGGTGCAATCGAATCTTCTGTACATCGTATAATCAAGGCCACCGAAAATAGATCTAATTTTTGGTGGTCTCGTTATAATGCTGTGGCCTGGCCTATATCGTTGCCAGGTGAACGTTTATGGGTAACTTTAACCTTAAATAAAATAAAAACTACGGAGGCTAGAGGGTTGTTTTTTGGTATGTTTGATGATTGGAGGGTGGATGATAAACATAACAATTTGCAGCCCTCTAGCTTTAATAGTTTTTAAGATCTGAGGGCGAACAGAAAAAGTGCTGACAGAAAAAAGTGCGGACGGACAGACAAAGCCATCTCAATAGTTTTCTTTTACAGAAAACTGAAAAATCAGTACCAACAGTTTCATTGCCGGCAAACAAAAATAATCTGGGATATATTTAGTACACTAATTGAATTAAGGATGAATACGCGTGTGATTCATGTCAGTCACCTCATTAAAAGTTAAAACGTCACGTTTTAGCCGGGCACTAATTGCCTTCATTAGTATTATGAAGTATATCAGTAAATACTGATTAATTATTGTCAACAACACATCGAGGTATGCACTGATGAATGAATTTCCTACGTTATTTGATCAAAATGGTCCATTAAATATTTAATTCCTGAACTTTTGTATAGCTAACCCGGCCAATCAACAAGTAAGATAAAGTAAGATATAATAGATATATATATATATATATATATATATATATATATATATATATATATATATATATATATATATATATATATATATATATATATATATATATATATAAATTATTATACAAACTGAAATCTCTTCACGATATTTCGGTACTTCAGTTCGTTACATAATTTTTCGTAATCGGCTCTGCTTACCTAAAAAAAATCTCATGAAACAAATACATTATCAGATCGTAGTGTTATTTAAAAAATTTAGTAGGGAATCAACTTGTCACTCATTTTGCTCGGTTGTTAACAACGGCATAAATTCCAGGTGATTATTTAATTTCTGAAAGATTGCATTGTTTCAGTAAAGTGAAGTAATACTTGGAGTGTAACTTCTGTGGTGAAATCTACTTTGTTTCAACGTGACATTTTGAGGGTGATAATATCATGATAAGATGGACGTTTTCTAATAATGTTCCTTTATTGTTTTAACGGAATTAACATCA
>NC_089799.1:18504901-18537401 GCF_040412425.1 Macrobrachium rosenbergii
GACAGAAACGAAGCAGAGGAGTGAGGTCGAGGGCCTCACCAGTTGTGGGTTGAGAAGAAAGCAAGACTCATACTTCGATTCACTTAATTTTGTAAATAATATGTATATTCTAATTAGTGTGTTAATGAAGTAAGAAAGCTTCACTGCCTTCCTAAAATCTCCTGGGACTCAAACACTACTATAACAACAAAGTCAGAAACGAGAAAGCAACTATAAAAGAAAATAATAAACTTCTTTACATGGACAACGAATAAAATAAATCATAACAAGTTGAAGGTGGTAGAGACATTACAAAAGAACATAACAAAAGGACAAAGCATAACGTTACATCATATTTTGTTTTGAAATTATTATTATTATTATTATTATTATTATTATTATTATTATTATTATTATTATTATTATTATTATTATTCAGAAGATGAACCCTATTCATATGGAACAAGCCCGAAGGGGCCATTCACTTGAAATTCAAGCTTCTAAAGAATATGGCGTTTATTAGAAAGATGAAAGAAGAAAACTTAATCAATATACAGTTATTTTTCATAGGTATTTATAAGTTTTTCTTCATTAATACTTTAGTATAGAATCCATAAATAAAATATATAAGTAGCATGCGAAATACGTCTCAAGCAGCCTCCATGTTTATCATCCGTTGTCAAGTTTTCATCAGAACATTAAAAATCATTTGTGCAACTTTCTACAATCTACTAGAATTAACAAATAACAAGTAAAAAATTCGCCGAATTTTCTTCGGCGCAATCGAGATTTCTGTACAGCCGCTACAGCGCATAATCAAGGCTACCAAAAATTGATCTATCTTTCGGTGGTCTCTGTATAATGCTGTATGACCCGCGGCCCATGAAACTTTAACCACGGCCGTTGGTGTCCTATCCTATGTCGTTGCCAGAAGCACGATTGTGGCTAACTTTAACCTAAATTAAAATAAGAATTACTGAGGCTAAAGGGCTGCAATTTGGTATATTTGATGATTGGAGGGTGGATGATCAACATAGCAATTTGCAGCCTAAGTAATTTTTAAGATCTGAGGGCGGAGAGAAAAAGTGCAGATGGAATAAAGTGCGGACGGACAGACAAAGCCGGCACAATAGTTTTATTTTCATACAACTAAAACTTAGATAATCATGCAGCTGAGGATTTTAGAAAAAAATCGTAGGTGTCATCTTTTTCATAATGTAATTAAAAAAATTCTTAGGCATTCTCTGTCATAATTACCTTACAAAAGGGTTATATAAGTGAATTTAAGGGTGAATAAACATCCCACCGACTCATGTTGATAGAAATGTACCCAGTAATCCCTTGGATGAATTATCTTCATTAGATTTTAATTAGTAGTGAATCTGAATTTGATTAATGATTTCTCTTTGTAAAACACAATTCAAGATTTGATTAAATGAGATTGATATACAAACAAAGATTTATTGCGGTGAAGGCAAACTTTAATTAGATAGTTTTTTAGAATTTCAGAATTTCTTATCAACTTTTGACATTAGTTAGCCAACGCATTCTTCCTTCCCCATGAAACTATAACCACGGCATGGTGATTGCCTATCCTATATCGTTGCCAGAAGCACGATTATGGCTAACTTTAACCTTAAATAAAATAAAAATTACTGAGGCTAGAAGGCTGCAATTTGGTATGTTTGATGGTTGGAGAGTGGATGATCAACATACCAATTTGCAGGCCTCTAGCCTCAATAGTTTTCAAGATCTGAGGGCGGACAGAAAAAGTGCCGACAGTAAAAGTGCGGATGGACAGACAAAGCCGTCACAATAGCTTTCTTTTACAGAAAACTAAAATGAAAGCAAACTCTCTCCGTTACTTCGAACAAACGCCTGTTTATGAACACGTCAGTGCAACCATTATATATGTACACACACACACACACACACATATACACACATATATATATATATATATATATATATATATATATATATATATATATATATATATATATATATATATATATATATATATATATATATATATGACATGGTTTCACTGACGTGTTCATTAACAGATGTTTGTTCAAAGTAATGGAGAAAGTTTGTTTGTTTCCGTTTTTAGTTGTTGTTTGTCCTCTAAGAAAGATATATCAACAACCCTGTATTTGTAGAGGGAAAATGAATGAAAAAGAAGTATATGGGAAAGAAAGAATGTGTTGCCTAATTATGTCAAAAGTTGATAAAAATTCTGAAATCCTAGAAAAACATCAAAACTTATTATCTGAAAGGATATATCTATCTATAAGAAGGTCAAGTAAATAAATGTTAGTATCTTGATAAACGGGCACGGGATATTTAATAAAAGGCAGCAGAAGCAACTCTGAAGAAATGAATTATCAGGACAAATATTGTATCATTTGTATGAGAAAAGATATGAGAGAAATTAAAATCGTATGGACGAAGCGCATTGTTTCCTGAGGGCAATCATATGCTGAGGAGAAGGACAAAAGGAAATGAAGAATCAATTTGGAGTGGAAATAGGATATGTGTGAATGGTTGAGTGCTACAATGAATAACGAAAAGATAACATTTTAAGTTTGAAGTGTGTAAGATTCAGTAATAATTAAAGTTAACTTATTTCCTGCTGGACAGGAAAATATGAGTTTTTTCTTTGCAATATGCACATCAAAATGGGCTGAATGAATGTGAGGAAGTGGAAGTTAGGAAATATAAATGTTCATGATTTAATTAAATTATTAAAAATGAGTTATAATGATCTGAATTCAAGACAAGGTGGGAAATAATAGTAATACTGGTTAGGCAGACGTAAGTTGTGGTTATTGAACTGGACCCAACTATGGACGCCAAAGACACTAAGACCTTCTCTGCTTCCTATAACTAAAGAATGTGAGACCTTCTCTACTTCCTATAACTAAAGAATGTGAGACTTTCTCTGCTTCCTATAACTAAAGAATGTGAGACTTTCTCTGCTTCCTATAACTAAAGAATGTGAGACTTTCTCTGCTTCCTGTAACTAAAGAATGTGAGACTTTCTCTGCTTCCTATAACTAAAGAATGTGAGACTTTCTCTGCTTCCTATAACTAAAGAATGTGAGACTTTCTCTGCCTCCTATAACTAAAGAATGTGAGACTTTCTCTGCTTCCTATAACTAAAGAATGTGTTTTTTTGCAAAAATCATAAAATTAAGTATTTAATTTTCTAAAGTTTAGAATATTTAATTCTTACCGCAACTGTGGCGCTATATATACAGAAAGAAATACGTGAACATAGCTAATTCCCGGACGGCAAGCCACAGTGCTGTACATGTTTTTATTTGAGCATAACCTTTTCTTGGTTATTCATAGCACGCGAGCTCCACTTTTTATCTCTTTCTCTCTCTCTCTCTCTCTCTCTCTCTCTCTCTCTCTCTCTCTCTCTCTCTCTCTCTCTCTCTTCTCTCTCTCTCTCTCTCTCTCTCTCTCTTTGATATCGCATTACTTTAAGTAAGTTAGAAGTAAGAATCCATGTAAGATTCGTCCTTGTGTGCGCGATCAACCTGGAAAAATATATCCTGTTATACAGAAAGCAGTCAAAGGAGGTCAAGTCCGCATAAACAGATCGCTAAAATAAAAACCTTTCAAAATCCCTTTATCCTCAGGAAACGGGTAATAAAGACATAAATGATCTCTTCCCTTACTTTTGTTGCTTCCGTTTTGCTCTTTCGTGTAATATAGCATTAATACGAATTAATATGTTAGAGTAAAAGGAAGAATTGAATAAATCATGTGTTGGTTAAAAAATGTATTTACTTACCCTTCTTCTCCTCCTCCTTCTTCTTTTTCTTCTATTATCCTTATTGTAGTAATATTACTATCAGAAAAAGAAGAAAAAGAAGGCGAATACACGGAAGCCTCCATTGTCAACAGTACATAATGGAAGCCTTCAAGATGCAGTAGAGGCAAGTAAACTCTCAAGCCGAGATCCGACGCCCTTTGTCCTTTCCCTTGACAAACACACCTGAGGCCAATCGCCCATTTCAATCAGCCCGCACATCTGTGGGAGAGACGCCTGCTGACAAAGAGTAATCTCGTTCCCACTACCCAAAACGGCACTTGAGCAACAAATGAGAACGCAGAAGGATGCGCATTAATCTTGTTGCTAAGGCCTCTCTGGCCGTCAGCTTCTGTTGATTTGATTTATGAAAGTTTGGCTGTCAGGCAAAGTACTCGGGTACTTTTGTACTTTTGGCATTCAGTGCTTAGGACAGTGACGAGAAGGAGTTGGTGTGGTTGGACTGCAAGATGAAGAGATTAAAAAAAAAGTTGTGAAAAAATCCGAAGAGTTTCATACAAATCCTGAGATACTGGGAGAGGTCACTGTAGGGTCACTAGAAGTCACTGCTGATCTAGTGATCATGTAAGGTTGTATTGTCACCGGGATTGAGTAACCATGCAAAATTTCAAGTCCCTCGGACGAAGGGAACAGGTCGAATATTGAGTTACAAGATTTGACCCAAACAGACAGACAGACAGACTAAGAAGTCAAGTTAAATAAAAGCATGTAATGATGGGAATGAAGTACAAGGATCTAAAGGTGGAACTGGTGGAAAATCTCACAGTCGCACCAAGAAGTAACAGTTAGAGGCGTAGGACAGCAAGATTGAAGAAATGGAATGGGAATGAAAGCTAAAAGGTTAAAAACTGGTTGCTGCTATGGGTCGAAGGGACGTTGCAAACACCCTTTAGTAATTCCTACAGTGCGCCCCTACGGGGCATCAGCTTTTGTTATTAACTGGAACCGTAGTCCGGTCCAGCAGAAGTGATACTGAATGTTTCCTTATTAAATTTTGGAATGAATTCCTATTAGTTACAATGCTCAGGTATTGTATTAAAGCGAACAAAATATTACTGACGTTTAAAGTAAATTATACATTTATTCAATTTCATCCTCGTCTCCTCCGATTTTTTCCAGGGTGAAATTGACTACTAAGTAAAAATATCGTCATGGCTGCGCTTTTAAATTACTGAAGTACACTAACCGCATATTTTTTCAGTGATGAGATCAAGGCGATCATAAAACTTGTTTATTTTTGCTTAATTTATGCTTTTTTACTTATAATTTTTTTTTACTCTTTCCCTCTTTTAAACTTCACATACAATACTATAATTCTCTCAATGTTTCCTTTGCTTTCTTTTCCTTACTTTTTCCTGCTGACCCTCAGCGAAGAAATCTTTTACTCAAATTTGTCGCCTCCTCTTTTATATCTTCATTTACTGCAAATACCCTTCAACAAACCCGACGTTTCGCATAAAATATGAGATATTCTATGATTAAGTTTTACTTATTTACTCATTTTTGAGGTGAAACTGATTCTTTCGTCTCTTTTCATAAGAAACACTTTTTCTATTATGGACGAAACAATTGCGTTCTTAATCTAACAACTTCGTTTGACATAAAAAAACAATAATAATTTTATTTTTAGAGTAATTAAAACGTATGACACTGTATGAAGGAATACCATAATTATTTTTGCCATAGTAATACATATTTCAGTCAAATAGAAAGATGAATATGGGGACGTTCTTATCTGTTCTTGAATAACTGACAAAGAATAGTTTCACCAACAAATATTAATTTTCTAAATTAATCTTCCCGGATATAGTAATGAAAAACTTATAACTGAAATGAATCAAGCTTATCACACACCGATTACCTAGTATTAGAAATGATTTTTACGTGTTGATTTGGAAAATGAATCATTTCATGACAGGAAAATGGACATATTTTTAACAACTGAATCACTAATGTGAGATTGTTTGTGAGAAGGTTAAAAGCAACAGGGCCTCGTGAACTAAATCAAAGTATTTGTTTTCTTTAAAAAAAAGCATCATTTTTAGTTTTCTGTAAAAGAAAATTGTTTGTGAGAAGGTCGAAAGCAAAAGGGCTTCGTGGATTAAACAAAAGTATTTGTTTTCTTTAAAAAAAAAAAAAAAGCATCATTTTTAGTTTTCTGTAAAAGAAAACTATTGTGAAGGCTTTGTCTGTCCGTCCGCACTTTTTCAGTCCGGCCTCAGATCTTAAAAACTATTGAGGGTAGAGGGTTGCAAATTGGTGAGTTGATCATCCACCCTCCAATCATCAAACATACCAAATTGCAGCCCTCTAGTCTCAGTAGTTTCTAGTTTATTTAAAGTTAAAGTTAGACATAATGGTGCTTCTGGCAACTATATAGGATAGGCCACCACCGTGCCGTGGTTAAAGTTTCATGGGCCACGGCTCATACGGCGATATACCGAGACCACCGAAAGATAGATCTATTTTCGGTGGCCTTGAGTATACGCTGTAGCGGCTGTACAGAAAACTCGATTGCGCCGAAGAAACTTCGGCGCCTTTTTACGTGTTTCATGTGATGACATCTTAAAACATAGCTGCACAAATCTTAGACATTTCGCTAAATACAAAATTGGTCCACACAGTCTGAAATATGCAGTAGAATTTTCCGCCTGAATTTAGAATTCAGAAACTACACAAGTCTCAACTTTATCACAATTAAACAAACAAAGTTAAATCCGCAAATAATGCATTAGAAGAGGACATTTATAATTTCTCTGTTAATCACGAAAGATTGAAGCTATTTCCAGGTCAATTAGATCATGGTCAATTCACTCTTTTGAAAAAGTGATTCATTTACTCTTTTCCAAGGGCTTCCATTACTTCATTACCTGACGTCATTCCAAGAGCTTGAATTCGGTCAATTTAGAAAGAATCCATTTAATGATGAACTTTATTAATTAGTGAAAGTCATCTGAATTGCTGCAGGAGTTCGGTTTTCCATTTCGACATTAACTAATGACTGGAAGAAATCCATCAAGAGAAAATGAGTGCCCAGAATAATTAACCCCGATATAAGGAAGTCTTTAAAAAAAAAAAAAAAAGTCTTTCTTACTGCACGACGATGACCTGGAAACAAACATACAGAGGTACATAAACACATGAAGCTATATTGTGGTACGTAATTCCTCCAAGGCTAACCAATAATTATATTCTCAGTTACATATAACTTAGAACAAGTAAAAATTGAGCCGAATTATCTTTCGGCACAGTCGAGTTTTCTGTACAGCGTATAATGCTGTATGAAACTCTCAGCCACTGCCCGGTGGTAGCCTGTGTTGTTGGCACCTATAGCGGTGCCAGAAGCACGATCATGGGTAACTTTAACCTTGAATAAAATAAAAACGACTGAGGCTAGAGGGGTGAAATTTGGTACTGTATGTTTGATGGTTGGAGGATGGATGATCAGTATACCAATTTGCAGCCCTCTAGCCTCAGATGTTTTTAAGATCTGAGGGTGGACAGAAAAAGTGCGGACGAACAGACAAGTAGTCATCTCAATAATGTTCTTTTACAGAAAACTAAAAAGGAATAAAAAGAATGCAGGAAAATACAAGAGTTATGCTGAGTTCATGCGAATATTCACTTTCTATTGTGAAAATAAATTTATTATTATTATTATTATTATTATTATTATTATTATTATTATTATTATTATTATTATTATTATTATGTCTTGCTTCTGATTTGAAAATCTTTTCAGGGAGATTATAATGCCGATTTGCATTGCAATTTAATGTCAATAATATCTGTCAAAAATGTCACTCTACATGAGAAAATTTAGATAAAATCTCTTACAAGGATTCCCCACCACAATTAACCCCGAAAAAATTTCTTACTGAACGGCAATGACCTAGAAATGAGCATACAGACAGCCGTATATACATACTTCATTATCTACATTGTTCTTTTGCCACGTGGTTTTAAAGTGAAAATACCCCGTGGCGCAATAACAATATATATAATAAAGTTTGTATGCCTGTGTTTTTGTTTCCAAATCATTGTCGTTCGGTAAGAAATCCTTTTTTTCAAGACCTCCTTACATCGGGGTTAAATGCTGTGGACTCCTAGTTGGAAATTTTACTCGTTTTTCTTATTAAGAGCGCCATTTTTGGTACTAATGACCGTGTATGTTTACTTTCTTTCCTGCTTCAGTTTTCTATGAGGATACTCTGCCTAATTGTGACTTGCCCTAAGGCAGTGGTTCTCAAACTACGGGTAATTACCCCCGTGGAGGTATTGAAGCCGTTTCTGGAGGGTAACGAGGCACCTTCTAAAAGTAATAGTTCTTTGGAGTAAAATTCAGTAAATTTATATAAATAATAATAATAATAAATAAATGCTGATATGCGATGTGCACTGTCCTCTACAGACCCTTGCATTGATATTTTAGTAAAAGACAAACAATACCATGTTTCCCATAATAATGCAGCAATAATGTCTTTATTTTCTATTAATTACCAAAGAAATAATGCTTTAATTCCAATTTGTAATAAAAGTAACAATGCTTTAATTTTAATTTTTTGTCTAAGGAATAATGTCTGAAATCTAAATTCTTTATTTCTTAAGACTTGAGTAAAAGTGAAATTAATTTCTTACATACAAAATGCATTAGAAATTAGGCATTCCAATATTTTTCTCTCCTTTATATTATTACTTCACATAACTGAAGAGGAATGGGTTAGGGGTAACGGTGATCTATCACACCACTGCCCCCGGGGGTAACGATACCAAAAAATTTGAGAACCACTGCCTACGGTAATGTTTCTTTTGTCCTTAGATGGAACTTATATCTTACTTCCAGTTTCCCGTGTTTCTTAGGGCAAAGTTTCTCCCACATATCATCAACATTAAATTGCAATGCAAATTGGCTTTATAATCTCTCTGCCAAGATTTTCAAGTCTGAAGCCAGACATGATAGCAATAATAAAGTAATTTTCACGATATAAAGTGGATAGTCGCATGAAATCAGCGCAACTCTGGTCACGTATTTTCCTGCATTATTTTTATTAGTTTTTTACTAATTTCTCTACAGTTGAGATTATAATTAGTGGTTAGTCTTAGAGGAATTACGTACCGCAATATGCCTCAATGGAATAAAAGCTATATAAGGAAAAATGTATAAACTTCTGGGTAATATATCTTTTTAATTCCCTTTGCCACAGGGTATTTTCAGTATAATTAATTCAGAATGCGATGTTTAATACTAACGACGATGTCTGTTTACGTTTCGCCCGCTTCATTTTTCTGTTTTGATATTCTACTTCATTGTGACTTGCCTACGGTAATTTTTCTTGGCTGTAGATGAGGCATTTATCGTACTTTAAGCGTCCAGTGGTTTGTTTCATGCTTTGTGGATCTTGTGACATTATCGTACTATCTTTCGCCCCTTTAAGGTTGTATTGCTGATTGTACCATTAAGATTTTTTTCGGTCTTTCTTTTTAGTTTTCTATAAAAGAAAACTGTTGTGCCAGCTTCTTCTGTCCGTCTGTCCTCAGATCTTAAAAACTGCTGAGGCTAGAGAGCTGCGAATTGGTATGTTGATCATCCACCCGCCAGTCATCAAACATACCAAATTGCAGCCCTCTAACCTCATTAGTTTTTATTTTATTTAAGGTTAAAGTTAGCCATAATCGTGCATCTGGAAACTATATAGGACAGGCCACCACCGGCCCGTGGTTAAAGTTTCAAGGCCGCGGCTCACACAGCCTTATACGGAGACCACCGAAAGAGAGATCCATTTTCTCTGGCCTTGATTATACGCTATACAGAAAACTTGATTGCGTCGAAGAAACTTCGGTGCATTTTTTACTTGTTTTCTTTTCCTTACAATAACTCCTCCTTGGTGATAAGATTTTAAAATGTTGAAACTTTTGGTGAAAGGTCATGAATGTTCTAAACTCTCCTTGGCACTCTGACGTCAGCAGGAAAAATATCTGAAGCCTAACTGAATTTTTATTGTTGCTTCATACCGGAAGTGGAGGTAATAGATTCACATGAAAGATGTTCTAGTAGAAAGTGACTCACTGGTATTGAAATTTCTTTCGTTGCCTGATGATGACAAGAGAGAGAGAGAGAGAGAGAGAGAGAGAGAGAGAGAGAGAGAGAGAGAGAGAGAGAGAGTGTGTCTGATGAACAAGAGACAAGAGAGAGAGAGAGAGAGAGAGAGAGAGAGAGAGAGATGGGAATGTAAGAGGAAGGGGGTTAGCCCTTGAGAAGAGAGAAAGAACTGGAGGAGAATAATTATTGTAACCAGGGACAACGACACCTTTGATGTCCTGACACATTGTCTGCTTACTATTACGATTGTGAGTTTTCTGTATTAAATAAAGTATCGTACGTTGTCTGAACCTTATCTATGGGTCTAAAGAAATTAACCTCCATTTATCTATCCCTTACTACAATCCCTCATCTCCTGCCAACTGTTCTTAAAAGTCTTAGGGATCCTGCAGAAGAAAACTCTGTTCCTTAATCTTCACGGCTGAGAACCCAAAGACTCCTCTGAAACTTATTGGTAGGAGGTTTTTTAGAGAGTCCGTTCCCGTAGAGATCATGAGACTTTCCCTCTCGCCCCCTTTTTTTCAGTTCTCCTTCTTTGTTCTTATTCTAAAATTTCTCTTTTTTCATCGATTTTCTCTCTACTCTCTCTCTCTCTCTCTCTCTCTCTCTCTCTCTCTCTCTTAAAACTCAGAAACTTCTCTGCTTCAATTGTTTCTGGTTTCTCCGTTTTTATTCCTTTTATCCTGTCCTTCCTTACCATTCAATTCTTTTGGCGAATTATTAGCTGCTATCTTCCACCTCATATTTTATGCGTTTCCAAATAGCAGATCTGCCATTCTTACGATTTCCTGCCGTTTTGTAACGTCAGCTTCCAGAACTTTTTTATGCTGGATTTTCTTTTTTCCTTTAAGTTTCCACTTGAAAAACTGGACTGTGGGTTTTTTTTTTATATAAACTTCTGGAGGTTCTTTCAATACTTTGTCAGCGGCAGGATCATCGACGTCAATGATTAATCGCCCAAAAATACTCAATTCTTTTATAAATGTAATTCACTACGGACTGTTTCTTTAACATAGATTTTTTCTAAATGGCGTAGATTCTAATTCAAAACTGAAAGAATTCCCTCACCATGTAATTGGATTTTACGGGTCCCATAAATTCCGATTTAGAAAAGGATAAAGGTACTTGGCTTTGCCTGCCTTTTCAAAAATAAAAAGCAAAGATGCTGCATCTAGCAAAGAAGGAAAAGAATTTCAATGGAACCAAAGAACAACTAAAGGTAGACACACCTACAGTGTTTGTATGAAACTTGGTACATAATTTTATTAGGATACCTTCTCGAGATAATTCAGTCCAGGACTTAGGCAAATTTTGGGCTAACCTGGAACTAATTGCAAACATTTTTTTTTGTGGGGTGGGGTGAGCCATTAATCACTATGCCCAAAATCTAGTGAACTCTGGACTCAGGAAAATAGACTAACAAGCGTAAATACAATATGGCCACCACTGTGAGTTTGGTTGTCGGATATCTTATTGCATAATACCCTTCAAGTGTATTACAAATGGATTTAGATAAGATCCCAGTAAGTCATACTTGTTTATTTACTCGTAATACGCTGTAAAATGCAGTTATGACGTCATGACATAAGCATTCCAAAATTGCACCTGTAAAGAGGAGATATTAAAACCAGTCCCTGCCTTTACTGTGGTGAATAATAAGAGACAAAATTGCAGCTGTAAAGAGGAAAGAAGCTTATAGGACTTTGTGTTATGGTTTTGGGTATTCGAACAGTAACATCCATTCTGAATTTTCTTTGTCGCTATCAACATAACCGGAATCACAAAATGAGATCTTCCATGTGGTCAGCATTGCTGATGATTGCACTGTTCATATAACTCATAGCTAGGGCTTATGAGGTCTCATTCCCTCTTTTGCAGCTAACTTTATTTTAATTACACTGCGCTTTACATTAACATCTGATTACGGAGGACTGGAAAATATTCCATGATAACTCGATTTAGATAACTTCCGATCTGCGTTTAAATGATTGCGTTCTCCAAGCTAAAAATATGGTTGGCAGTAGACATGGTACCAACTTGACTTAGTGGCATCTGAAGATTTTATACCAAGATTCTGTTGCTTTTCCTTTTCCTTGTAACCTTATGGGAAACTTTAGGCCTGCTTAAATAATCCAGCCTGTGGGTTCCAGAGACCCCATACGAGGAAATTATGGATTTTTCAGCCGCTTTCTTAACCCTCTCCTTATTCAAAAATGAAGGAAAAACTGCCTTCTTTTAAAAATGCCTGTCTCCTGGTGCCTTTTTTGGGATTTACCTTTTCAAATGCTGTATACCAGTTGTATCGGTTTTATTTTATGCTTCCTCATATTTATTTATTTATCGCCTTTTCCTGTAACCTCTCTCTCTCTCTCTCTCTCTCTCTCTCTCTCTCTCTCTCTCTCTCTCTCTCTCCAGGCTGATTCCCCTTTGGAGCCTTCTTGGGTTTATAGTCTCTTGACTCTATCCATTAGTGTTTTCAGCTGAAGATTTAAAGAAAGAAAAAAAAAAAAAGAATGAAAGAATTAGCAGGATGCTGATATTCGATAAGAATATCATCATCCTGGAAAAAAGCCGAGCACAATAAGATGAAAAGGCCAAAATATGACCAGTATTCTAAAAGGTACAAAAGAATATTTTATAGGAAAACTCGAATGTGTGAGTAATAGAAAAATGAGGAACAACTCAAGACTGGGAAAACAATAAAGGAAAATGATAAAGGAAATGGAATGGAATAGAAATGAACATTTATCAAAACCAACACAAAGAGTAAACTTTCCAGAAAACAAATACGTAAGGTAAGTAATGTGAAGCTCACTCAGAAAACTTCACGGTTTGTCAGCAACCTACAAAAATATTCACTAAGTTAAAGAAATGTTTGACAGGAAGAAAAGGCTGAGGATTTGAGTTGTCCAGGCAAGAAAAAATGCCGGGAAGCATCAATAATTCATCCCTGAAACCAAAGGTTGAAATATCAGACTGAAAAATACATCGTACAATCTTACGTTAAAATCCAGTGAAATAAGTGAATAAAAAGGAATTTTATTTCAGTCAAAATTAAATATTTAGGTCACAAAGACAGGCTAAATGCAAAGAGGCTTAGAGAGAGAGAGAGAGAGAGAGAGAGAGAGAGAGAGAGAGAGAGAGAGAGAGAGAGAGAGAGAACAATATATAGTTATACACACAATTAAGTCGTATAAAAAAGACATTAACTTATTGACTGTATCAGTGAAGGCCGGGTTAAAATGTCTTTTCTCTTTGCAAAATCTCAAAATAAAAAAATAAAACTAAGAAAAACATTCATCAATATATAGAGATTTTACGTCCCCATTTCAGCACAAAAGAATAATACATGTTTGAAGGCTATGCCATCAATTTTAGATATGTTTACATGACCAACTTTCCGGCCAACGAATAGAAAGGCAATATAATAATATCATTTTCTTTTTATCAATTTATTTTTTTATTTCGTTAGCTTACGCCCCACTTCTCTTGGAATTCATCGACTTCTGTATTCAAAATCAGCAGGGCGAGCTGAAAAACCTCTCCATCAAAGTGAACATATTTATAATCATTGTTTCAGAGAGAAAAAAAGTTATAGAATTATCAGCGTTGATTCTTCTGGCCCTTTCGTTTACACGAAGTGAAATTGTGTCTGCAATTGTTATGTATTAAATTAAAATTTTGTCCTCATTCTGCTTATGAGAGCAAAGGCAATCAAAAGCTTGCAGTCATAGTCAAGTATGATAAATATGGATTAATAATTTTTTCGTAAATTTGTAGAAATAATTTTATGAAACCGATAAAGGACTTTCATGGAATGGAAAATAGTTGTTTTCATCATTACACGTAGCGATCTATTGTCAGTACAAAAGAAAAACAAAACTTGTTGTCACAAGGACGACCTGGTTAAAAACAAGTATGCAGTTTGTTTCAGTTTGTTTTTGTAATTTTCTGTGGTATTTTCACGGCAATTTATGATCATTATTTTTTTTTTTTTTTACGTTTGCAGCCTTGAAGAGGACACTGAATTCTGCAACGTCGGTTACCTCATTAAATAAACCTTTACCGGATGAGGTATTTGTTTAACACTTTCTTTTATAGTAATGAGAAGCTGCTTGATTTAATGAGTTTGAAAGTGTCGCAATTTCTATTAGAAGTACGAGTATAAAAGTAAACTGGAGCCAGGATTACGGAGCAATGAATGGTATTGCGAATGCTGGAAGAATGACGTGAAAAGCTTCATATAGTTATTTGATAGAATAAGAAAAGATGCGAGTCACAGAATAGGAGCAGCAAACCAGCAGGATATGTGAAAAAGATTAGGAACAATCTTAAAGTGCCAATGGATGCTAAGATTAGACTGTGTGAAGGAATTGTTGAGCCAACTCGTCCATGGAGTGAAGTGTCGATGATAAATGCAAATGGAAGTAAAACCGCGAAAGATACAAAGACGAACTCTTTACGCAGTGTATGGGTCATAAGAAGGAATGAAAGGGTGAGGAATGCAGGTATACTTACACAGAAAGTGCTAAAAGGGTTAGGTTAGGTAAAAGCATGGACCAGTGCTTTCAGAGAGTTCGGTCGTGTGGGAAGAATGATGTAGCAGTGAACACGCATTTAATTTGGAAGCGGTTAGGAAGAAGGGTGGAGGAAGTGGGGGAGACCTAGAAAGGGCTGAATAGGTACCTTGAAAAGGGAATTAGAAATAAGGGGCCCTCAGATCCAGGAAACGAGAAAGTTCAAGTTAGAGGTGAAAAGTATAGAGTTTTTAAGAAAAAGTGAGGTAAAACAATGATGAAAATTAAATGAAAATTTGAATTTGACGTTTATTTAATTTTAAATTTATTTTTTCCTTTTTTGAACAAATGCAGGATCCATTAGATTCAAATTAATTCATAGGTTCCATTAATAAAGATTTATTCGCAGATTTGAATTTTTTCAAAGGATTTTCAGTACATTTTTTGTGCATCAGAAACTTTTTTGGGAATCTTTTAAATTGTATTAAAAGGTGACAATATCATATGATAAAATCAATAATATTCCTGGTCATGAGTCTTCTTCAAGTTGTGTAGAGAGTTACGAATAACGGACAAAAATACGAAAATATTTTTGGATTACTTTCATTCGTCTTTAGTCTCCTCTAAATTCTTGTTCCACTTCCCTTTATTTTGAAGTATCTGTGGTCTTTTCTGTGTCGTCATAATACCTTGTCCTTTACTCTTAAATGTGTTCTCAATCGTCTTTACTTTTTTTGCCCTCCTCAAATATTCCCACAACCCATTCTGTGGATCATGAATTATGTTTGCTATTTCCATACTCACCATATTTCGTTTCATCTGTTTTATCTTTAGCCATTTTAAATTACTCTTTACTTTTCCCCATTGCTGATCCCTCTCTCTTCCATTCTGAAAAGTCCATACTCTTTTCTGAGGCCTCTCAACATCTTAATCTTTCCTCTTAACTCCTCTTAAATCCTCTTCTATCTGTCATTATCCCTTTTCAAACATTCCTGAATACTCTCCGTTCTTTTCCAGATTCTTTCTTTTTTTTTTTATTTCTCTGCGTATTTTTATTCAGTTTTTCTCGTAACTATTCAGATTTTTATTTACATTCATTCACTGATTTCTTTTTAAGTTTTTTCTCAAGATTTCTTCACGATATTTTCTAAATCCCCTTTCTATTTTTGACTTCTTTTCTTCTTATTTTCTGAACTATCATTACTTTTCGAATTTAGTTTAATTTTTGTTAATCCTGTCTAATGTTTTAATATCCCCTAAACTCACATCTGTCAGTTTTGCAAACACATGAACAAAAAAAGTTATAAATAGCGATGATAAAATCCGCAAAAGCAATTTCACCTATTATGACGAAATGTAGCATTAACTGCAAAGCGAGGATTCCGTCGGAATAGCCGATACTCTATCCTGATTGCTATTACTGATCGCTATTACCAATCTCTATTGCCGAGCGGTATTTATCAAAGAGACGGGAAACTGAATGGTCGGTACTCACTGACTGTTGCCTACCGCCGGAAATCACTTTTAGTACCGCAATTATTTTTTTATCCTGTTAGTAGTTTGTTTTACAATGTAACAGAGTAATTAGTAGGCAGCATGATAAAAAAATTAATATTCCTTTTTTAATATTTGAGTTTTGTTACTCAATTATTTTTCTGTTCTTTTTCTTTTTAAGTCCTGACAGTGATTGCAGTTGTAACTGGAATGTAAAATTTAGGCAAAGGGCCAAGCGCTCGGACCTGTGAGGTCATTCAGCGCTAAGACGGAAATTGAGAGTAAAAGTTGAGAAAGGTGTAACAGTAGGAAAACCTCGCAGTTGCACCCTGAAGCAATTGTTTGGACCGGGTGGGAAGTAAGATGGAAGAAAGATTATATGACCGGAGGTACAGTTAAAGGAATGAAAGGGGTCGCGGCTAGGGGCCGAAGGGGACGCTGCAAAGAACCTCAAGTGATGCCTACAGCGCACAGCGTGGGGTGCACTGACGGCACTAACGCCACTACGGGGTTCATGACATTGGTTCGTCCTATAATATAACCGTGTGATTAGTAGGCTGCATGATAACAAATTTTAATATTCCTTTATTTTAATATTTGAGTTTTGTAATACGTAATTATCTCGATTAATTTTCTACGTGACGAGGAGTGGTTATAATTTCCAACGAAAACCATTTGATTAATTTCTAAAGAAAAAATAATGATTTTGATTACTTTATCCAGGGCTGTTTGCTGCATTTAGCTGCATCGTTGCTGTAACAGAAATTACATTCTAGATAGCTTTTTGAAATGTATGATACATACCAGGTCTGGCATATCCACAGAAAGAGGACATTAAAAAAATAAGATGAAAGATTATTTGATTTCATCGCTCACCTGGTGCCACGGAAGATCGTCAGAGTTAGAAAAATGAGAGAATAGAAATAAAATAAAACAAAAATAAATACTGATGCAGTGTATACACGAAGAGATAACAAAGATAAACAAAATATAAATAAATTTGTGTTGCCGGAAATTTTATTGACTTAAATAAGAAACATAATTCGATTTGATAATCTAGATTTAAAGAAAACTATTGATGAATTATCGAATTATTCGAAATTCTTTAAGAAATCTGAACAAGGGATGACAAAAAAAAAAAAAATACCACCAAATTAAGACTTCCAAGTACCCATTGTGTTACTGAGACATATATGTATGTATGTATGTGTGTACGCATATGAGAGAGCGATTATTCGACAATTATTATGAAGAAAAGAAGAAATCCTAGGAAAAACTGAAGAGAATGCCAACTCAACTCAGAACAAAGGTATAATTATTTTCCATTGAGAGATAAGTAATTGCCATTTCTCTCATTCAACTTTCTCTTCATAACATTTCGCTGAATTTTTCCCAAGAATAATTTTGTTTCCTGTCATGGTCAACGAGAGAGAGAGAGAGAGAGAGAGAGAGAGAGAGAGAGAGAGAGAGAGAGAGAGAGAGAGAGAGAGAGAGCGAGAGAGAGAGTAAATTCGTTTTTCTTTTTGTGCCTTTCTCCTTTCAGGCTCGCAAATCTATTTCCACTGCAATTGAATATTGAAGGAAATAATTTGACATTTCTATATAAATTAATATTTCATTCGCTTGTAAGTTAAAAACCCTTGTAGCTTATACGTGGGGCACTACAATTACAAATCTAGGTGTTCACTGTCCGATATACTAAGTGCCCTGTAGGGGAGTAGTGCCGTCAGTGCACCTCATGTGGTGCACTGTAGGCATTACGTAGGTTCTTTTGCAGCGTGCCTTCGGCCCCTAGTTGCAACCCCTTTCGTTCCTTTTACTGTGCCTCCTTTCATATTCTCTTTCTTCCATCTTACTTTTTCCAGCCTCTCCTAACAGGTGATTCATAGTATAACTGCGAAGTTTTCCTCCTGTTACACCTTTCAAACCTTTTACTGTCAATTTCCGTTTCAGCCATGAATGACCTCGTAGGTCCCAGCGCTTGGCCTTTGGCCTAAATTCTATATTCAATTCAATTCAATTCAATATACTAAGTGGGGCTCACTTTGGTATTTTATTATTCGTGTCATTATTATTGTTAAAAAAATACTCATAGTAGCATGGGTCTTAAATGAAGAAACAAATCCACATTTATCTATGGGTTTAATATATTTAAAAATGAATCTAAGCAGAGAGCTTTCGGAAATTTGTTCTGTTCCCCTTTTCAATTCCGAAAGCTCCTGCTTTAGATTTATTCTCAAATATATTTGTACCCATACATAACAGTAATTTGTTTCTATATTATTATTATTATTATTATTATTATTATTATTATTATTATTATTATTATTATTATTATTTTTTTAATTATTATTATTATTATTATTATTATTATTATTATTATTATTATTATTATTATTATTATTATTATTATTTAAAAGCCAAATCACTATCCTAACCGGTAAAGCAGAATTGCACAAGCTACTAAGCTCTTCGTTGGGAGAGTCGGTAGAGTTGTGGGCTAGCACTCGCTAGGCCCGAGTTCGAGTCTCCGGCCGTCTAATGAAGAGTTAGAGGAATTTATTTCTGGTGATAGAAATTCATTTCTCGCTATAATGTGGTTCGGATTCCACAATAAGTTGTAGGTCCCGTTGCTAAGTGACCAATTGGTTCTTAGCCACGTTAAATAAGTCAAATCCTTCGGGCCAGCCCTAGGAGAGCTGTTAATCAGCTCAGTGGTCTGGTAAAACTAAGGTATACTTAACTTTTCCAGGACCCAAGTATAGAAAGCCCCCTAGTAAGGAAAAAAAGAAAGACAGAAGCAAAGAATAAAGTATAAAAGAGAAATGACAAAGAAAACGAACGTGATAAATAGCAAAATAAAGGGAGTCAGATAAATAGCCAATAAGCTACGAATGGAGGCTCATATTACCCTGTTCAACAGAAAGGCATTTGCACCAAGTTCATTTTCTGAAGCTCCAGCAGTTCCGCTAGATGATTAGGAAGATTAGTAAACATTTTGGTCGCATTAAGAATAAAACTTGTCGAAAACTTTTTGATTCTCAACCTCACATAAGAAACCCAACGCTAAGATAGATTTAGCACCATGTGAATGATGGTATAGTCTGGGAAGATGTAACAACTGGCCATAATTTGCGAAACAATAAGCCAAAGTCAACTAATTTGAGTACCAGCCGATCTGAAAAGGATTTTAACCTGTAATGCTTTCAGGAGAGAACTTAGCCTAACCTTCCAGTTTTCACGAAAGGAAAATCAAGTTACTGAACTTTAAGTTAAGGGACTTCAAGTTGAAGTTTCCTGAAGCCGAGATAAATACGATAGGGGCTTGAAATACCAACTTTCACAAAAAGTTCCTGTAATATCAGCGTCACTGATTGACACTAACTGCTCGGAGTTCATCGGTAAACTCTTCCTTTATTTCAAAGTAAGCGAATGGAAATTAGTCTCATTATTATCAATGATTCTCACTTGGAGAAAAATCCAATTAAAAATTCCCCTTAAAGAAATATTTCTCTTTTGTGCGACTTCCGTATATTAATTTTTTTAAGATCTCTTACCGGAGATTTTCTTTAATAGTGAAACATGAATATTATAAAATACTTTTATTGTTTTTTTTTTAGATAATTAAGCAAACGCTTCGGTCTCTTTTTTTTTAACAATAAATTGGATTCATCTATGTATAATATTTTATGTATAACATTCATCAATGCATGATAATTTATGTGCATCAAAATGTGAGAATGGAATTTCACATCCCGTCCTAAGTACAGACATGTTATATAGAACAAAATTAAAACTTGACCCTTACAAGTGGCCTCAGCGTTTTGCGATAAGAATGGAAAACTTATCTTACTATACAGAAACTATTGTTATTTACAAAAACCTTTACAGAGTCGCCCTAGAGACAGCGAAACCTAGAAGGGAAACTCCCTTTGCCAATTCATGAGCAAAACAAGACCATTAGTGCAGTCATCTTCGTATCGTGAAACTCGAAATGGTGGATTTCCATCGGTCCCAAGGGACAGGGAAAAGAAGATTGCTTTAGAAGGGACGGGAAGGAATAAAAATAAAATAAACATTAAGAAGGGGCGAAAGTAAAGTCATTATCAAGCGGGGAAATTCAGAGAGGCTTGACAATAAGGAGATATTGGATATAGTAAAAGTAAGTAAAAATTACGGTGCAGTCGAGTTTTCTGTACAGCGTATAATGCTGCATGAAACTCTCAGCCACGGCCCATGAAACTTCACCTACGGCCCATGAAACTTTCACCCACGGCCCATGAAACTTTCAACCATGGCCCGGTGGTGGCCTGTATTGTTGGCACTTGTACCGGTGCCAGACGCACAATCATGGCTATATTTAACCTTAAATAAAATAAAAAAAAACTTCTGAGGCTAGAGGGCTGCAATTTGGTGTGTTTGATGATTGGAGGATGGATAATCAACATACCAATTTGCATCCTCTAGCCTCAGTAGTTTTTAAGATCTGGAGGCGGACAGGAAAAAGTGCGGCCGGACAGACAAATAGCCATTTCAGTACTTTTCTTTTACAGAAAACTAGAAAGGAGCAAATGCTTGTAAATATAAGAAGAGAACAGGAAGAGTTTTTGCAATCAATTTTTAACCGTTGGCAATACTGCCTTGACGTCATCAATCTTCCGAGTATTCGGCTTACTTGATGATTCTGCCATTTTTTTCTGTTGTGGAATTCCTTCCATTCTGTCTTTCTGTTTCTCGTCCCTTTAGTATAAACTTGTGTTTTTATTTTAATCTTTGAAATCTGGTCTTAAAAGGGCATTTGGAAAAGGGAGAACTTACTCCTGTAGAAACGAAATGACTTTTCCCTTGCGCAGTACATGGTTTGGAATATATGCATAATACTGTCACCGTCCTGTCAAAAATTACGGCATTATTGAAATATATGTATATATATGTATGTATGTATATATATATATATATATATATATATATATATATATATATATATATATATATATATATATATATATATATATATATATATATATATATATAATATATATATATATATATATATATATATATATATATATATATATATATATATATATATATTTATACATATATATACATATATATATGTCTCGAAATCACTGGCTCCTTTCTAACACCTCTTCAACATCAGCCACCATTACGGCCCGTGGAAGTCCTAATTGCGTAGGATACTAATGCACTGTGTTCAGAGTCCTACATGGTGGATTAAACTCTTCCCTGAGGCCAGTAGCAATCTCTCTTTAACAGCTGTAGGATTCCAGTAAACACAGTAGTATATTTGCTGCTACGTGTGGTATGAACATCGCTTAATGGCCCGGCATGCGATTTGTAGTCCCGTTTCTTGTACACATGTTTAAAAAATAATAAAAGAATACAGATAGATAGATAGATAGATAGATAGGTAGATAGATAGATAGATAGATAGATAAATATATAGATAGGTAGATAGATAAATAGATAGAGAGATAGATAGATAGGTAGGTATGTGTGTGTGTTTATTTTGTGTGAATGTACACATGTAAGAATTTTTTTCTTTTGACTTGCCACTTATGTCTATCTATTCTATTTTTAAGACAGACAGACAGACAAGCAGAAAAGACAGACAGACAGACAGACAGACAGACAGACAGACAGACAGACAGACAGATTCAAACGCACGCCATAAACCAAAATGAGATAAAGAGACTTCGAAATGATCAACAGACGCATCCTTTACCGTTTTGTTCAGTTACCAATGCAATTAACATACAATTTATCAGTCATCATTGTCACAGTAATTAACGTTTTTTGCAGCAATTGTCATCACAGAGCCTCACAAAGTGAATCTAATCAGTAGTTCTATAACCAGGTCGGAGGAATAATAAGATTCGAAACGAGTTTTAGGATGAATATAACTGAACCGTTTTTCATGATAATTCTAATTATGTGACATGCTTAGACGTCGAGTTTATAGTGAAAATATAAAGGTTTATTTGAGTTTTGGTTGTCAGTGTCACTAAATCGACTCTTTGTTCTGCTGGTGGGAACATTTGCCCTTTCTTATATATTAAGTTGGGATTTTACTTACCAACCGACAAAAACAATGTCCAAAAACAGTGGAAAAACCTTACGATAATATCATACTTTATAGGATCAGGAAAACAGCCCCTGGGAAAGGATGCAGTAGGAGTACAATCCGAATTATGTAGGACCTTCCGTCGTTGCAACAATATAGTGGGGACGCCACTGTGTGTCAGTCGAAATTATTCAGTACCGAGGCTGTCTGACTTCCGCGTACCCTTCAGCAGTCTTGGAAAAATAGGGTCTTCAGGAACTCCCAGCCTCTTTAACTTCTCCCAGCCGAAGCCGTGGGCGCATTAATTAAAAACGACTCGAATTCTTTTTGTCATCAACAGGCATGCGTCAAGAAGGATGGAAATAAAAATGGAGTGATGACAGAAATGTCGAGGCAGTAACGAAGAAACTAAGTGATCCTTAAGGGATGTGTTGAAATCAATAGGACTCATTAGAGAGGAAGCAGTTTGAGAGACGTTGTTGGCGAAGGAAATGCTGATCAGCATTGCTAATTATATATAAATGGCAAGTGAAGAGACTCATTGAGAAACAGAAGTTTTATACTCGGGAGCAGATGGCAGTGACATGCAAAAAAAGGAAAAAGCATGTTTAGATGCTGCATAGATCATCGTACTCTAGAAAAATCCTGTAATGGAATATGATTTTATTATCATCATTATTATTATTGGAAAGAGAAACCCACAAGATTCCTGTGTATAACTTGTTTACTTGTAAATATTTACATATTACTTGAATCTCGAGTACTTTCAGGTCCTAACTGTGACCCTTTTTCAAGAGATGTGAAGGTAGTCAGGTTCAAGGCCCAGCAATCTTCTGGAACCTCTTCTCCCTGTGCTGTCATTCATATGATGGCTGTCCTGGTTTCCATTCTCTTGAGAGTTGTTAATCTCCTCCTGTCGGTCTGATATCCTGATCTGATGGTCAGTAGGATTAACCGTTGTTGTAAGTGAGTGGTCACCATCGGTCTGTTGGGCAGGAGACCTAACCTCCAGGTCAGAAGGGTCAATCTTAGCTTCTTTTAATATTAAAGCTCGGCTTATGGGATCTTCTTAGGTAAATCCTTTGTTTCCTTCTATCACTTTAATCTCTCTGACGAGTGCCCCTTCCACTACCCTCCTATGACTGATGTTATTGCTTTTGTATATAAGCCTACTGTTTTTAAAATCCATCCTATGGTCCTTTTCCTAACAATGCCTAGCTATAGCACTCCCCTGTGAGTTGAGCTGTACTGCTTTTCTGTGATTTTGGATTCTAGTCCTTATTCCCCTACCTGTTTCACCCACTTATTTGTCTCCACAACTGTTGCAATTAATTATGTATGCTCCCCCTATATCATCTGCATTACTGTCTTCTCCTTCCAATTTATTTTTACGAACTTTTTTTTTTACGGTGTTGTCAAAGGCATACACAAATTTATATTTAATGTCTTTCATTTTTTTGTAATTTATTTCATTTTAGGCATATAAGGGAGGGAAACTATTTTCTTGTTTTCTGTATTCCATGTACTCTCTGCATTTTCCCTGTAAAAAATCCTCCTAGCTTTGTTGAGTGCCCTTTTTCTGAACCATTCCGGGTATGCTAATGTATCAAAGCTTTTATCAATGTAATTTATTTCTTTATCCATCTTACAAGGGCACACGTTCTCATTGCCCTAAGAAATAAACCTGCTATAACACCAATTTTTATATCATGACTATGAAAAGAGAAGAAATGAATATACGAGTTTGTGTGTGTGGGCTTTCTATATGTGCTGAATTCATATCCTATTTTTTCCTTTCTATCAAGATGTCTAAAAAGGGCAGTTTATTATTGTTATTTTTCTCTAGAGTGAATTTCATTAGATGAAACCTGTTAACATGGAACAAGCTTGGAATTCAAGCTGCTAAAGGATGTTGGTTTCAAACTCCCACCGCAGACCCCATACTGCAGCAATAACTGATCATGGTACAGAGCCAGTGATTTTTCATCTTCCTGGGGGAGACGCGAACCCGCGACATCTGAGCGGCATCCCGCGACGCTAGCCACCATACCAGCAGATCAGTATATAAGAAAATGTTTCTCTTTTGAGGTTGTTGACTTTATATGTAGCCTTAGGATGACTAGTAGTGCCTTTTAACTCAAAACGAAATACATATACACTCACATAAGCTTGAGAAAAGCACAGAGAGACAGTAGAGGAGAATAACTCTTTCTTAGCTGATCTACAGTGAGTAGATTTTTCATAATAATTTTGGAAATGAGGAACAAGAAAATACGGATTGAAATAAATCTTTCAGAAGTCAGATTTCTCCTTTACTCTCTTAACACCTCTCAGTTGAATGAGGAGAGGATGAGCCAGTATGTAACAGAGGTAGAGAAGGGTTCCTACCGAATTCCAGAGAGGGTCGGTTCAGTCAAAGTAGTTATTCAGACTCATCAACTCAAAGGGTGAGGATGTCAGTCTGCTTGTACGTAATTTGTATGAGGAAGCTGCCTTAATTCAGCACCGCAGTTCCTCGAGTCTTTAGAAATATCAGTTGGAACCCAGATTAATTACTGCGCATTTATGCAAGTGGAGATTGTGTTTATCATTTCTCAAAGTCACTAATTCAAGAATACGTCTCTCGCCAAGGTGCTTTGGTGCAGTTTCATACTTCTAAATAGTTAGTCGATTCTACTACGTGCTGAGTCGGTTTCATCGATGGTCACTTATGTATACAGTATGTGGGATACTGTGAATAACTTACGCATACACTCATATATATATATATATATATATATATATATATATATATATATATATATATATATATATATATATATATATATATATATATATATATATATTTGTGTGTGTGTGTAGTAGTGACATACACACACGCTCCCATATATATGTGTGTATATATATATATATATATATATATATATATATATATATATATATATATATATATATATATATATATATATATATATATATATATATATGGGTGTAAGTCTGTGTGTGTGTGCGTAAGTTATCTTTACCTTCCTACGACCACAATCTTACTCTCTAACTACGTCGTCACTTCGACTTCTAACCAGAGAGTGCAAATCAATTCATCTTTCCAATGGGAAAACAAGAAAAGGAAACACTCTCAAACGCGCCATCTCGGCGGCACTGGGAATTCGTTGACAGAATTCCCGTTCTGAAATTCATAAACGACACAAAGGCCATTAACTCAATGAACATCAAATACTTGAACTGGGATGGAGGAGGAAGGCTGTCGATCCCCTGCGAGTGTTCGGGTTGAGAAGGGGAAGCGAAGATAAGTGGGATAAGAAGGAACGAAGATTCAAAGGAAGGGCGAGAATGGAGGATGATGAGATAGAACAGATGAGAGATGCAAAGTAGAAAAAGGTGGAGTGGGGGTTAAGGGAGATGGAGATGAGGAGGAAGTGAAGTGAGAGGTTGAAAGGAAGAAGAAGAGTTTAGCAGGAAATATAACGTGGAGAATGATTAAGATGCACTAAAAGGAGAAATAAGAGAAAATGGAACAATTGTGTGGGAGAGATGAAAGAGAGTGTTAAGGAGAACAAATAAGAAAGGGAATCAAAGAAAAGCATAGAGAAAGAGGAGATAGGAACAGATTGAGGCATGGATAAAGAAAGATAAATAAATGAGATAAGGAAGAGAGTTATTATTATGAAAGCTAAAGGTAGAAAAGATCTGGAAGTTAATAGAATATGGGGAGGAGTACTAAGGAATAAAAGGAGACAGGGAAACGTGTCCAGTGGAAGGGGTGGAGAGAAGCAGAAAGGAAAAGAAAAGCAAGTGGGTAGAGGTGTTGGAAAAATTGCCGAATTGATTGTTTATGTTCATTATGCTTCAGCCAGTAATGGTTATCGAAGTGGATGCAAAAAAAGGGGATGGGGAAGAAAGGGCTGAGAAAGAGACATACAATAGAAAGGGAAGGAGGACATGAAACAGAAGGCCTGGAATAAGGAAGAAAAAGATAGAAGTCCTGTAAAATTAAGGTTTCTTTTTGAACAGCACGTTTGTTTGACACAAAAATTCTTAAATAGAAAATTCAGTGTTTCATCTAAAGTAAGACTTTTCTATATTCCGTTCTTTTTCTGCGCCTTTCTTTTGATCCGTTAAATTGGGGTTTTTGCACTGAATTCTGAAACTGGTTTTAAAGTAAAAGGAAAGTTACTGTTTGCTGAATCAGCCAATGGTCAAATCAACAGAACGACTCGCTTCCAAAATTATATAAATTTTCTCAGGACCTGTTCCGATGCTCTTGTCAAGAAACTAGTACATGTGGTACCAAGGCATTAAGATAAAACCATACTTGATGGTACCCTAATGCTAGAATGATGAGGTATTCTGATATCTCCTACAAGTTCAGTTCTATTAAATACAATTGCATATTGCTAGGAAGAACTTACTCGTTATGCAATAACATCGCTGCGACGCCATAATGTATTTTGCAGAGTGAATAAATCCATCTGTAACACAGAAACTGACTCAAAAAGTTTAAGCTCATGGTGCCTTGCTTAAGCTGTTACTTTTTACATCTGCGGGCAAGAAAGTTGTAACACTTTTTATAATGTGTAATTTTTCACTTATTTCACAAGCTAACTGTATAAATAAGTTTGGCGTAGCACCAGTTTCCATAAGCCTTCAGCTGTAGTCCAGGTGTGAAAATTATAGGTGCCTTCAAAACAAAGGCAACTTCAAGAGAGAAACATTTCGAGGCCTCCAACAACCGGACGCTTTAAAAGAAAATCATAATAGAAGGGGGAGGCGAAAATGATTGACAACACCCGTCAAGAGAAGAGGAGACAGGACAAGCATGAATGGGAGGGGGAATCCCTCGCAGCGTAAGTTCGGTCATATTAAATACAGCAGTGCAGAAAGGTGATGGGGAGCAGATGGACTGATGTCTTGCAAGCTGTATGAGAGTCATATAGAATACATTTCCTTCTGACGAAACAACAAGGGTCAGTGGAAATAGGGGTGTGAACAACCTAAAATATTTAACGTGAGAACTGTCATCAATAAAGACCATACCACTGTACCATTCAGCGTGAAAGGCCACCAGTGCTTGTGCTACATTCTGCAAGACAGGACAAATAAATATTCAGATGATGTACAGCGAAAGATTCTGAATTAAATCTTATTTTTGTTCTTGCATCGTGTTATCTTGGTTTTAATTTCCGCCTGTAGGATATTTTTCCTTACGTTCAGTCTGATTTTGACTCTTGTATTTTGTTCGAAAACTCGACAACTGAGTTCTGGACACTGTCATCTTTAATAAAATATTTATTTACTGTTAGCAAAGCTAAATCAACCTTGTATTCAAAACTCAGAGTTTCATATTATCATTTTGTGTGCAGTGAATCAACTTTTGGTAATTTTTATCTGTTTATTAATAGAATAGATAAGATCTTTAATATGTCTGTCTTCAATCACTGCCATAAAAAAGGTGGTTGGAATGTCTTCTGGAGGACTTCATAAGTAAATGAAATAAATTTAGTTCTCTTAGTTTGAATAAATAGCTAGTAATAAACATTATGGAACATAGAAAAGACATTCTACGTTTACATTCTGAATTGTCTGAAATATTGCCTTATACCGAAAAAATTATAGATAAACATTAAACGGTACCTAGGTAAACACGTAAGATATCTAATAACCAAATATTGGCAACTTTATGCGTATGAATGATTTGGAGAAATCATTTATTATCCGTCAGTAAAAAGGAGTAAAAGAGATCCCTTGCATAAGGGGGAGTTCATTGTGCACCTCAGGGGTATCAGATGATGAGGTGGAGGGCAAGAGGAAATAAGATACGAATGTGGGACAGAAATTGGAAATCTCATGGATGGTCGGGAGCCATGAGTCAAAAAATAATGTATAATTAATGTACTGTGTGACTGTGAATGCAAAAGTCCTTTATTCCTGTAATTGATAATAACAAGTGATGCAAATAATCACCCGTGGATAGTACTAAAAGCATTAGAAAATGTTTGTACTTTCTGTAGCACTTTCCTCTCATAAAAAGTTAACGTAAAATGAAAGCAGTGTTACTATAAATGTACAAGTCTTCTGTTCCTGTAATGGGCAATAATGAATTATGTAAATAATCAATCCGTGGATAATACATAAAAGCACTGAACATGTTTGTACATTTCGCAGACTTTTCTCTATTAAATGACACTGGGGTATGGAATAAAAACATATGTGATTTGTGCTTTTAAATGAACCGTTTAGCACTTTCCTCTAATAAATGACACTGGGATACGGAATAAAAACACGTGGGACTTGTACGTTTGAAATTAACCGTGAAAATTTTCCAGTTTAATCATTCTAGGAGAGAAAATATAAATTAAAGGCTCTCAGTTTTCAAGTTGAAGGAAAGGACCAAGATATAAGAAGAGAGCCCGATGGCTGAAAAATAACTAGAAATAGCCCAAAATATTTTTATCGTAGATGATAAGTTTGACTTAAAACACGTCATTGGTGGCTTACTAGTACGATGCATAAATTTTAGTATCGCTCTCTCTCTCTCTCTCTCTCTCTCTCTCTCTCTCTCTCTCTCTCTCTCTCTCTCTCTCTTTTCCTGAGTATTAATTTTTTATAGTAATATCACCTTCGAATATCGAAATTATGAAGTGTTCTTGAGAAGGTCGTGAACGTAAAAAAGAGAAGTAAAGGATAAACCAGAGAGAGAGAGAGAGAGAGTTTTAGAGAGAGAGAGAGAGTTTCAGTGATCTATCATGTCTCTCCTGGACACAGTTACATAATTACATCTACAATAGCTTCCCATATGTATCGCAGGTGATTCTTTTTGTTGTTTTTTTTATTTTAGAGTAAAGCGTGTTTTTGCAATTACTTGTGTATATATCATACACCTAATGCAGGAATATTAATTAAGAACAAACGATTAAGTGCACGCAAAAGTTTTATTTTTATGCAGATTAATTTTTATTATAATATTCCATCTGATTATTCGTAAGATCTGTTAAAATGATACATATGAATTATATCTATCTGTCTCCCGCTGGATATGCCTATCACTCCCCGATTTAAGGATCAGCTCTATGGTAAAAAGGCATATTATCTGTCACAGTTCCCATTTAAAGAATAGATTCCGGAACTGCATTAAATCTGGACACACAATTTCCATTTAAAGAATGGATTCCAAAACAGCATTAAACGTGGACACAGTCCCCATTTAAAGAATGGATTCCAAAACAGCATTAAATGTGGACACAGTTCCCATTTAAAGAATAGATTGCGAAACCGCATTAAATGTGGAAACACAATTCCAATTTAAATGACGGATTCCAAAGCAGCATTAACTGTGGACACACAATTTTCATTTAAAGAATGGATTCCAAACAGCACTAAATGTGGACACACAATTTCCATTTAAAGAATGGATTCCAAAACAGCATTAAATGTGGACACACAAATTCCATTCAAAGAATGGATTGCAAAACAGCATTAAATATGGACACACAATTTCCGTTTAAAGAATGGATTGCAAAACAGCATTAAATGTGGACACAGTTCCCATTTAAAGAATGGATTGCAAAACAGCGTTAAATGTGGACACAGTTCCCATCTAAAAATGGATTGCAAAACAGCATTAAAGGTGACACACAGTTCCCATTTAAAAACTGGATTCCAAAACCACATTAACTTTGGACACGCAGTTCCTATTTGAAGAATGGATTCCAAAACCGCATTAAATGTGGACACAAAGTTCCCATTTAAATAATGGATTCCAAACAGCATTAAATGTGGATAAACAATTTCCATTTAAAGAATGAATTCCAAAAAAGTATTAATTGCGGACACACAAATTCCATTTAAAGAATGGATTGCAAAACAGCATTAAATCTGGACACACAAATTCCATTTAAAGAATGGATTCCAAAACAGCATTAAATGTGTACACACAGCTCCCATTTAAAGAATGGATTCCAAAACAGCATTAAATATGACACACAGTTCCCATTTAAAGAATGGATTCCAAAACAGCATTAAATGTGGACACGCAGTTCCCATTTAAAGAATGGATTCCAAAACAGTATTAAATGTGGGCACTAGTTCCCATTTGAAGAATGGATTACAAAACAACATTAAATGTGGACACAGTTCCCATTTAAAGAATGGATTGCAAAACAGCATTAAATGTAAACACACAGTTCCCATTTAAAGAATGGATTCCAAAACAGCCTTCAATGTGGACACATAATTTCCACTTAAAGAATGGATTACAAAACAGCATTAAATGTGGACACACAGTTCCCATTTAAAGAATGGATTCCAAAACAGCATTAAATGTGGACACACAATTTCCATTTAAAGAATGGATTCCAAAACAGCATTAAATGTGGACACACAAATTCCATTTAAATAATGGATTCCAAAACAGCATTGAATGTGGACACGCAGTTCCCATTTAAAGAATGGATTCCAAAACAGCATTAAATGTGGACAAACAATTTCCATTTAAAGAATGGATTACAAAACAGCATTAAATGTGGGCACACAATTTCCATTCAAAGAATGGATTGCAAACCAGCATTAAATGAGGACACACAATTTCCACTTAAAGAATGGATTGAAAAACAGCATTAAATGTGGAAACACAATTTCCATTTAAAGAATGGACTGCAAAACAGCATTAAATGTGAACACAAAGTTCCCATTTAAAGAATGGATTGCAAAACAGCATTAAATGTGAACACAAAGTTCCCATTTAAAGAATGGATTGCCAAACAACATTAAATGTGGGCACACAGTTCCCATTTAAAGAATAGATTCCAGAACAGCATTAAATGTGGGCACACAGTTCCCATTTAAAGAATGGATTGCAAAACAGCGTTAAATGTGACACGCAATTCCCATTTAAAGATTGGATTGCAAAACAGCATTAAATGTGGACACGCAATTCCCATTTAAAGAATGGATTCCAAAGCAGCCTTAAATGTGGACACGCAGTTCCCATTTAAAGAATGGATTGCAACACAGCATTAAGTGTGGACACGCAATCCCCATTTAAAGATTGGATTGCAAAACGGCATTAAACGTGGACACACAATTTCCATTTAAAGAATGGATTCCAAAACAGCATTAAATGTGGACACACAAATTCCATTTAAATAATGGATTCCAAAACAGCATTGAATGTGGACACACAGTTCCCATTTAAAGAATGGATTCCAAAACCGCATTAAATGTGGACAAACAATTTCCATTTAAAGAATGGATTACAAAACAGCATTAAATGTGGGCACACAATTTCCATTCAAAGAATGGATTGCAAACCAGCATTAAATGAGGACACACAATTTCCACTTAAAGAATGGATTGAAAAACAGCATTAAATGTGGACACACAATTTCCATTTAAAGAATGGATTGCAAAACCGCATTAAATGTGAACACAAAGTTCCCATTTAAAGAATGGATTGCAAAACAGCATTAAATGTGAACACAAAGTTCCCATTTAAAGAATGGATTGCCAAACAACATTAAATGTGGGTACACAGTTCCCATTTAAAGATTGGATTCCAGAACAGCATTAAATGTGGGCACACAGTTCCCATTTAAAGAATGGATTGCAAAACAGCGTTAAATGTGACACGCAGTTCCCATTTAAAGACTGGATTGCAAAACAGCATTAAATGTGGACACGCAATTCCCATTTAAAGAATGGATTCCAAAACAGCATTGAATGTGGACACGCAGTTCCCATTTAAAGAATGGATTGCAACACAGCATTAAGTGTGGACACGCAATCCCCATTTAAAGAATGGATTGCAAAACGGCATTAAACGTGGACACACAATTTCCATTTAAAGAATGGATTCCAAAACAATATATATTTAATGTGGACACAAATATGATAAATGAAATCATCAGACACGCGTTGTATTTAGAATGTCTGTCTCCATGAATCCGAGCTGATGTTTATGCGATGTTATGCAGTTCATGTTCACGGTCCTTCCAATATCATGAATTCAGGGATTTGCAGTCCTGAATCGGAAAGTCATTAAATTGAAATTTTAGCCCGGAAGGCAACTGCCTGGCACATTGTAATGCATTGCACCAAATACCTCGTGGAGAGTTGCATATGTGACCTCGTTTTCAAGAGGGCTTATCACAAACAGACCCGGTAAAAAAATTTCTCGGTTACACATTTCGCATTTATATGTAGGTAGACTGATAGTTGGTAGACAGATAGATATATTCATTCCGTATTATTTACAATTACGCTTTGAATAAATGAACTGCAAATGTAAAGAAATGTGTAATTTTTCTTCCCAAGTAGAATTTTAGAATCAAAAAGGTTCGAAGACTGCTATTATCGTCTAACACATTACGCTAATCTTGCAATTATTTTCGATTCTAGAACTTGTTGTGAGGGAGATTTTCTTTTATTTAGTTATGGGCATAATTATTAGGTTATTAATTATA
>NC_089799.1:18542401-18574901 GCF_040412425.1 Macrobrachium rosenbergii
AGCTAAACAGTACAACTAAAAGGCACAATCAAGCACAACTAAATCTCTTGCCCAATTATTACATTAACTCCGTCGACTTGGTCTCCCCTTAAATAGGGAGAGTCAAATAGAACGCCTCTCCGGTGACGAATGAAAATTACGTATATTAATTTCTTCGCAATGCGATGTGTCAGCGACAATGTGCGTCCGTTGACCGAAATTCTTCGTTTTGAATTGACAAACAACATAAGGCCATTAACGCAATCAACGTCAAGTCCTTCATCTCAAATGGAGGAAGGCTGTTGAGTCCTACGAGTTCTGAGGGTGAGAAGGGCAACAGGAGAGAGAGAGAGGGGGGAGAAAGAGGAGAGAGAGAGAGAGGGGAGAAAGAGGAGAGAGAGAGAGAGAGTAGAGAGATTGAGGGAGAGAGAGAGAGAGAGAGAGAGAGAGAGAGAGAGAGAGAGAGAGAGAGATTGAGGGAGAGAGAGAGATTGAGGGGGGGAGAGAGGGAGAGAGATTGAGGGGGGAGAGAGAGGGGGAGAGATTGAGGGGGAAAGAGGGAGAGAGAGATTGAGGGAGAGAGAGAAAGAGAGAGAGAATGAGGGAGAGAAAGAGGGAAAGGTAGAGAGAGAGAGAGATTGAGAGAGAGAGAGAGAGAGAGAGAGAGAGAGAGAGAGAGAGAGAGAGAGAGATTGAGGAGAGAGAGAGAAAGAGAGGGAGAGGGAGAGAGAGGGAGACTGAGGGAGAGAAAGAGGAAAGAGAGAGAGTAAGGGAGAGAGATTGAGAGGAAAGAGAGAGAGAGAGAGATTGAGGAGAGAGTGAGAGAGGGAGAGAGGGAGATTGAAGGAAAGAAGAAAGAGGGGAAAAAGAGAGAGAGAGTGAGGGAGAGAGAGAGGGAGATTGAGAGAGGGAGATTGAGAGAGAGAGAGAGAGAGATTGAGAGAGAGAGAGAGAGCGCGAGAGAGAGAGAGAGAGAGAGAGAGAGAGAGAGAGAGAGAGAGAGAGAGAGAGAGAGAGAGGTGACATGAGCCTCATATGGAAAGAATGAAGGACAGGAAATAAAGACAAGAGAATGGGGTTAAAGGGAGAGATTGAAAACACCGGAGGAAAAGAGAAGGGGGGGTGGGGGGGAAGAAGAAATGCTACGAGGAGGATGTAATATAAAAAAAAATTAATGAGATTCATAAGGGAAAGATATAGAAAACGGGAAATAAAAATGAGTGGCTGTAACTCAGAAAAAGATCAGAGGTTGAGATGGGGAGAAAAGCAAAATAGGAAATAAAGAAAGAGATGGAGTAATGGGAGTGAAAGTGATACAGGAGAACCTACAGAAGGGAAAAAGTAAGAGAGAAGAGGGCGAAATAAGGGAAAATTAATAAGAGGAAAGTAAGAAACAAAAAGAAGCGGAAGAAGGAATACATTACTATATAAATTGACCAGATATCAAGAGGTAATTACTTCCTCTTAATCATGAGAATTAGATTAATTAAGAGTAATAAGAGGAGGTATGGCGAAAGAGGAAAATAATTGTTATAACAGGAAATGAAGAAGCAAGAGAGATTTATATTTCGAAAGAAAAAAGATTCTTACAACGAATATTTTCATCGTTATCTCTAATATAAGATTTTTCAGCAGTCTAATCCTTCCTTCATCAACAAGTTATATTTAATTTGAATATTCAAGACTGATCACAATACATTGCGTAATGAAACATTATGTCCTTATAGAATATACAGTTTATCTGCATTCGTTTTTAACGACAGTATCATGCTTTTAAATGCTTATTTCAAATTGATATTTATTATCAAGAACGTCAGTATGCGCCGTCTTAGCATTCTGTAAAAGAAAACTATTGTGCCGGCTTGGTCTGTCCGTCCGCCCTCAGATCTTAAAATCTACTGAGGCTAGGGGGCTGCAAATAGTATGTTGATCATCCACCCTCTAATCATCAACCATACCAAATTGCAGCCCTCTAGCATCAGTAGTTTTGATTTGATTTAAAGTTAAAGTTAGCCATAATAGTGCTTCTGGCAACGATATAGGCCGGGCCACCACTGGGCCGTGGCTAAAGATTCATGGGCCGCGGCTCATACACATTATACCGAAACCACCGAAAGATAGAGCTATTTTCGGTGGCCTTGATTATACGCTGTACAGAAAACTCGACTGTGCTGAAAAAACTTCGGCGTACTTTTCACTTGTTTATTTTGTGTGGAGGAAGAGCCAGATTGTCAGTATAAAGTGCAGTCAATTAAGATTGAAAGGACGACATAAAAAGAAGCCTTATTAACAAAATGATTTAGTCTCATTGGCATGATAGAATCGAGATGGTGCAAGCTTTTACATCAATGAAATGATAAAAGGATTTAAATTATTATTTACTATTTGATATCTCTTTGTATGACTTTCTGACCTTCTGCAGCTGGAACAACATGAAGGGCATAAGCGATGATATCTTGATTCCCACCATAATAAGCAAGAAGAAACGGAAGCCTCCACTTTCAGCCACATGCAATGGCATCCTGCTAGATGCAATATTCCTCAGCGAAGCTGACAGCTTAGAGTCTAGACGCTGGAATCTCCTCCCATGAAAATCTTCCTCCGAGGTCAGTCTCCATTTCGATCTCTTGCAAGGTTCCGAGATCTGGACTTTTTGTTTTGTATAAATGTTTCAGTAAATGTTGGGATATGAAAGTTCATACACATCACAGTCGTTATGTGAAGACTACTTACTATCCATTTCTGAGATTCGAATTTACCCTGTAAAATGGCAATGGTGAGAAAATTGATCACGTTATTGCAGTGAATTTCAAGTAATATGAAATTAAAATAATTGCTTTTTTATGTAGTTTCTTATTGTTTCTGTTTTTCTCTTTATAAGTTTGTATCACATTATTGCACAGCTACTTACCGAATATCGTGTTCCTTGGTAATGAACAAAATTTATTTATCAGATGTTATTCAAAATGAGATAAGATATTTCGTGAAGACATTGGCGACAAAAATTTTTAAAGAGATTTTAACGTCAAGAACGAAATACAATAATTTGGAGCTTTAATCGAGGGTTCTTTATTGACTTTCAAAATTGTATTTTCACTGTAATAATTTTTTTTTTTTGTTGTCTTAACTGAACGCATCTCTCCACTTTCCCTCATATTTGATCATTACTAAATCTTAAGTATTTTTAAAATATTGTTCTGACATTATTGCCATAACATTTGAAAGACACCGCAATTTGATTTTCTCCTTTAAAATGTGGAGGTTGAAGTAAAAGCATATTAGGCCATTCAGAGTTAAATGATTTATAACCCAAATGTTACATATTTCATGTTAACATTCAACTTTCTAGTGACTTTCCTAGAGTGACATTTCTCTTCCTTAGAGGAACCATAGTCTTCTTCATCTGAGTAAACTTTGACATAAAACCGCTTCTTGACGTTCCCACAGATTTTTAGTGTCCTGTAAAACAAAACTATTGTGTCGGCTTTGTCTGTCCGTACGCACTTTTTTTGTCGGCCCTCAGATCATAAAAGCTTCTAAGGCTAGAGGGCTGAAAATTGGTATGTTGACCATCCACCCTCCAATCATCAAACATACAAAATTGTAGCCCTCTAGCCTCAGTAGTTTTTATTTTATTCAAAGTTAAATTTAGCCATAATCGTGCGTCTGGCAACGATATAGGACATGCCACCACCGGGTCGCGGTTAAAGATTCAAGGGCCGCGGCTCATACAGCATTATACCAAGACCACCGAAGGATAGATCTGTTTCCGGTGGCCTTGATTATACGCTGTAGCGGCTGTACAGAAACCCCGATTTTTACTTTTTTTTTATTCAAATAATTTCATTTTCGCCATCAGAGTTTGCATATTAACAAATGGACAATGTCTTACAGAAAATGGTTTCAAAAATATCAATACCAGGTCGAGAAAGATTTAAGCTACTCGAGCCTAGAGGAAGCTGAAGTAAGAGATGTGGAAGACCAGGATGATGAATCAGGCATTGACCACTGTTAGAAAAGGTCACTTGAGTGGGAACTGAAGCGTCAGCGGAATAACTGAATAAGAAATGAGGTAGGAACTGGTGAGGTAGTCTGACATACGAACATATGAGATACGTGGAGGAAAAAGTCAGGAGTAGGCATACTTTCTTGGGGAATTGGATATGGAATGACGAGGGATGATGGATGGATGAACAACTCATTAAGAGATGTGTACTGTAATGTGAGGCGAGGTGGTAAAGTAAGAAAGGGTGAGACATTGAGAGTCAAGCTAATTGTCTGGAGAATTGGGTTGTACTGATGAGATTTGAGGAAAGATGGAGAAGTGGGGAAGAGTAAGAAGAAGGTGGAGAAGTAGAAAAAGTCCCAAAGAGAAGAAAAAATGTAAGATGGTCAAGCTGATTGACTTGGAAATTGGGTAATGCTGATGAGGGGTTGGGGAAGTATGGGAAAGAGGAGGAGGAGGAGGAGGAGGAGGGGGAGGACAAGTTAAGAAAGCGTGTTGAGGCAAGGGGCTGAGATTAAAGTGCCAAAGAGAAGGAAAAAGAAATCTAAGATGGCAGAACCCAGCCAACTCTTTTACAAGCTTTTGATGAAAATTCTGTCATTATTCCCCTAGTCAGTCTTTCCTTCGCAATGCTTACCCATATTCCTGACAGAGAAAAGATTCACAGATAACAGTGCAAAAATAGCAGACTCTAAGACTTATTACATCGAAACGCTTGCAAAGTAACAGGTCAAAAATGCACCGAAGTTTCCGGTGCAATCGAGTTTTCTGTACAGCGTGTAATCAAGGCCACCGAAAGTAGATCTATCTTTCGGTGGTCTCTGTGTAATGCTGTATGAGCCGCAGCCCATGAAACCTTAACCACGGGCCGGTGGTGGCCTACCCCATATTGTTGCCAGAAGCACGATTATGGCTAAGTTTAACCTTAAACAAAATAAAAATTACTGAGGCTTAGAGGGCTGCAATGTGGTATGTTTGATGATTGGGGGTGGATGATCAACATACCAATTTGCAGCCCTCTAACCTCAGCAGTTTTAAGATCTGAGGGCGTACCGAAAAAGTGCTGACAGAAAAGAGTGCAGACGGACAGACAAAGCCGGCACAATAGTTTTCTTTCACAGAAAACTAAAACGAAACAATGCTGTGATTTTTCGGCAAATAAAGGATCATTTCTCTCACCATCTATCATTCTGCTTATCTCCCTCTACCTCGACTCCCTTCTCTTGACGTCCTATTTGTTTTCCCTTCTTTTTAAACTGGTGAAGACAGTGTCAAGAAAAACTATTCGCTTGATTCTCATTGCTAGAGATCCTAAATATTTATTTAATAATTTTTTGACAGCGCGTTTTCTTCGAGGGCATCTCGTGAAACATTCCAAGAATGTTTGCATCCTTTTATTGTTTTCTCTTTAATGTTTTCTTTGTTCTTTGCTTTCAACTTCCCTTGTTTTTACGCTCGATTATTTTTCTCAAGTTTGAAGCGTTGGTAAGTTTTGTACCAAAATTCTTTTTTTTTTTCCTTTCTCTCATTGTTCTATAACTTGTATTATCAAGAAGTTAAACTATTTTGCAATCTTCTGTTTCTTGCATCCTCCCCTCTTATCACTCCTTCTCCTTTTCCATTTGCCCAAAATTTATTTTGTAAACATCACTCGTTCCCAAAATATATCGTATGACCCACATTGTCTACCTTTCATCATTTTTCTTTAGATATGAAATAGTATTTTCAATACAAAAGTTTCCGAAGATTCACTGGTGATTTTAAGCTTTTTGCACTTAAGTGTCAACTTTTCACGTCATGAGAAAATAAAGTTACCGAATACAATTGCTTCAGAAACAATTTTGCGCTGACCGGATGAGTGGAATAGGTCTAAGAAACCCTTATATTAATATTTTATTATGATTTATCTATTCATGTTTAATCAAAAGGACGGTTTTTCAGTAGTTTCTTCTCTATTACATCATAGTTTTTCTTAGGATACTCCAGTGGTCTGTGTATGAATCTCTCCAAATACAAGGAAGACCCGTTATTTAAAATTTTTACGAATACCATGCAATCATGCACCATTTACACCAAACAGTTAAACTCATCTGTAATCACTAATATTGCAAAGCAATTCATTACATGGATAAAAGCTTCATACTGATTTTCCTTTAAAAGAACATGCTCTGTGCGCTTCCGTACTCAGTAACTCATCATGATGAATCAAAAGCAACTATATAATATATGAGTATACTCTAACAAAACGGAAACAGGAATGTTTTGCTGCGAGAGTTTGGCTAATCATTAGAATCAATGAATTGGTCAAATATTTTTGTCACGTAATTTCAGTTTGAATGATGGCTGTTGCACGATTGAGGGAGCAATATTTCAACCTGTGAGTTTGATGAGAATTATGATTTTTTTATGTTCCTTTCGCGTGATTGTTTCACTGATTAAGTTTCCAGGATGATTTATTTTCTCTCTGCTTCGATGAGAATATTTTCAGGTGATGAATTCATCAAGAAGTGAAATTTTCGTACGGCATATTAATACCTTCGAATATCTTTATCATTGTGTGGTCAAGGATTCAAAGAAATTATTCTATGTGCAATGAATTGTTATTCTCTCTCTCTCTCTCTCTCTCTCTCTCTCTCTCTCTCTCTCTCTCTCTCTCTCTCTCTCCCCTTGTACATGTTTTGTACGGTGAGTAACGAGGTATGGTTAGGAGCTATTTCCGTATCCAATACCATGTAGGAATTCCCATGATGGATACCTTTGCAGATATGCTTCAATTTCGCACCAGTTACTTTGGCATTGTCTCATTATATTTGATTTAGACATCAGCTTGAAATACTACGTCAGTAGTATCGAGTCGTTCCTTGACACAATGGCCATGTAATTCTCTAATTTCTGTCATTCAAAGATCAAACCAAATTGCTTCATTATAAGAACCATTACAATTTTCTCGCTCTTTTTTATTTCAGGATTTCCAGTCTTTGTCGTTCATTTTTAAATATTTTTCTACTAGATCGGAAATCCAACTCTTATTTCCATAGTCTTTAATCCTCTTCCTCATTCCCCACGTATTTCAGAATCTACCTTTCATGTCTTTAATCCTGTTCCTGGCTCTCCATATATTTTCGGTCATTCCCATTCATGGTATGGGTCTTCGAGGGACCCCTCATTCCTCAACTTGGTTTGCTTTAACATTTCATCAACGATCCTCTGTGTCCCCTTTATCATTAGTGCGTTCAACAAGCAGCTCATCAGTGGCAAAGGGGGAATTTTTCCCAAGAGGACCGATGTAACTCAGAAGGAATGAGAACCTGTAATTTTTAAAATATGAATGCTATGATGAACTCAGACGAAAAGCAGGTAGCCTTGATGTGCAAACAGGAGTCAGGTAAGTTGAAAATTTCATTTATTAGAGGGGATGCGAAAATGAAATTATTTTAGCTTGTAAAGTAGTATTATATAACATTAGCATCTGATTTTACATACATAAGACTGGGGAGCACCCAGATACGTTATATCTTCCACCAGCACCAGTGGTTGTTATCTTCAAGTTCCACATTAGATATTTTCATTGCACACTAAAGGTTGAATTTCTCCAAAATTCCTTCGTATTCACTTGGTAAATATTGCCAAATGCTAAATAGATAACCCAGGAAAAAATTCTACTCCGTGTTGTTCATAAAAATTATAAAAATCTGGATGTGAATCTTTGTTAGTTTTAAAATATATTGAACGATCGGTGGTTCAAAGTCAACCTCCAAAATCACCCAATAAACTTCAGAGAGATGCCTCGTAGACTTTCAAAAATAAAGCTAGAAAAATATATATCCTCAGTTCAGCATTTCTGCTGGATGAAAATTAAAAAGAACCAATACCCAAAGTTTCTTTTGAAAACTATTCAGAAACACAATAAACACACATACACACACACACACAAACAAAACAGAAATGAAGGACGATTGCTCTGTTTACCAGTATCAGATTAGTCAATGCCTTAAAACTAAAGACCTTAAATATGCAATATAAAGTAAGCAAAAATTAAATTCAACTATATATTAATTCATTTGGTTGAATTTATCATCGCTAAATTGAAAATACTTCATGACAACTGCACTACAGACACATCCATACAGAATTTGAAAAAGCAAATGAAATCACAAATGTAACAAATGAACATGAAACTTTAGCATAAACTAAAGACAAACCAATGGTCCCCAACCCCACCTCAAAAGTAACAGTGAAGTCACAGATGTAGTAAATGAACATGGAACTTATCCATAAACTGCAGACAAATCCATGCCATCCTCCCCGCCCTCAAAAAGTAACAATGAAATCACAAATGTGACAAATGAACATGAAACTTTAGCGTAAACTAAAGACAAATTCATGCCCTCCCACCTTCAAAAAGTAACAATGATCACAAATGTCATAAATGAACATAAAACTTATCCACAACCTGCAGAAAAATCCATGCCTCCTCAAAAAGTAACAGTGAAATCACAAGTGTAATAAATGAACATAAAACTTTAGCATAAACTAAAGACAAATCCATGGTCCCCTCTCAAAAAGTAACAATGAAATCACAAATCTAATAAACGAACATAAAACTTATCCATAACCTGCAGAAAATCCATGCCCCCTCAAAAGTAACAGTGAAATCACAAATGTGATAAATGAACATAAAACTTTAGCATAAACTAAAGACAAATCCATGGTTCCCCCTTCTCAAAAAAGTAACAATGAAATAAAAAAATAAATAATAAAACTTTAACATAAAAAATCCATGGTTTAAATAAAAAATGTAATATAAAAACTAAAGACAAATCCATGGTTCCCCCTTCTCAAAAAGTAACAATGAAATAAAAAATGTAATAAATTAACATAAAACTTTAGTATAAACTAAAGACAAATCCATGGTCCCCCCCCTTCTCAAAAAGTAACAATGAAATAAAAATGTAATAAATTAACATAAAACTTTAGCATAAACTAAAGACAAAATGGTTCCCCCTTCTCAAAAGTAACAATGAAATAAAAATGTAATAAATTAACATAAAACTTTAGCATAAACTAAAGACAAATCCATGGTCCCCCTTCTCAAAAAGTAACAATGAAATAAAAATGAAATAAATGAACATAAAACTTTAGCAAAAACTAAAGACAAATCCATGGTCCCCCTCTCAAAAAGTAACAATGAAATCAAAACTAATAAACGAACATAAAACTTAATAACCTGAAAAAATCCATAAAAGTAACAGTGAAATCAAAATGATAAATAAATAAAACTTTAGCATAAACTAAAGACAAATCCATGGTTCCCCCTTCTCAAAAAGTAACAATGAAATAAAAAATGTAATAAATGAACATAAAACTTTAGCATAAACTAAAGACAAATCCATGCCACCCCCTTCTCAAAAAGTAACAATGAAATAAAAATGTAATAAATGAACATAAAACTTTAGCATAAACTAAAGACAAATCCATGATCACCCCCTTCAAAAAAGTAACAATGAAATAAAAATGTAATAAATTAACATAAAACTTTAGCATAAACTAAAGACAAATCCATGGTCACCAACCCTCCCTTCAAAAAGTAACAATGAAATAAAATGTAATAAATGAACATAAAACTTAAGTATAAATTAAAGAAAAATCCATTTTCTGCCCCCAATCAAAAAGTAACAATGAAATCACAAATGTAATAAATGAACATAAAACTTAAGAGGAAACTAAATACAAATCCATGGTCGCTCCCCCTCAAAAAGTAACAGTGAAATAAAAGATGTAATAAATGAACATAAAACTTAAGTATAAACTATAAACAAATCCGTGGTCCCCCTCAAAAATAACAATGAAATCACAAATGTAATAAATGAACATAAAACTGTAGCATAAACTAAAAACAAATCCATGACCTCCCCACCTCAAGAAGTAACAGTGAAATAAAAAATGTAATAGATAAACATAAAACTTAAGTATAAACTAAAGACAAAGCCATGCCCCTACTCAAAAAGTAACAATGAAATCACAAATGTAAAAAATGAACATGAAACTTTAGCATAAACTAAAGACGGATCCATGGTCCCCTACCTCAAATGTAACAATGAAATCACAAATGTAATAAATGAACATAAAACTTAAGTATAAACTAAAGAGAAATCCATGGTCCCCCGCCTCAAAAAGTAACAATGAAATCACAAATGTAATAAATGAACGTGAAACTTTAGCATAAACTAAAGACGAATCCATGGTACCCCAACCAAAATAACAATGAAATCACAAATTTAATAAATGAACATGAAACTTAAGTATAAACCAAAGACAAATCCATGCCCCCCTCAAAAAGTAACAATGAAATCACAAATGTAATAAATGAACATAAAACTTAAGAGGAAACTAAATACAAATCCATGACTTCCCCACCTCAAAAAGTAACAGTGAAATCACAAATGTAATAAATGAACATGAAACTTTAGCATAAACTAAAGACAAATCCATGCCCTCCCCTCCCCACCTCAAATAGCAACAATGAAATCACAAATGTAATAAATGAACATGGAACTCTACCAAAAAGGTCCATCTAAAAACTCATAAGGTAGCCGAGGAGGACTGCAACTCTAAAAATATCATGAAGCCTCAAACCGCAATTATAAGTCGCCCGTCCTGAAGGGATATATCAGTTGCCTTACTAAGATGGACTGGAACGCTGCTTTAAAGGTCACGGAACGAAAAGAGGCACGATGGAAGAGAAAGGTGATCAAATTCACTTACTGCTGTGATGGTAATGTTAATTCTACCTGTCTTTTTAAGAGTTTATGAATATGAAGTAGCTTGATATGCTACATGTAGCATATCAAGCAATGAAAAGATGGAGAGAGGATTGAAATATATCAGAACCAATTTCTCCGGTATTGATAATCTTAGTTAGTAAAGGCGTGATTAATTAGTACCAGTAACAGTAAAGAAAAGTCAGTGCATTGTGTTACAAGTCAGTACAAAGCACTGGTTGGTAATACAAAGGTAGTGTAAGGATGTACAAGAGACTACAAGGCAGCAGTGGCATTTTTAGTCAAAACAAGGAACTACAAGGCACTGCAGAAGCACTGCAGGAAAGTAGACGACACTGCATAGCACAGTAAGTCAGAGAGAAGCAACATTAGAGAAAACGAGATTGTGAAAGAGTGTACTAGTCACCACAAGGTACTGGAAAGTATTACAAAAAAGTGCAGGACCTTACAAAACAGTATAGGAAGTCACAAGTCGCTACATGTCACAAAAGTGCACAGGGCACTTAAGGCAACACAAGGTATCAGAAGATATTAGAATGATATACAGGGCACTACAGGGCAGTATAAGCTGGTATAAGCTACTACAAGAGACTGAATGGAAGTATAAGTTTACTATTTATAAAGAGACTACTAGAAGGACGTTATAAGCTACTACAAGGACATTGTCATTGCGAGTTGGTAAAGGTACTACAACGTCAGCACAAGGCACTGCAAGACAGGATAGGAAATACAAATCAGTACATTATGCTACAGGTCAGTCCAATGGCTAAAAGGGAATTCAAGGCAGTAAAATGGAGTACAAGCCAGTGCAAGTATCTACAAGACACAGCGAGTCGTCACAAGTAACGACATGGCAATAAAAGTCACTTCCAGTCATCGAAAGGACACCAATAGACACTGCATGTCAGCACAAGGCAGTACAAGCCAGAACAAAGCAGAATTGGTTGTTGCAAGGAAGCACAAGTTACTGCAAGGCACGGCATGTCAATAAAATTTACTATTAGAAACTAAAAGGCACTACAACCTGCTAGACGGTAACGCGAGGTACTACAAGGCAGTACAATTCTGTACATGATAGGAAAGTCACTTCAAGGCAGTAAAAAAGCTCTACAAGGCACAGCCATGAAGCACATGTCATCTCAAGGCAGTAAAGGCATGACAAGTCTGGGAAAGTATACATCAACGAAAGACACTAAAAGTCACTGCAGTAAGGCAGTAACAGGAAGAATGGCGAGTACAAGACACTGGAAGTTAATAGAAGGAAGCACAAGACACTGCAAGGCATTATGAGTATGTGCAAGTCACTACAAACCACTGAAAGGAAAGTTAAATCACAACAAAGAAGTACGTCACAACGAGTCACTACAAGGAGTGGAAGTCAATGAAGGGCAGTACAGTGTTGTCATGTTGTCATTACATGGAACTACAAGTCTGTAAAGGCGCTAGAAAACAATACAAGGCAGCGCAAGGAGTTGCAAGTCATTACAAGTTAGTACGTGACACTAACAGTCCGTAAGAGTCACAATACTCTGAAAGTCGTCGACAAGCAGCATACGTCACTACAAGTCATTGCAAGGCAGAAGAAGGAAGTAAAGGTCATTACAAAGCAGCAAAAAGAATTACAAGTCACTACAAGTGAATACGAGTCACTACAACTCATCAAAAGGAAGCACTAATGTCTGCTTGTATTATACTATACGAGTATAATAGATCTCATTTTATTAAAGTGTGTAGCCATGAATACGTTTCTTCGTGTAAATAGATCATCTCTTGATATAATATATGTAAGATTAAATCGAACGTACTTAAAAACTGACGTCATTTCCGAAGGGATCAATATACTAGCATGCATATGTCAGTCCTTTTAATAACGGTGTATGTACTTAACATACAGATGTAGGATATACCTTGGTACTTACATTATCTACGGTTGGATAATTTTGAAAATTAGTTTCTTCAATATTCCTTATATATATTGTTATGGAGGAAATTCCGTTCATGTTTGTAAGGAATTAGATTCTCTTTAAATTCTCCTCTTTTCAGAAAACATTTTTGAAGACTAAATGTCAAGGCTGAAGAAACAAAGGACAAGTAAGTGTGTTAAATAATCTAAAAGGAGATACAGTAATTCCATAAAAAAAAAAAAAAACACAGTGAGCCGACTACTTTGATGTCAGAGTAATATTTGTGATTATAAAAAAGATTAAAAACTCTTTAACTCTACCTTTATATACAGAAACATTTCTTCCTTTTTACTACTTTCAATATCACTCCCATTAACACGCCTCTGCGTTTATCCTCTTGAAAATAGCTTTGTTTTCTCCTTCATAATTTCTATCTTGGTTCCCTTCCGTCCCTTTTCGGGCAATTTTCTTCTCCCTGTCCCTCGGGATCGATGGAAATTCACCCTTCGGGGTTCATGACAGCGCTAATGGCCTTATTTGGTTCATAGACCGGCGAAGGGAAATTTCCGTTGCAGAATTTACTGTTCCTAGAAATGACAGAGTTACGTGAAGTGCCATGCAAGGAGAAACGTATAAAGACAGATTTAGCGCCAAAATTAGAAATGTCCGTTAGCTAATTTCGCGCCATTTCCAAGCAGTCATGAAACAAATTTCTGTTTCGTGTTTTAAAGGTAGAAAACCAGCTGTAACAGACAAATTTTCTTTTGGTTTTACGAATTTATTATACACATGGGGTATACATATGAAAGGAAACAAAATTCCACTTACATGTTTTGATACACATCAGACAACCTATTAACAAATCCAGTTTCTGTTTGCTTACATGATAAAGCAAAAAAGTTATGACTGAATTTTTACTTTGTCATTTCGGAAAAGGAACCATAGAAGTCATTAATACTGTTTATATTTCCAGATGGTTAGTTTACAATAAAAGAGAATCCTCGATAACAATAAACAAGTAAAAAATGCGCCGGTTTCTTCAGCGCAATCGAGTTTTCTGTACGGCCGCTACAGCGTATAATCAAGGCCACCGAAAGATAGATCCATTTATCTTTCGGCGGTCTCGGTATAATGCTGTATGAGCCGCGGCCCACGACATTTTAACCACGGCCAGGTGGTGGCCAGAAGCACGATTAGGGCTAACTTTATAACCTTAAATAAAATAAAAACTACTGAGGCTAGAGGGCTGCAATTTGGTATGTTTGATGATTGGAGGGTGGATGAACAACATACCAATTTGCAGCCCTCTAGCCTCAGTAGTTTTAAGATCTGAGTGCAGACAGAAAAAGTGCGGACAGAATAAAACGCGGACGGACAGAAAACTAAAAATAACACTTTTTCTGAACCTCAGAAGACTTATGAAATGGAAGTCATTAATGTATCAGTTTTTCATTTTTATTTCTGCAAATGTAAATTCACTAATTAGAGACTAATTGCCATTTGCTCATTTTGAAATTAGAAGAAAGGCTTGCAAAGAACGTCAATTAGTTAGTAAAAATCAGTAATTGCTGGTATTTCGTGGCTCTTTCGTCTGAGATCGGTTTCAGGAAACTTCAATTTAAAGTTCCTTTACTGAAAGTTCCATTACGTAAACCTTCTTTCATGGAAACTGGAAGTTCAAGTTCCATCCCAAAAGATCTACAGCTTAAAAGTATTTAGGATCAGTTGGGACTCGAATCTGTTTCCTGATTGGACTTAGGAAGACCTTTTCCAGAAATGGAGAACTTTCAGTTCCTTTCGTGAAAGTTTCGTCATTAAAAACCATTTTCTGAAGGCTTAAATATCAATTCTCTTTCATAAGAGTTCAGGGTTTACCGGCTGTTTTCTGAAAACAGGGATTTAAATTCCCTTTTCATCCCCTGAAACATGTTTCTGAAGTCAGCAGTTTCAAGTCCTAAAACCTGAAAGCGCGAGGACATTAGCACCGCTTCCTGAAAGTTGTTACTTGAAGTCCTTCTCCTGAAAGATCTAGAATGAAGGACCGGTCTCATTAATGTCCATCGAGTTATTTGTTCAGAAAATTAGGAAACTTTGTATTCTTTGAACATAAATACTTAATGGTCATGCTTACACCTAGATGCAAGACCTCGATTACATGTAAATATTTCTTAATGATGCCCTGTACACTCTACGTACAACCTTTGAAGCTAGAGGAGCCATTTATTTAGAGAATCATAAAAAGTGTAGCACGGTCAGAGCCGCAGTGACAAAAATATTTAAATATTTAATATTTTCAGCTGAGACACTATTCCTATCTCATTAAAAAATCAATAAAATTGATGCCTATAATATGCTTTTAAAATTGAAAAGGTTTAATCAAATGTTGTCTTAAGAGTGTTACATAATTTCTTTGTTTTAAATGGGTAAAAAGGTAAATAAAAATATGAGTGAATTATTAAAAAACCAGGAGAATTGTATTAGGGTAGTAATGCTTTGCATCTTCGCTTGAACTTTTGAAGTTCAAGGATGATTTTCACCTTGAACTTCAGCGTTTGGAGCCGCACAAGTGTCTTGAAAGAGCCGCGTGCGGCTCCTGAGTCGCAAGTTGGCGACCCTGGTCTAGGACTAGGTATGCCAGAATATGCATACCTCTGTTTAATCATGTAGTTTTGGGTACGTAAGCGATTTTCCTTTTACAAATGACTATGATTTTCATATTCTTTATATAAACACCCTACTATTCTCGTCAACACTCAGGTTTAGTGAATACACATTTCCGTGTTTAGTGAAAAAAAAAAGAAAAATTAATTCTCTGCAATTTTGTCTGTCTACCTTTCTGTATTTTTTTCTCTTATTCTTATTCCTCTCTCTCTCTCTCTCTCTCTCTCTCTCTCTCTCTCTCTCTTCTTCTAGCTAAGATTTCTTTGGCCGTGGACGGAAGCAGAATTATTTTCAGGAAAATTCGGCTAAATGTTATGAAAAGAAAAAGCCGAAGAAACAAAATGGCAAGTAATTATCTCCCAATGGAAAATAATTATACCTTTGTTCTTTGTTCTGTCTTAATTGGGCATTTCTCTTTTTGTTGGGATTTTTTCTACCCTCAGAAGTAATTGCTGGAAGACTTGTGTCATATATATATATATATATATATATATATATATATATATATATATATATATATATATATATATATATATATATATATATATTTATATATATAAATGTGTGCATGTATATTATATATACATTATATGTGTATATATATATATATATATATATATATATATTATATATATATATATATATATATATATATAACAAGCATATATACAGTTATATATATATATATATATATATATATATATATATATATATATATATATATATATATATATATATATATATATATATATATATATATATATAAATGTAAATGCCAAAGCTTCTCGGACATTTTGAACATCATTGCTGCTGTAATCCTGAATTCCAGAGAGGAATAAATGAAGAGGTCTTCACATTCTGTGGCACGAATCGAACCACCTCACTTGAGGTTTCAGCAGATACATACTAACACACCATACTAAAATGAATATAAATGTCAGTTCCAGTTCATTCAAATGTTTATCTATGAAATTCATATGAGTTTTACCTTGGCTGAATAAGACACATCCCGATCATTGTATCACAACTTAATAACTCATATTATCTCCTAAAATATTTTAATTCCTATGAAAGGGTAAGGCTATATCGTCTCTAGTAAAATGCACGTGACTTAGACAGATTTGTGTATGGATAAGGTCAACAAGACTTATTTCCGTATTCATAGCCTGTCGTTTTGGTAATCTTTCGGTGGGGCCTTACTTGCTTCAGTTCGATTCTTGCCACGGTAGGGGAAAGCTTCTTCAATTATTCCTTACTCTATGTAAGTTTTGTAACGAAAGCATAATTAAAAAGTACTGTGAAATCGAGAAGTTAAAAGGCCATGCGGATATTAAGATAATACGAATTTAGCTGGTAAAAGTGTACATAGTTTTGTATACATTCAACACATTTAGAATGGTGAAATTGGTAAAACCAAGTATAACAAATTAATCGTAGAATGAAGAAAAATGAGAAAATTTACGATTGTTAAAATTCCGGTAACAATTCAAGAAACCTTTAAAAAAGCAAAGCCTGGCTCAGCAAGTGACATTTTACTGTGAAGAGTAAATGGCGCTGTTAAAGTATACAACAACCTCCTTGAGTAGGATCATTTATCTGTAAAAACAAAGAATTTCAAATATGCAATGCTGCTTGATCCTGGTTTCAAGTCTATAACCTAATTGTCCGATATGGAGCAGTTGTACTTCTTGCATGGAATTTTACATCATTATAATTTTTTTAGAGTATTAAAAAACAAACATCGATTCTATGATCATTATAACATGACAGATTTGTCTTTTAAAGATCTTTTATGATGAAACAAGCAAATTTGGTTGACTAAAGGGTTCGCTTGTGGTAACTGAATCAATTCTAATTTTATAATTCGCATCAGTAAATTATTTTCAAAGTTCTCTTAAAGAAGATTAGGGATGCAAACATTCGAGCGCTGGTGGATCGGGAAGTTGGGTCAATTTCGCCGGTATGTTGTGCGCTAGGCGCCTACCCGGGAAAAACCTCAGGTACTTAGTACTTAGGTTGCCATTACGTCCGAAAACAAACACCCTGGACTCTCATCGAAAGACCGGGATTCGGTCTCGTTGTGAGTCTGAATTTCATTTCTGTGAAGCACGTTCTCGTGTGTTCATTTCCATATATATATATATATATATATATATATATATATATATATATATATATATATATATATATATATATATATATATATATATATATATATATATATATATATATATATATATATATATGAATGTCTTTCCTGTAATACTACAGTGTAATATGATAAGAAGGCCCATAAAACACTATTTAAACGATATTTCAGGCACTTGTTTCTGTGCCCCTGTTCACTGGTAGAATATGGACAGGTGGAAAGTTACAATTATATATACAAAAACATCCTTTTAAGGAGGTGGCGTTTCTTAAGAAGGAGGAGATTGACCAAATTCCCTAGTGGTTTTTGGCCTCATTAGCTCCCGTTTGGCGATGGATCTGGCTCGCGTTTCTTGGTCATCTTCTTCAAACAAATGTCAAAGGTTCATATTGATTTGATTGAAAGCAGATTCGCATCTTTCTTTTGTGGACAGCTACTCTTGAAAACCAACTCAAGTTAATGAATTGTATTTCTAATATGTAGGAAAAATTCCCGAACTCTCAGTAAAACGTACTGATCTTTTGTGCTCTGTCATTCTTTGCGAATCTATGTCTCGCCTATGTCATGACAATTACTACACGGTATCTTGTAAACTCAGGCTTCTTCCCTTTTGTTATTTAAGTATACGTTAACGAGCGAACTCCCGATCGAGAGGGCTATTAATAAAGCAAATAAAATATACTACAGAGGTCCCACTCACAACAGACAAACAGATTTCAACAACAAAATAAAGGTACGATGAAAACATCAAAAGGCCACCGAGTTCTAATAATCCTTTCATTTTCCATTATCCCAAATCCATCAGGAGTTCGCTCGTTAACGTATACTTAAATAACAAAAGAGAAGAAGCCGGGTTTACAAGATACCGTGTAGTAATTGTCATGACATTTATGTAGGCGAGACAGGTAGATCGCTCTCGCAAAGAATAACAGAAAAATCAGTACGTTACGCTTCGGAGAGAGTTCAGTAATTTTCCTACATATTAGAAATACAGGTCCATTAACTGGAGTGGGGCGGAGTTGGTTTTCAAGAGTTAGCTGTCCGTACAAAAGAAAGATGCTGGAATCTGCTATCATCAATCAAACCAACAATATGAACCTGTCAGGAGGACATTGAATCGGACGCCATTGACACTTAATCCTCGCACCCGTTTTGAAGAAGATGAAAGAAACGCGACCGCCAGATCCATCGCCAAACAGGAGTGAGACTCCACTAGTTTGGTCAATCTCCTCCTTCTTAAGAAACGCCACCTCCTTAACATCGGAGGCCTAAGGCCACACCTTCATGTTTTTGTATTTCATTTATTCTACCAGTGAACAGGGGCACAAGTTCCCGAAATATATGTTTCATTTAAATAGTGTTTTATGGGCCTTCTTATTTTCATATATATATATATATATATATATATATATATATATATATATATATATATATATATATATATATATATATATATATATATATATATATATATATATATATACAGTATATATATATATATATATATATATATATATACTCGTGTATATATATTTAAGTGTGTGTGTGCGTTGGTGTCTAATAACGCCTACAAAAATAAATATAAAAAATATTATATATATATATATATATATATATATATATATATATATATATATATATATATATACATACAGTATATATATGTATGTATGTGTGTGTGTTGTTGTGTAAGCCTACACTAACGCATACAGAATAAGAAAAATCCTCCTCCTTCTCTTACTGTCCACACACACATAAGCTTTCTCTTCGATACATGCATTTACAAACATTCAACTCTGACATACACACATCTGTGCGGTGTCCTCGAATGCATTTCTCTTCCATCAAGTAAACCTTTTTCATCTTTTCCTCTTTCATTCCATTTTGAAATTACGTTGTCGGATAAAACGAAAGGCTTCGAACGTCGTGTTCTTTCATGTTTTTTATAATTATTACGAAGACTTGGGATGGTTTTTTCTGCAGGTAATCTGTTCTTAAATTTGTCTGTTTGGTGAGAGTTTCGTGGTGGTTTTATGTTTTCAATTTGGAATGAAAACTTAAATTTCAAATTTCATTTATGAGTTGTAGAATTTTTAGTTCCTTCTTTCCCGCTCTTTTTTTCTATATTTTACAACTTTTACTTTTTAGATTTCCTTTATTTGTTGTTTTTCTATACCCATCTTGTTGTATTTCCTATTTTCCAATTCATGTGTTTTCATTTTTTTTTCTTCTGATTGTATTTCTAGCATTGCTTGACGATTTTCCCCTCTCAATTATCCACTGTTCAATAATTTCAATAATATTCCCCCTTCCCTCCAAATGTTTTTTTTATAATAATTCGATAAATCATTAATAGGTAACTTTAATTCTAAACTAAAGATTCGATTTCTGTTTCTCATCCAATTCATCCATTTCTCTCAGCCCTCAAGGCGATCATCCAGATTATTTAATTCATGATTCAATTGCTTTTTATTGTTACTTTATTGTAACTGATGATAACCTAACGTTTTATTTTCTTATTTTATTCTACCTTAATCTGACATTGTTTGTTATATGTAGCACAAGTTGAAAGGTGAAATTGGTCAATCTTTCCCTTTTTTATTCTTTTTACAGTTTTAATGTTTATTTTTTTATATTGATGTCAATAAATATATATGAATGAATTTTGTTGAATTTATTTAAGACCTGAAGCTGGTATTCATTATTAATTCCAAAAGAGGATTAAGAGCTTATTCTTATTTTTGGTGCAGAAGAACATCCAGCTAATTCATGCACAAAATAAGTCTGTATAAAATAATGTTATTTTTAGATAGGTGCATTGACTCACTTGCGTTCGGAAATATCACTTAATCTGACAATGTAAAACAAAAAGAATACAGAAATTAAGGTTAAAAACTGAAATATTAAAAAAATTATATTGAAATTCGTGATCAAACTTCCTGTTAATAACCCTGCAGAACGAACAGCTGTCATGACGAATAAAAAAAGGAAAAATAATAATTGCAGTTCCAAAGTGATTTCCGCCGGTGGGTAACAGTCGACTGAATGCCGGTCATTCTGTTTCCTGTCTCTTTGATCGGTAATAGTAATCAAGATGGAGAATCGGCTATTCCAATGAAATTTTCGCTTCAAAGTTAATTCAGCATTTCGTGATAATGGGTGGAATTGGTTTTCGCAGGTTTTATCAGTTTTTACTTTTTAGCTTTTACGAATATTCTTTCGCGTCTGCGACAAAGAACTGAAGTGGGTTAAGTGGAAAAACTAAGCAGGACAAGAAAATAAAAGTAAAAGCAAAAAAATATAACTTTTTTACAATCGTGCTTTCCTGTTTACGGCAACAAACTGAAATGACGTAAGAGCTGAACAGTAATAGGGAATAAAAAAATTAGAAGTAAATCAGGGGAAGTTATGATGTTTTAGAAAACAAGTAGAAGAATTTTGAATAAGAGAAAAGGAGGGACGAAGGAAACAGAAAGAGGAGATCAAAATCCAATTCTACCAAAAAGAAGAACAGCAAGAAATTAGAAAACGAAATGGACAGTTGGAGAGTGGGAAGAAGAACATCACAAAAATATGAAGATGAATAAAAAAAGAATCAATAGAATTCTTAGAAAAGAGAAGAGAATTCGGACAAGGAGAAAAACAACAAAAATTTATGAAAATGGATGATAACGAGCAAAAATAATATTTAGAAATAAGTTTGGATTGAGGATTAAAAATCAAGAGGACAAGGAAGAGCAAAGAAAGAGGAAAGAGGAATCATAAATCAGGAAAAGGGAAAAGGAAAAGAGGAATCTCTTGAAAACCTAACAAGAAGAGGAATAGAGAGAACGGAAGAGAATATTCAAATGCGTGAAGAAGGAAAGGATTTAGATATATTGAAACTGAGTTCTAGGGAAGATTAACCCCGTTGGGGTTTAGTGCCTCCAGTGCACCTCATGCGTGCACTGTAGGCATTGCTTAAGGTTCTTTGCAGTGTGCCCTCGGCCCCTAGCTGCAACCCCTTTCGTTCTTTTTACTGTACCTCCTTTCATATTCTCTTTCTTCCATCTTACTCTCCACCCTCTCCTAACAATTGATTCATAGTGCAACTGCGAGGTTTTCCTCCTGTTACACCTTTAAAACCTGTTACTGTCAATTTCTATTTCAGCGCTAAATGACCTCATAGGTCCCAGCTCTTGGTCTTTGGCCTAAATTCTATATTCAGTTCAATTCAGTTAAGGGAGATTAAGAGATACATGTACAAGGCATGGATGCAGATACATCCATATACAAGATATGGATGCAGATATATCCAGATACAAAATTATACATCCATGTCTAAACATTTCCATTTCTAGATCATTTTTTTAATATGTGAATTTTCATTCATTTGATTTTCTTTGTTATTTTTCTGCATAGGCAGTTTAAGTGAAATTTAAAAAGAAAAGCTAAAAATGCCATGATTACTTTATAAAAGTTGTGAAGTAAATGTTTTTGTGATTTTTAATACTGTAGAAAAGCGTTATTCAGAATATGATTATTACCAGACTGCCTTTCAACATATAGGGCCACATACATGCACATACACATCGACTATGTTGCGAATATTTTGCGGCTATGTTGCGGCTTCTTTGCAGCTATGTTGCGTTCGCCTAGAAAAAATAAGAAATGAAAGGGACGGCAAGTCTCAGAGAAAAAATAATAACTTCCCTCGTAAATATGTCGAAAGCCGCGTTCAAATAGAACGAGCATTGAACGTAAAACCTTCTTCATGCAAATGTGCGAGGTGCAAAATATTGCAACTAACGAGGCCCTCTTTGGCGCATTGCGGTCCCCGCATTCAGCATTATAACGTTCTAGGAGACTGGATTTTGGGCCAACTTTCTATTCTCGCCTTTCGAAAATATTATGTTACCTATTTTCTTTTCGTGTTTTTTCCCGTTTTTTTATCTCTCTTTTACTTGACTTGACGTGTTTGGCTATCACTTTATTCCTTTCTACCTTTCCCTTTATACATAGGAATATTATTGTTTAATCTTGACTTTTCTTGTAATTGCTTATCTGCATTTATCTTTTTAGAATTTTTTTTTTTTTGCTTAGTTTTTTAATTCTCTCTCTTCTCTACTTGACTTAACACTTTTCGCTATCATTTTATTCCTTCTGCCTTTCCTTTTATTTATTGGATATTTATGTTTAATATGGATTTTTATTTTAATAGGTTATCTTCATTTATCTATTTTTGTTTTTGTTTTTTTGCTTCTCTCAGTAGAATTCGTTTGGTCTTCTGACCGATAGTCAGTGAGCGAATCGTATTCTTGTTGCTTGTTTTCCTTTTTTTTTAAGATTCTGCTTGGCTTGTGCTTCTTATCAGCTCCAAAAATATGAATTATGCGTTTTTATTTATGCAAACTTCTCCTTGATCTAAAAACTTTTCCTGCGATTCAACAACATTCGATTTTATATATCAGTAAAGAAGGCTTTTATATATCTCTATATGAAGTTAATAAAATTATATAATGGAAGTATATTTATGTACAGTTCTCCTTGATCTAAAAACTTTTTCCTGCAATTCAACAACTTCTGACTTTATATATCAGTAAAGAGGGCTTCTTATATATGAAGTTAATAAAATTATATAATGGAAGTACATTCATGCACAGTTCTCCTTGACCTAAAAACTTTTTCTGCAATTCAACAACTTATGATTTTAATTATCAGTAAAGAGGGCTTCTTATATATCTCCTTATGAGGTTAATAAAATTGTATAAATGAAGAAGGTTTTATGAATAAGGGATCCAAACTCCTTTTCCAATAGATATCTTTTTTTTGAAAAATGCGATATATTCGTTACTGGTTTCAATCGAATGCGTTTTGCATGGCAGTTTCTTTTCACACAGTTCCTGAAGTAATACCAAAAGCAATTGCTTTCTTCTTGAATGTTCATTAGTTATGTTATCATATAAATTCCTTTCATGTTATCTTTCATCGCTTTCTCGATATTGCTGTTCTTTAGTTTTCCAATAAACACGTTCTCCCTTCTTCCATCTTTTTCACCACTATTAATTTATATTTCCTTAATCGGTAATTGCTATTTTCTTTACTACAATTGAAGCTGATCAAAATATCATCCTTTTAAAGAAGTCTTCGTCATCAATTCAGATTAATTTCAAGAAGGCCGATCGGGAGGAGGGACTTTTCATCCTTATCTGTGTAACAGGAAAGGAAAGGTCAAAAGGAATGGATTGGCATTATGATAAGGTCTGACCTTTATGGAAGCATCAGGCTATTTCCTGTCTTTTGCAAATGCTTTTCAGTTTTGATTTCCTTGTCCCCTTGTTTCTCATTTTTCCTTTCATTTATTCCAAATAAATTTATTTTTTAAATGAATCTGAAAGAATTTTTATCTTTATAATGGGCGTTTGTGTCTGAATATTTTTGTTGAGCAAAAATTTTCTCCTTGCTTCTCATATTTCCTGTCACTGACTCGAAATATATTTCCTTTTTAAAAAACTGAAAAAAATTATTTTAATGATCTGCTTAAAATATTGTGATGATTGACGTTTGCACCTTAATAATTTTTTCCTTACTTCTCATCTTTTCTTTCTTTGACTCAAAACGCATTTCCTTTTCCAAGTTTATAAAAAAGGATTTTAAAGATGGGTGTTTGTATTATAATAATCTTTTTCGAAAGGAATTTTTATCATATTGCCTTTTTATATAAAAGACTTCTCTTACTGTATGAACTATTGGACGTTCATCCTTTTCTTTAGGCAACTTCGATGCAGAATTGTATAATTCTCTGAAATCTGACGTCGATTGCAAAGGGACTCTGCTATGTATTATTCCATTCTGTTCTGATGAAATTGATATAATTTTCGTAAGAGGTTTTCGTAAAAATTCATGCAGCTCTTCGTACAGAACTAAATTGAAATGCATTCGTTACTCTTTGCACAGAAAGGAATATAACTATAAAGTTACAGAGCTGTAACTGACTTCTAACAAAATATTGCAGAATTACAGAAAAGAAACTTCAGCTCTCCCTTAGTCTACACCTGAAAACAAAATAAACAGAAAAGTCAACAGGACTGCAATGCATGAAATTACCTTGAACCTATTTTTAATAGCTTTCCATTGTCTTCAGTAACTTTGCCGATGAGCACAAGCTTAGTGATACAGTGCCTGTTCCAAAGGGTGGCATATCTGCAGGGTGCAGTAACTACAGGCAAATTTTTATTCTTCCTGAGCTTTCCAAGGTTGCAGAAAAACTCATTTTTTGATCCACTATATAAGTATGTGGAACCTAAAGGGTTGCTAGTTGACAGTCAATATGCATATAGGAAGCAGTTAGGTACCTGTGATGCGCTTTTAGATTTGACATGCCACTTGCATGAGAACCTTGATAAGAGCTTTGAATAGTGTGATTTACATAGATTTTAGTGATGCTTTCTATTTAGTAAATCGCAAGAAACTTATTTGTAAACTTCAGAATCTTGGAATGGGATATGCTTTAGGTCACTTCAAGATTTCTTTTAGGCAATAGCGAGTTGCTGTTGATGGGATCTTTAGCGAATAAGCGTAGTGTTCTCGGTCAGATGTTACTTTTAGTGTATACAAGTGACATGGTTGTTGGCCTGGAAAACAAGATTGTTCAGTTAGCCAATGATACAACATTTGTGGGTGCAGTAAAGCCTCCACTTACGAGAAATGAAACTGCCCTTAGTGTCAACTGTCAATCGTGGCATGGAGTTGATTAGTGGATGGTGTAGTCGGCGGGGTATGAGGCTGAGTCCGGTGAAGCTCTTTGTTGGGTGAGTCGGTAAACTGCCCTGGGCCGGAGTGTCAACTGATGAATCGTGGCATGGAGTTGATTAGTGGAAATAAGTCTAATCCTTCGGGCCAGCTCTAGGAGAGCTGTTAATCAGCTCAGTGGTCTGGAAAATCTAAGGTATACTTAATTTTTGGACTCCAGTGAAACGAAAACACTATTGATTAGCAGTTCTCGCACAAATTTTCCATCTCATCCCCCCCCCCCTTCAGGTGGATTGGCCTCTGCTGAATGAGTCTGAAGCTTTAACTATACTTAGTGTAACTTTTGACTCACATCTTACTTTTGAGAAACATCTAATGAAAGTGTCAGCAAATGCCTCACAAAAGTTAGGTATTGTACGCAAGGCCTCATATATTTAAAACAGTGATAGAATCAGAACAACCTGTTTTAGGTCATTTGTCCTTCATTTACTAGAATAGTTTTCTCCGGTATGGATGTTTGCTTCTGCAAGAGATATATCTCGTTCGTGGTGTTAGGTCTCTGTTTCCTGTCATCAGCAGTTATGACTTGGATCATCGACGGATGGTTTCCTGTTTGTCAATTTTTCACAAGTCGTATTTTAACAGAGATCTTTCACTTTCACAATTGATCCCTGGACCTCTTCTCCTGCCGAGAGCGATCAGATTTGCCGAACAGCAGCACCAATATGCAGTAAATGTGCCTCGATGTCGAACTTCTGAGTTCCAGAGGTTCTTTATTCCTCATACCGTTGGATTGTGTAACAGTCTCCAAGAGGATATTGTGCCAATGGAACTTCAAAAGTTCTAGCGAAGATACCATTATTACCATAAAACAATTCCCCATGTATCTTAATAATTTATTTACATTTCTATCAATTTATTTATAATGTGTTCATTTATTTTTTTCTAATAACTGATCCCTTCTTTCTGTATTTCCTATTACCTTCGGTTACTTTTCAAGTGAACACCATGTACTTTGGAAGCTTGAATTTCAAGTCAATGGCCCTTGTGGGCTTGTCCATATGAAAAGAGTTTGTTCGAATAATAATAATAATAATAATAATAATAATAATAATAATAATAATAATAATAATAATAATAATAATAATAATAATAATAGAGGTTTTAACATTTTTATTCATTTATTACTAACAACAGTTTAATGAGTACGCGAAACATTTGAAGACGAAACCTTTTAACTTTTTTATTCTGTGCTTTAGTGGAAATATTTCTCTTTTAAACGATTCCATCTGTTGGGTACTGATGCCCATGATGATAGTCAATTGTATTTCTAAATTAAAATAAACCAAGCTAACTGAATGTTTTTCAATTACTGGATTTTGACGTAGAAGAGTGCATTCAAAATACATCTGAGATAAACGTTTTTTTACTAAGTTAATCACTTATTTCATGTGTGTGTGTATATATATATATATATATATATATATATATATATATATATATATATATATATATATATATAGCTATAGATAGATAGATATAAGAAATAATGTGGAAAACAAATAGCTCATCTAGTACAAGTTTATTGCATGAATTAATTGACGTTTGTTGATCCAGGTTCACTTTGATATTGTAGACATAAATAAATCAATTGCCTAAATTTACATAAAAGGATTAAAAAAGTTCATAAAAACTTAGTTAAAATAAAAAAAAAAAAAACTTGCAGACATTAAAACCTGTGAATGAAATAAAAGTCGTTTTTAAAGTACAGAAACAAGTGTAAATTTGACAAACTGTAAGGGAACGCCCTAATTAGCCATTTCGGTGGAAATCACAAACTGAGGGAAATGGAAGAGTGTGAGAATAATAACATATTCTCTCAATTGTGGCAGGTGTAAGAGAGCCGAACTAGTTGATTTATTCAGTGATGATTGAAACTGCCTAACCTAGAAGTTAAGTATATCTTAGTTTAACCAGACCACTGAGCTGATTAACAGCTCTCCTAGGGCTGGCCTGAAGGATTAGACTTATTTTGCGTGGCTAAGAACTAACTGGTTACCCAGCAACGGGACCTACAGCTTATTGTGGAATCCGAACCACGTTATGACGAGAAATGAATTTCTATCAACAGAAATAAATTCCTCTAATTATTCATTAAAATTCGGTCGGAGAGTCGAACGTTGGGCCAACAGCGTGCTAGCCGAGAACTCCTAACCTAGAGATTCCAAAATGAACAAGTATGACTTATTTACGGTTGGAGCAACGGTGGAGAAGTCCTCATACTCAGAGCTTTTATTATTGATAATAATGGAACCATTCAGGAGAATAACTCTTTTATTGGACGCAATAGTTCCCTGAATACACGATTAGAACATCTTAAATAGGTTCCCCTTTTACATTCAGGGTAAAAGAATAGTTACACCGTGCTTGGGAGGAAATACAAACTCAAAATGCAATTTAAAAGATTTACTTTTTATTTACATTGTTAGAAACGCAAATAAAATGTAAAAAAAAAAAAAAAACCAGCATCTGTGCAGGTGGAGAATAAACCTGGTTTTTAGGCTGTATTATAAATAAATGGAAGTCGGAAAAATGTAGTTTAGAAATCTCTTAACACGTCATAATCCTGGTTACTTTTATTTATTCTGAGTTCTTTTGTTCAGTTCAGTTCTCGGCCTTTTATGGGCATTTTACATTTCAATATCTTTTGTTTGAGGGTCAAAAATTTCTCAGTTTTATTCATTATTTTTAATTCCCACCAGGTTTTTTCATTTTATTTTATTTTATTTTATTTTTTTTGCAAATTTTCTGGGATCCTTTTATAATGGTTTTGTTGTGTACTTCCTATATTTCTCTGCGTTTACATCCTTCGAATGAGATTCTGAAGCGATGGTTAATTCATAAAAGGAAAAGTCTACACTAAAAAGTGATGCTTTATTGCTGCACTCTTTCTCTGATGTCTGTGCGTGTTTTTATTTGTAAGAGAGAGAGAGAGAGAGAGAGAGAGAGAGAGAGAGAGAGAGAGAGAGATGAGACCAACCTTCTGGGTTGCTGACTTGTTCTTAAGAGCCTCCGCTCAGCAGCACCAGAACTAAAATGAAATGCGCCAAAAGATGGTAAACGGAAAGATCTCAAGTTTTCAGTCTCCACCTGAACAATTCTTGGTAGTTGATGTGAAATCAAGCTCATGGTTTCATTAGACACCAGCAAATGAAGGAGATGGCGCTGTATTTTGATTTAGCCTATCCTGTTTTCGACCTCACTTCAAGTTACCATTTACCTCCAGTGATACCAAACTGAGGTTGAGTTATAGCGAGAAAGTTTAGCTTTACGTGTATAGTCATGGGACCAAAATATCTTCATTGCCAGGTATCTTCAGTGTCATTAAATCTTTCAAGATAGTTGCAAAAATTCGGTCACTTGGGAGTGCCCATCTGTTAATTACTAAGAACACATCCAGCTACAGCAACTGGAGATTTCAGATTTTTGGTGGCTTACTCTCCACGAATCTACACATCAAGGCTGCCATCTGTTGGTCATTAGGACAAACTTGAAAAACTGCTGGCTCTCATTTCCTTTGAGTTACACTTATCACCATGAAAATAACGCCCTTTGCTAGTAATGAGATGTTTGTTTAATGGGTTGAATATAAAAGGGAATACAAGAGAATCACTGATGAAATAATATGGTAGTCAGAGTCCAAGAGGAGAGAGCCTTTGTTGACCTTGCAAGAATGAGATTGACTGAACGTATTCGTAGTATTATTAATATTATGTTGGGGACATAAATGAAAGGCTACGGAAATATAACATTTCAGGATGAGCATCAATGGATGCAATGATTAAGTGGAATTTGGCTGGATCAATGAATTGAATGCTATGTAAAAGTTCAGATATTACAAAATGTTTGTTGAGAATCTTGGTCTTTGTTCTGAATGAAAATCGAAAGAAATGGTTAATTCTAAGCAAATAGTATTTTCGCAAAGAAAGGAACAAAAGCCAATAAAGCAGTATCCCCTACTCTTCTCTGAACGAGCACAAATTGAAACCTGAATTAAATGTAGCAAAAAGAAAAAAAAAAAGATTTAGTTCTATCAATATGAAACTTGGATTCTTCTCATGTACGCGTAAAACAAATTCTCGAGACCTGACCTGTCAGCCATTTAAAATTTCACTCCCATCAAAGATGTTGCTCATCAGTCCTCAAAAGAACTTTGAGTCAATTTGAAAATCTTTAATAAATCAAGCCTTGAGACAGAGTAAATGACAATGGTGGTAATTGTGTGTTAAATACCGTATTTTTAAAGTCTGACTTTACTTGAATATGCGGGGTCAATTAATTGGCACTCATAGCTTTTCTCAGATTTATGTTTTTTTATTGAACATCCGATCCTTTATTCCTCACACTGTTGAACTATGAAACAGCCTCCCCGAGGATATTACGCATTTGGAACTTCAATTGTTCGAGCGGTGATGCAGTGTATTACTACCTAATACAGTTCTCCTTGTGTTTTCTTAATTTACTTAAATTTTTATCTATTTATTCATTAATTTGTTCATTTATTTTCCTTTTCAATAAGCGATCTCTTCTTGCTGTATATCCCTTTACCTTCTGTTACTTCTTTCTAATGAACACCATATTCTTTGGAAGCTTGAATGTCAAGTCAGTAGTCCCTGTGGGCTTGTTTCATATGAATAGGGTTCATCCTGTGAAAAATAAAATAAAATAATGGAGCAAAAATAATCTGGTCTCAATACAATAGAGGAAGAAAAACGGAGGTAATATCAATCAACTCTGAGCTTTCTGTGATGTCACGAGGTCAGAGGCATCCACAAATGAATGAAGTCCTCCCCATCACTTCCAATAATTCTGGTAATCAAAGGTGCTTAATAGAAACATCATGACCGTGGCCTCGGCCTTGACCTTTTTAAAGGTCGAACTTGATAAAATTGATCATTTTGGAACAGAAATTTACAATTCAGCAAAAGGAAAATAATTTCTGGTATGAGGCATTTAAATCACTGTGAAAGAATCCTCTTTCTTACAATGGGCGAGATAGTTTCCTTGACTATACATCGTCAAATATGCGCAGATTTCTTTCATAACTGAATCACACAGAAAGGGTTATATTATGAAAATATTTCCCATTTTCCACCAAAATCCGGTTCCACGGGTTTTTAGTTTTCGTGTAAACAGAAGCACAGAAATGCACTCGCCCACTTCAACGCCATACAGACAGATGCAGATGAAAACACAACCTTGCTCTAGAGCCTCGATTCAGGGCGTAGACAGCGCCAATTAAGTATACAACAACAGTAATTGAAAACAAACTGGAATATAAATATCGGAAGCTTCGTCAAATGGATATTCCTGTTTTCGCTTTAGTCATGCGTGCTTACACATTTCCTGCTTTTTATCATCTGTGTTTAATTCATGAATGCGACGGTGCATATACGCGCTGTTCAACGTTAAATTGCGTTTCATTTCTTTTACGGAATTATTTGGTTTGCTGTTCAATACTTTGAAAATATCTGCAAGCATCGTAAGCCTATAGTATTTTATTCAACAACTTATTTTTACAGGTAGGTAGATGGGCACTTATCTATCATTAAGGAATAACGCAGAAAAATTTATTCCTGCTGTTCACATAAATGGCTCAATTTGAAGATAAAGCATTAGGATTTCTGTGCTAACGATCTCGCTTTTTCTTCTTTTTTTAAGCAGTGTTTTGATAAAACTGTTCTCAGCATATTTTCCTTCATACAAATAAGTTTAAGGAAAGTTACTTGTAACCATCAGTAAGCCTCAGCAGTCTGACAGCATAGTGAACGGGCCACTGGAAATCTACACAAACAAAGAAAAAAGAAAATCCGACCATACGTTCAACTTGATTCAATAACAGAAAGTTAAGGGGAAAAGGAAGTTTAGCATAAAAAAATTCGGGAAGAAAAAATAGCAAATTGCCCGAAGGGGCGGATCTAGTGTTAAGAGAACGCATAAAATATGAGGTGACAGATACGAAAAAGGATAATTGAGTTTTCTTCTTCATCTAATGAACTTATGACTAAGAAACCCTGGGGAAGGAGCATAAGGAAGAAAAATAAGGTTGAAATAAAAAGAATTAAATTTTCAAGAGACGAAAGAGGAAGCGATTTTTTTAATGCCGGAATCTCCATGGAAACGTTCTCTACAAAGGAATTCTGTCAATAAGCTTCAGAAAATATTTAAGAGAGACAAAATTGAAAATCTAAGAACAATATTTTATTATCAAGATTCCTTCACCTTAAGATTAATGATGGTAGGAGAAGAGTAGAGGTGAGAGTAAAAAGAAGATAGATAGATAAATATATAAATACATAACAGACATTCACTCTTTGCTCTTTTGCTGATAGAACGTTATGAATAATACGTTTTTAACATTAAAAACTCTCCACCGTAATTGAAACAGGATACATGTAAGGACATCAAAGGAGTCGTTGACCTTGTGTCCCCATAATCATTCTCCTCTCTCTCTCTCTCTCTCTCTCTCTCTCTCTCTCTCTCTCTCTCTCTCTCTCTCTCTTTTTTCCCCCTTGTCATCATACGACCACCAAAGACTGAAGGTTTGTCAACCAAACAAGGTCATGCTCACTTCACTTTCAGTTAGTCGGCTGCAAAAAAAAAAAAAAAAAAAAAAAAAAAAACTTTCATTTTGAGTCTGTCATCTCCATTTCTGATGTATGAAAGGGCAACAGCAATGAAAATTCTATTACTTTTCAGGCATTTTTCCCGTTGCTGATAGATTACCTGGGGAAGCATCTTATGGGCTCCAAAACGTTTCAAAGTCTCGTTAAATCTAAACGTAGTCAAAAGGAGAAGGAGTCAGGGACAGAAAGTCAGCAAGAAAATAGCAATATCACAATGATTATTACAAGCATAAAGGAAAGGAATAACTGGAAGAAGAAGTCTCGAGGCTAAAAACATTAATCAAACAACTGCAAGATTACAAGGGCAAAAGGAACGATGTAAATTCATGTCAGTATTTTCTTTTTCCTTTTTAGTTTTCTGTTCATTTTGTCTGTCCACACTTTTTTGTTCGCCCTCAGATCTTAAAAACTACCAAGGTTAGAGGGCTGCAAATTGGCATGGCAATCATCCATCTTCCAATTATCAAACATACCAAATTGCAGCCCTCTAGCCTCAGTAGTTTTTATCTTATTTAAGGTTAAATTTAGCCATAATCGTGCTTCTGGCAACGGTATAGGATAGGCCACCACCGGGCCGTGGTTAAAGTTTCATGTGGCCTTGA
>NC_089799.1:18579901-18589901 GCF_040412425.1 Macrobrachium rosenbergii
TTGCACGTTTTCCTGAATTTCCACGCGATATTGGGCACTGGATTAATACAAATAAATAGATGCTGTCCTTGGACCAGTCTCTAGGATATTGTGCAATGGGAACCTCAAGAGTTCTGCGAAGACGCAAAGTATTACGGCGCTAAAATAGTTCACTTTGTATATATTATTACCCATTCATTTGTATTTTAATTTTCTATTTATATTGTTATCTATTCATTTATTCATTTATCTTTTTCTTTTCTGATAATTGTTCTCTTCTTTCTGTATTTCCGATCCTTCATTTAGATGAACACCATATTATTTGGAAGCTTGAATTTCAAGTCAATGGATCCCGTGGGCTTGTTCCATATGAATATAGAATTTAGGCCAAAGGCCAAGCACTGGGGCCAATGAGGTCATTCAGCGCTGAAATGGAAACGGACAGTAAAAGGTTTGGAAGGTGTAACTATGAATCAATTGTTAGAAGAGGGTGGAAAATAAGATGAAAGAAAGGGAATATGAAAGGAGGTATAGTAAAAGGAACGAAAGGGGTTGCAACCAGGAGCCGCAGTCACGCTGCAAAGAACCTTAAGTAATGCCTACAGTGCACCGCATGAGGTGCACTGACGGCACTACCACCTTACGGTGTTCTTCCATATGAACAGGAGTTCATCTTCTGAATGATAATAGAGATTGGATCGTCATGTGCCTTAGCGCCAGTTAGGATTGACAGCAGAAATCTCTGATACGAAAAAGATAACGGATACTGGACGTGAGATCTTTCTGGAATCCTAAACTTCGTGTAACGAATATTTGCAAGACATTAATTTCAGAATAAAGCGAAATATATAACATCTCATGACGTCAAGAACCAGTTCAGTGAATGTTGTTGACTTGACAAATTATATTTTCCATCTGTAAGTATATCCCTGCTCTTCCTTTCGACACCAAATCTTTATTTCCTCTCTAAGTATTTAATAACATTATTTCTTATAAAATATCACTTCCTTTGCCAATCTATTTAGCTCAATGTCTGTTACATTTCAGCTAAGCTGATTGCTTCAGTTTATCCACTCTGAACTTTCGCTCCAGATCTGTGTGAACTCATTTTAAGTAAATATGCATTTCATATACAAGATTTTTCCCTTGAACGTTGAAAGGAAAATGTTTTTCAGCTATAAATGATGTAAATACCACCGGTCCTTGATACAATGAAGACCTAAAAATGACCAGCATTATATCTGATGTCATCATACACTGCTCATCAAAGGAATCAACTAACTTTCATTATACAGAAAAAAAAACGAATCTTATAACTTGAACAATAAGTTTATTTCCTTACTCATCGTGGCATTCAACCCTTCATTTCCTTTCTCATTTCTGCTTCACGTTCGTCCCTCATTTCCTTTGGTTCCTCATTTCCTTTTGTCCTTCACCTCAGCCCTTGATTGCCAGTGAGATACACAATGGGTTGCCCGATAGGAGGAATCTCCCTCTCCCTCCTCCGTTTCTCACGCAGGTGATATGAGATTTCTCCCAATAATTCATTCTGAGTTGCGTCGTCTCGGTCTTACTAAATATCTCGTCTTCGCTTACAGAGATATTAATACTTATTTATCTGGTTTCATATGGAGAGATAAACCCTTTTTGACAATACGTTCTGATGTGGAGGTAAGACGTATTTTTAATTGTTTTTTCTCGTTGTTAATGAGCAGATCTCTGTTCAAATTTAAATTTTAAGTTTTAGAGATACTGGCTTTTATCTATTCTGCCATCTTATGGAGAGATAAACATACATTCTGATATTGAGGTGGAATGTATTTTCAAATACTTTTTCTCTTCAAATTCATAAATAGATGTTTGTTCAAGTTCATGGGGAGTCTGCCTTTATTGTTTGTTTATTTCCCCGTTGGGGATAAATCAACTTAACTTTAATCGCAGAAAATTACTAGACAGACAAATAAATTGCTGAATAAAAAAAATGGAATAGTTCTGCGTCAGTGTCAAGAAAAGTTAATAAAAACTTTTAACATTCTTGAGGACGGTCTAAATCAGATTTGCTCCAAATTTGCATTCCCTGTGCACAGGCAGAAATCATTAATCAAAATCAGATTAATTACTAATTAGATCTGGTAGCTGAATCGAATGAAAGGTATTCCATCCAAAGGTGATTAGAGATAATATTTGTTATCAAAATGAGCTGGATTGATGTTTATTCACCCTTAAATTTACCTAGATAATCCTCTTTATAAGGAGAATGCGACAAAAGAGGATGCCTGAGGATTTCTTTGAATTCCTTAGTAATATATGAATTTAAGTTTTATTTCTTAATTAGACAGGATGTAGCGCTTATTGACTCTAACACTGTATGATGAAGACGAAGGTTGTAACTTAAGCGATATGTATTTGAGTATAGTATGATGATACTTCCATAAAGCCTTTTAGCTTCCTGAATGGAAAATAATATATTCTACAGTATATTACTTGTGCTAGACGCCTCCAGTCCAGTGTTGCCAGCCAGTTCCCCACACCCTTATTTCTATTACTTGTTGTAAAGTGAGGATTACTTTGTGTTAGCAGTTTGCTCAGACCTGTTGAATGGGAGCTTTTCTTAAAGGCACTTTTCGTGATGGTAATCAATACCCGTATTTCGGGATTTTATCAATGTTCGCATTCCCATCAGTATATTCCATATATAAATGATATTAATGTGGATATACGTTCGAATACTCATGTGCACTTAGAGTTGCTATAGCTTTTGTAAATATTGTTTGTATGCTTGATTTCTCAGGGTAATTACTGGAATGCTGCATTCTTGTTGTTCGTACAAATAAACGAAAAAGAATAGGAACGATGTTTTAGCGGAGTTGCTGTTTTCTTGGCCATTCTGCGCGCAGTTTATTGGGCTCTTGCTTCCCTCACTCTAGAAAAGTTAGATAAAATAAAAATTAGTAAAAAAGACGCCGAAGTTTCTTCGTCGCAGTCGAGTTTTCTGTACAACGCATAATCAAGACCACGAAAATATATCTATCTTTAGGCGGTCTCGATATAATGCTCTATGAGCCGCGGCCCACGAAACTCTCAGCCGGCCGTGATGGCCCGTGTTGTTGCGTTGCCAGAGGCACGACTATGGCTAACTTTAACCTTAAAATAAAAACTACTGAGGCTAGAGGGCTGCAATTTGGTAGATGATCAACATACGAATTTGCAGCCCTCTAGCGTCGGTAGTTTTTAAGATCTGAGGACGGACAGAAAAAAGTGCGGACGGACAGACAAAGCCGGCACAATAGTTTTCTTTTCGGAAACCTAAAAGTATATATCTCTGTGATTCTTATAACGCAACGAAACCATCATCATGAAAGTACTCAAAGCACCTTCTAATTTAAGCTTTTAAATACCCTTTTCTCAGTGTTTCTGTACATAAGTTAAATATACCTTAGTTCTGAGTGGGTCCTGAGTTTAACCAGACCACTGAGCTGATTAACAGCTCTCCTAGGGCTGGCCCGAAGGATTAGGCTTATTTTACGTGGCTAAGAACCAATTGGTTACCTAGCAACGGGACCTACAGCTTATTGTGGAATCCGAACCACATTATACCGAGAAATGAATTTCTATCACAGAAATAAATTCCTCTAATCCTTCATTGGCCGGCCGGAGACTCGAACTCGGGTCTAGCAGAGTGTTAGCCGAGAACTCTACCGACTTGTCCATCGAGGAACTTAAACGACCACAGAAGCCTTATTATCTCTTGATATGAGAAATGGTATACACGTATTCAGTCCATAGATTAATAGAACTGAACTGAATATAAAATTTAGGCCACTGGCCAAGCACTGGGACCTATGAGGTCATTCAGCGTTGAAGATTATGTTGAAACAATTGTAAAGAGAGGGTGGAGAGTAAGATGGAAGAAAGAGAAATATGAAAGGAGGTACAGTAAGAGGAACGAGAGGGGTTGCAGCTAGGGGCCGGAGGGGCGCTGCAAAGAACCCTAAGTAATGCCTGCATTAATTATTAGTAATTTATCCCCTACGTAGATAGAATAATAGAGGAAGAAATTATTTATTTATTTATATATTTTCTAGGACTCTACATAGAATATCACTAGAGAGAGTTGATTGTTGATAGCATTAATAAGATATTATCCTTCAAGTTTCTCTTTCAAAACAAAATTTTCCTCAGTACTATACTGCTGCTATTATTATTATTAAAGTAGTTTAACCAGACCACTGAGCTGACTTTCAGCTCTCATAGGGCTGGCCTATACTGCTGCTAGCTTTCCTTATTATCAGCTTATACTACAGTTTCCTCCTCCTCTTATTATTTCAATCTCAATCTTACTTTCTCTTATTCTCTTCTCTGTCTCTTACTCTCCCCTTTTTTCTCCTTACTCTTTCTCTACTTTTCCTTTTTCATAGTTGCGTGGACGACCTTTAGTGGTTGGCAAGTATTCAATATCAGTAATCAATTTGTCGATTTTTTCAACAATTCGTGTCCCGTGGTTCCTTTTCTTCCACGCCTTCCCCTGCTACCACCCCACCCTCTCCCCCTCCCCCATCTCATATCAATTTCCTGTTCCTCAAACTCATTTTTACGTCTCTTCAGTCACCTTTCACCATTATCAGCTTGTTTTCTTTCCCTCTACTTCTCTGTTCCATCGTTTCCTCTTTTAACTCGTCCCCTCGTGTGTCTGACTGTTCTGTGTACCCTATTGGCTTTCATTATTTCTTCATCTTCTGTTACTTTGCCTTCCTCTTCCTTCGTTCCACCTTTCCTCTATTAGTCCACTTCATTAACCTTTTCTTTTTCTTTACGGTTTTTCACTTCGCATCTATCTATTCTCTCTCCTCCTCCTGTTCAATGTTCACTTCACTCCTTTTTCCCTCTTCTCAGCCTGCTCTGTTTCTAACGTTGTTCTTCTTCACCCTACCTTTATCTCTCTCCCACTACCTCTCTCCCTTTTCCCTTTTCTAATCTTCAACGCTTCCTAAAATCGACAGGCTTTACTCCTACCTTTCTCCCTATTTCCCTTTCTAACCTTCAATACTTCCTAGAATAGACAGCCTTCCCTCCTTACCTTTCTCCCTTTTCCCCTTTCTAACCCTCAACGCCACCTAGATTAGGCAGCCTTTCCTCCCTACCTTTCTCCCTTTTTATCGCTCTAATCCTCAACAATACCTATAGTCGACACCTCCCTACCGCCCGCCCCCCCCCCCGGCTACCTTTCTCCCTTTACCCGTTTCTAACCCTCAACTCTTCCTAGAATCGACAAGTTCCCTCCTTACCTTTCTCTTTGCACCACTTTCTAACCATCAACACTCCCTAGGATCGACAGGCTTTCCTCCCTACCTTTCTTCCTTTTCCCCTCTCTAACCCTCAACGCTCCCTAGAGCCGACAACCTTCCCTCCCTACCTTTCTCCCTTTTCACCTTTCTAACCTTCAACGCTCCCTAGAATCGACAGGCTTCCCTCCCTACCTTTCTCCCTTTTCCCCTTTCTAACCCTCAACGCTCCCTAGAATCGACAGGCTTTCCTCCCTACCTTTCTCCCTTTACCCCTCTCTAACCCTCAACGTTCCCTAGAATCGACAGCCTCCTTCCCTCATTAGACTTCACGTCCTTGACATTGATTGCGTTAATGGCCTTGTGCTGTTTATGAATTCAGAACGAAGAATTCTGCCAGCGAATTCCCATTGTCTATGAGACAATGTTTAGCGAGGACACGCTCTCACTTTTTTTTTATTTACAACGCGCGCTCGTCGAGGCTCACTCTTTATTTTCCTCCTCTTCTTCTTCTTCTTCTTCTTCTTCTTCTTCTTCTTCTTCTTCTTCTTCTTCTTTTAGGGGAGGTTGATGGAGTGTAGGGGCTCTTGTGCTAATGTAGCAGAAGCGAAAGAGGTTTGAACACTCGGAGATGGCGAGCGTTAATGAGACAGTAATTTGTTCTGGGTTTTAGCGGCGCAATATAGAATTTCAACGTACGGAAATTATCCCGAATACAGCGGGCGTTGTTGAAATGGGAGAGAGAGAGATTTAATGGCGGGAGCGAAGAATGGATGGTGAATTTCGCTTTCCTTGGAGAAAATTTCATCTTTGTTACTCGTTGATGATCATAATTATCTCATTTCTGTGTAAGACTTGAGTTTTAACAGGGCTCAGTAGAAACTTTTAAAGCATTGCTGTAACGATATGGATTAATGAAAGTCAAAATGAATGGATAGGTCTTTACTCTTCGATGTAATCTCGGAAAATAGGATATAAAATGCAAACCAATTAGTATGCGATTTTATTTTCCTTCTAGCTTTCTCTTACATTTCTTTACAAGAGAGAGAGAGAGAGAGAGAGAGAGAGAGAGAGAGAGAGAGAGAGAGAGAGAGAGAGATTCATTCTTCCAAGTAGTGTTGAAATGAGACTCAGTTATTAATTATTATTCAGCTTTTACTGCGAAATCTCTTTTCTTCACTCATACATACACACACACACACACACACACACACATATATATATATATATATATATATATATATATATATATATATATATATATATATATATATATATATATATACATATATATATATATATATATATATATATATATATATATATATATATATATATATATATATATATATATATATATAATCAGAAAGCTACAAACGTCCTTTAATATCAATTCACTCTACCTCGGAAGTAATATATTTTCATATATGTTACCGAAGGGGAATTTTTAGTTGATAATAAGTCCACCGTCCCGTGGGATCGAACCAGCGACGGACGAGGAATCAGGACTACAGTGACACACTAACCAGTCGGCCACAAGAGAGGTATAAGTGAATACCATCTCCCATCAACCCACCCGTCGAACTCAGGTGTTTTGCGTTTGGAGACGATATCCACCCACCTCTGCCATGTTGACCGTGTAGTGCGTTTGTCGCACGTAGCCATATTATGACTATTTATCACATCACCGTGATTCATATACAATCAGAAAGCTACAAACGTCCTTTAATATCAATTCACTCTACCTCGGAAGTAATATATTTTCATATATGTTACCGAAGGGAATTTTAGTTGATAATAAGTCCACCGTCCCGTGGGATCGAACCAGCGACGGACGAGGAATCAGGACTACAGTGACACACTAACCAGTCGGCCACAAGAGAGGTATAAGTGAATACCATCTCCCATCAACCCACCCGTCGAACTCAGGTGTTTTGCGTTTGGAGACGATATCCACCCACCTCTGCCATGTTGACCGTGTAGTGCGTTTGTCGCACGTAGCCATATTATGACTATTTATCACATCACCGTGATTCATATACAATCAGAAAGCTACAAACGTCCTTTAATATCCAATTCACTCTACCTCGGAAGTAATATATTTTCATATATGTTACCGAAGGGGAATTTTAGTTGATAATAAGTCCACCGTCCGTGGGATCGAACCAGCGACGGACGAGGAATCAGGACTACAGTGACACACTAACCAGTCGGCCACAAGAGAGTATAAGTGAATACCATCTCCCATCAACCCACCCGTCGAACTCAGGTGTTTTGCGTTTGGAGACGATATCCACCCACCTCTGCCATGTTGACCGTGTAGTGCGTTTGTCGCACGTAGCCATATTATGACTATTTATCACATCACCGTGATTCATATACAATCAGAAAGCTACAAACGTCCTTTAATATCCAATTCACTCTACCTCGGAAGTAATATATTTTCATATATGTTACCGAAGGGGAATTTTTAGTTGATAATAAGTCCACCGTCCCGTGGGATCGAACCAGCGTTTGGAGACGATATCCACCCACCTCTCCAAACGCAAAACACCTGAGTTCGACGGGTGGGTTGATGGGAGATGGTATTCACTTATACCTCTCTTGTGGCCGACTGGTTAGTGTGTCACTGTAGTCCTGATTCCTCGTCCGTCGCTGGTTCGATCCCACGGGACGGTGGACTTATTATCAACTAAAAATTCCCCTTCGGTAACATATATGAAAATATATTACTTCCGAGGTAGAGTGAATTGGATATTAAAGGACGTTTGTAGCTTTCTGATTGTATATGAATCACGGTGATGTGATAAATAGTCATAATATGGCTACGTGCGACAAACGCACTACACGGTCAACATGGCAGAGGTGGGTGGATATCGCTCCAAACGCAAAACACCTGAGTTCGACGGGTGGGTTGATGGGAGATGGTATTCACTTATACCTCTTTGTGGCCGACTGGTTAGTGTGTCACTGTAGTCCTGATTCCTCGTCCGTCGCTGGTTCGATCCCACGGACGGTGGACTTATTATCAACTAAAATTCCCCTTCGGTAACATATATGAAAATATATTACTTCCGAGGTAGAGTGAATTGGATATTAAAGGACGTTTGTAGCTTCCTGATTGTATATGAATCACGGTGATGTGATAAAGTATATATATATATATATATATATATATATATATATATATATATATATATATATATATATATATATATATATATATATATGTAATGTGGGTGTCTGTGTGTGTTTAAATCTGTAAAAATTGTAAAACATTGGTCGCCATTTCACGTACAATTCTTCCCTTAGCGCTTCACAGCTCTCCTAGATGTAGTATTAAATCAACGCGTTTACTAGAATTAGGTTCAAGGTTTAAGAATAGGCTCAAGATGACGTTGTGCTGTCAGTCTAAATCACCCTTACTCTAATTGTTTTTCTTTTTTGATTAAATACTATGCATCATGCATGTTCTTTTGTGTGACAATAGTTTTGTTTATTATTTTGCGTTTAATAACTGACAGTTTTACAGACAGGGTTTTGAAATTACCATCACAAAAAACTGAATGGAGGAAGGAATGTTCCAAAGTGTAATATAGAACTAATTCACGCAAAGGAAAGAGCTAGACAGAGAAACAAAGACTTGTTTCTCTGTCCAGCCAAAACTACTAAAGCAAAATGCACTGCATATCTAAGAACTAAAATTTGGTGTTTCTCGACTTGATAGTTCATCTGCACTCGGCCAGAAAATTTTTATTTTTTATCATTAATTTATTACCATTATTCATAATTATTTTAACCTTCTGAATAACACAATAAGAGTTGAGTAACGCCTTTTTTTTCAGAGTTAAAGTCCATAAAAACTGTATAACTATGAAACTATCATCATTACTTCAACAATTCTAAAACATTTACTGGTTTTCAGTATCATTATGCCGTGCTTTTTTTTTAAGCATTTGCGACGACTGGAAAAGGAATAGAAGGATAGAAAACATATGGAGGGGATTAGGGGAGGTGGAGGAAATCCGCTTAGCTCTCTACATAATCACAGAACTCTTATATCAAATATCTCCGAACTGCTAGAGTCTGATGAGGCTGCATATTATATCGCTCTGCGCTAAGATGGGTCCTCCAGCCGCTATCCCAGCGCTTTTACCTCTACTATCGCTCAAGTACTCGAAACTTCCCTCAATTTCTACTTTCCTGAGCATTTCGAATCCAACTCTCGTCGTTCTCATCGTCTGTATGGCTCCCTTGGGACGGAAGTTCTAACGGTGATTTTCTTTTCTGTCTCACAGACGGCCTACAGAGACCCATTTTGGCTCTGCTTATAGTATACCTCCAAACCATTCATTAGTGTTTGGATTTGTTAGCCAAGCTGTTTTTGTAGGTTTCACTTGATGTTTTAGTTGAGGGCGTACGGCATCTGCTCATTTCACCATCTCTAGCAGCGCTCATCAGTGGCCTCCTATTTCATCTATTATCTTCCTTATCTTTATCACTGACACTATCCTGTCTACCTCTTCTGCTTTAGTTGAGGGCACAACATCTTCTCCTGTCCCCATCTCTCCTGGTGTTCCACAGGCTTCTGCTCTTTCGCCTGCTGTCTTCCTAATTTTTATCAGCGATGATCTTCTGTCTATGCCTCTTGCATTCATGATTTTCTGGACGATTTAACATTTCGACTTTCTTAATTCACCTCCCAGCCATCTTCCTCCAGTCCCACTTATTCTTGAAAT
>NC_089799.1:18592401-18624901 GCF_040412425.1 Macrobrachium rosenbergii
AATCAGTATCTGCAGGATCAGCAAGTGAAACGAGCGCTCGGTAATTCGGAATCCGATAATTGATACTAATTGATAAAGAATCCCTCGGCTGATCTCATCAATTCCGAATGGCTTTTTTTTTCTTTTTTTTCAGTCCCTCTTCTTGCCGAGAGTTGCGAAGGAGGTGTTTCGGGAGATGGGCGTCTTCTCCCGTTAGTCTTTCCAGGATTTGCAGAGATTTTAATTTTTTGGGGGGGTAGGGGGAGGGATTCAAGGTCTTACGTGTGAATAAAATTTATGCATGATTAACACGGACGGACAGATGTCAAAATGTTCTCATTTACATAAATATGTGTATGTATAGATATATATGAGTTTACGTCCATTCTACGTATCGTTATCAAATTGCATATATATATATATATATATATATATATATATATATATATATATATATATATATATATATATATATATATATATATATATATATATATATATATATATATATATATATATATATATATATATATATATATATATATATATATATATATATATATATATATATATATATATATATATATATATATATATATATATATATATATATATATATATATATATATATATATATATATTTATATATATATATATATATATATATATATATATATATATATATATATATATATATATATATATATATATATATATATATATATATATATATATATATATATATATATATATGTGTGTGTGTGTGTGTGTGTGTGTGTGTGTGTGTGTGTCAGGTTTAGCAGTTGTTTAGCTTGGACAATCGTTTGCCGATTGTTCCCTCGGTATGGTTGTCATACCTGTTATCCTGTTCTTGCTTTTTGTTTAGGTGAACTGACGTCAGTCGGATGGTGTCCGACTTCGTCAGTCCGGCTCGTAGCAGCGAGGAGTCAGTAGTTGGGTAGCAGCAGCAGGAATGCTGATCTGGGAGTCAGTTTTGGAGCAGCAGCAGGTATGATTACATGAGAGTCCGTTTTGGATGGACGACTTTTTTCAAGATCCACATCTTTTGGATCAACCTCATCAGTGTGTGGCTTCGTCCGTTGGCAGCAAGTGGCTGTCTCTACAACTCCCCTGAGTTCCTCTGTGTGTCGTTTCGTCCCTGTTGGCAGCAAGTGGCTGTTTCAGCAACTCCCCTGACTTCGTCTGTATGTGGCTTCGTCCGTTGGCAGCAAGTGGCTGTCTCGACAACTCCCCTGAGTTCGTCTCTATGTGGTTTCGTCCCCGTTGGCAGCAAGTGGCTGTCTCGACAACTCCCCTTAGTTCGTCTCTATGTGGTTTCGTCCCCGTTAGCAGCAAGTGGCTGTCTCGACAACTCCCCTGAGTTCGTCTGCGAGTGGCTTCATTCGTTGGCAGCAAGTGGCTGTCTCGACAACTCCCCTGAGTTCCTCTGTGTGTAGCTTCGTCCATTGGCAGCAAGTGGCTGTCTCGACAACTCCCCTGAGTTCATCTGTGTGTGGCTTCATCCATTGGCAGCAAGTGGCTGTCTCGACAACTCCCCTGAGTTCGTCTGTGTGTGGTTTCGTCCCCGTTGGTAGGAAGTGGCTGTCTCGACAACTCCCCTGAGTTCGTCTGTGTGTGGCTTCATTTGTTGGCAGCAAGTGGCTGTTTCGACAACTCCCCTGAGTTCCTCTGTGTGTGGTTTCGTCCCTGTTGGCAGCAAGTGGCTGTTTCAACAACTCCCCTGAGTTTGTCTGTGTGTGGCTTCGTCCATTGGCAGCAAGTGGCTGTCTCGACAACTCCCCTGAGTTTGCCTATGTGTGGTTTCATCCCCGTTGGCAGCAAGTGGCTGTCTCGACAACTCCCCTGAATTCGTCTGTGTGTGGTTTCGTCCCCATTGACAGCAAGTGGCTGTCTCGACAACTCCCCTTAGTTCGTCTCTATGTGGTTTCGTCCCCGTTGGCAGCAAGTGGCTGTCTCGACAACTCCCCTGAGTTCGTCTGCGTGTGGCTTCATTCGTTGGTAGCAAGTGGCTGTCTCGACAACTCCCCTGAGTTCCTCTGTGAGTGGCTTCGTCCCTTGGCAGCAAGTGGCTGTCTCGACAACTCCCCTGAGTTCATCTGTGTGTGGGTTCGTCCATTGGCAGCAAGTGGCTGTCTCGACAACTCCCCTGAGTTCGTCTGTGTTGGCAGCAAGTGGCTGTTTCAACAACTCCTCTGAATTCCTCTGTGTGTGGTTTCGTCCCTGTTGGCAGCAAGTGGCTGTTTCAACAACTCCCCTGAGTTCATCTGTGTGTGGCTTCGTCCATTGGCAGCAAGTGGCTGTCTCGACAACTCCCCTGAGTTCGCCTGTGTGTGGTTTCATCCCCATTGGCAGCAAGTGGCTGTCTCGACAACTCCCCTGAGTTCGCCTGTGTGTGGTTTCGTCCCTGTTGGAATCAAGTGTCTGTTTCGACAACTCCCCTGAGTTCGTCTGTGTGTGGCTTCGTCCGTTGGCAGCAAGTGGCTGTTTCGACAACTCCCCTGAGTTCGCCTGTGTGTGGTTTCATCCCTGTTGGCAGCAAGTGGCTGTCTCAACAACTCCCCTGAGTTCGTCTGTGTGTGGTTTTGTCCCCTTTGGCAGCAGGTGTCTGTCTCGACAACTCCCCTGAGTTCGTCTGTGTGTGGCTTCGTCTACTGGCAGCAAGTGGCTGTCTCGACAACTCCCCTGAGTTCGTCTGTGTGTGGCTTCGTCCATTGGCAGCATGTGGCTGTCTCGACAACTCCCCTGAGTTCGTCTGTGTGTGGTTTCGTCCCTGTTGGCAGCAAGTGGCTGTCTCAACTCCCTTGAGTTCGTCTGTTTGTGGCTTAGTCCGTTGGCAGTAAGTGGCTGTCTCGACAACTCCCCTGAGTTCGTCTGTGTGCGGTTTCGTCCGTGGCAGCAAGTGGCTGTCTCAACAACTCCCCTGAGTTCCTATGTGTGTGGTTTCGTCCCCGTTGGCAGCAGGTGGCTGTCTTGACAACTCCCCTGAGTTCGTCTGTGTGTGGTTTCGTCCGTGGCAGCAAGTGGCTGTCTCAACAACTCCCCTGAGTTCCTCTGTGTGTGGTTTCGTCACCGTTGGCAGCAGGTGGGTGTCTCGACAACTCCCCTGAGTTCGTCTGTGTGTGGCTTCGTCCGTTAGCAGCAAATGGCTGTCTTGACAACTCCCCTTAGTTCGTCTGTGAGTGGCTTCGTCCCTGTTGACAGTATGTGTCTGTCGTGGCAGCTTACCTGTGTTGATATTTTCAATGATTTCTGCAGTAGTTTCAGTTTTGGTATCTGGCCGGTGTAATTGCCACAGTTTAGTCTGTTGTGTTTGTATTTGTGAGCCATGTTGTGATTTTGATTGTTTAACCCTGTTATGGTTATTTCTTCTTATTAGGGAGAGCGTGTTTATTGTGACAAAGAGCTCACAATGATTGTAAGTGTCTTATTGCCTCTTTAGCATTGTTGTATAATGTATGTTTTTTTTTGTTATGATATTTATCATTTCAGTGTGAGGCCTTTACAAGGATAATGTGTACTTAGCAATGTTTTTCATGATTATTGTGGACGTGTGTGGTTTTTGCTTTTGTTGTCTCTATTAAATGCAGTTTACTATTAAATGTGTTGCTCATGTTATTTCTAACGTTTATGAATTTGATCATTTAAGTGCTGCTCATTTGCTCATGTTTATTATGCTGCTCATGAAATGTTTATTGATTTGCTCACGTAATGTTTATTGTGCTGTTCATGTTATTTACAATGTTTAATTACTCTGGGTTTATTTTTTGGTACTGATTCATTTGTATATGCATTGTTTCTGCTGACTCATCTTTGTATTGTAAATTTTTGAACTTTTCTTTTGAACCTGACTCATTTGTATATAATGTTAATTACTGCAAATAATAAATTAGTTTTAACGCCACCTTTTGGTTTTGTTTAGCTCCTTCCTCCTTTGTCTGCCCCAATTTCTGTCAGACTTTTCTCAGTTCTGATATTTTTGTTTTAAAGAACCTGATGATCCCAAGAGTTGTTCATAACAATAATATATATATATATATATATATATATATATATATATATATATATATATATATATATATATAGATACACACACACACACACACACACACACACACACACATATATATATATATATATATATATATATATATATATATATATATATATATATATATATATATATATATATATATATATATATATATATATATATATATATATATATATATATATATATATATATATATATATATATCTATAATATATATATATGTGTGTTTTGTATGTGCGTGAGTGTATGTATGTGTATATATATATAGGTGTGTGTGTGCGTGTGAGCGTGTGTGTGCATATATGTAATATAAACCAAGGAGGTAACTATCGAATGACAAGACTGTCATGAAAAGGACGCGACATAATTTCAAAAATATCATAAGCCGACATTTGAGGTCAATCTCCAATAGGAAACTAACTAAAAGAAGAGGCACTAAACATAATAAAAAAAAAAAAGATAAAGATCTCTGGAGCGGAATCTCTACATAGCAAATTCCCGGAAGGCTTTTTTCTTAAAGTTTACCTTTTAGTTACCTGAAACACGATCGGTATTCCTGAAGAAAATTGACCGATAAGTTTGGATTTTTCCGTTAAATAAAGGATTCCAGAGTTTTATTAGATTTTAAATTTTATCCAAAAGGTCAAGCAGTTAACATTCTATCCAGTTTATAAAGAAGGAAAATTTCTCGCACATGCAAGAAAATAACCAAACAACTTTGCTAACCAAATGTGATATCTGAACACATAGTACGGTCAATTTTGCACGTATGTTTAGTAAAAGTGTAGTGCAAATGAAAATTTGCGCAGTCAAATATGAACCTATAATGGAGTAACATGGAAATCCCTATAAATGAAAGGTGCAATTGAATGTTAAAGTTCCAGAGACAAAAAAAAAAAAAGAATCGACACATACCTAAAATGTTAAAAAGCCAAAGCAAAAAAAAAAAAAAAAAGGAAAGAATCGACACATACCTAAAATGAAAATATTTGGAACTAAAGGTTGAAAACTACGCCTCGTCCATTTTGATGCCACAGTGTTATACGGGAATCACTTGGTATTTTTAGAGCAGGCCATAGCTCTTGCTTTCATGCTTCCGGTAAGAGCGTACGAGTAATTCAATTAATTCGTGAATATTAAAAGGTTCTGTCGTTACTCTCTACGGAGGTTTCATTCAATTCATAAACATTAAAAATTTCATTTACTTGATATGGAGGTCTGTACGAGAAGAATTTTTTCCCCAGTTATCTCGAAGGATTAAAGATTTATGCCAGGTATGTCTTTAAGCTTCTTAAATACAGGTATGAAATTTTGTCATTATACACAAATATTAAGCCACAAATATTTGTGAATATGCAAGCATGCTTGCAAATATAAGCGAACGCATATTCTTCAGCATTAATATATGCATACAGACTGTTATAAAGTCATTTACACATAAATAAATATATGTGTCAGTATTTGAATTCAGGAAGACTTGCATGCATCAACGCATGTAAAATAAATAACTGAACGCATGTAGCTACAGAAACATAAATGAAAATATCAAATGAAAATCAAATAAATCGGATGTGACTTCTGAAGCACTGAATGCGCTGAATGTGGAAGAAGGTTGGAGAACATTGCGCAGCACAATAATTGTTGGGGGAATCATAATTTGTTGGGGGATTCATAATTTGTTGGGGGAATTATAATTTGTTGTGGGAGGGGGAATTGCAGACCGTAATTGCCTTGTTAATCTTGTAATGAAAGGAAGTCGAAACGCCGACTGCTGCAACCTTCATTTGGGCTCAACTGGGACGTATTTGTTTAATTATTTGCTTTAGTTAAAGCTAATATCGCCTAGGAGGTCCAGTTTCCAGGTTCCAGTTCCCAGAGGCCACTTGATAACTTCTTGCTTTTGCTTTGGTTGTTATCAGTAGATTCCAAAGTCTTTATTTTACCCATACGAAAGGAGGACTGTAATTGTCCTTTAAAAAAAGCATTGCCACACCACTCCATTAAAAACTGTGACTTGAAAATCTTATTTTTTATAAAAATTCTTTAGCTTTTTAGTTTATACCTTACTATTCATTCATGCTCGGCCAGTACTTAAAAACAGTGAGTAAGGAAATGTAAGAAAATAAGAAATTGTGAGCTCTTTAATTTATACCTTACTGCTCATTCATGCTCGGCCAGTACTTAAAAACAGTAAGGAAATGTGAGAAAATAAGAAATTGTGGATAAAATAGTAAGTGAGAGAGTCAGTGAAATATTAAGAAAGTTAAAAATCAAAGAAATATTGAGCTTATGCAGAAACTGTAAATCCAAGAAAGGGGCATGAGATTCTCTCTCTCTCTCTCTCTCTCTCTCTCTCTCTCTCTCTCTCTCTCTCTCTCTCGTGCTGATGAGATGAGCATTGATGCAAATCGCACTGCAGTCTCTACAGACACACACACACACTCTCACACATACAGACACACAGACACAAGCACACACACACACACATATATATATATATATATATATATATATATATATATATAGAGAGAGAGAGAGAGAGAGAGAGAGAGAGAGAGAGAGAGAGAGAGAGAGAGAGAGAGAGAGAGAGAGAGAGAGAGAGGATCTCGTACCCCATTCTTTGATTTACAATTTTTGCATTACCCCAATTTTTCTTCAATTGATTTTTCACTTTCTTTTATATTTCACTGACTCTCTCTCTTACCATTTTATCCACCATTTTTTTCTTTTTTTCGTTTTCCCTTATTCACGTTGCTCTTTTTCTTACAAAAAAAATATTGCCTAAAATTAACTCGGAACAAAATGGCCATTGCAAAAGGAAATATGAGTTGAAAAAAAATTCTAATCTTTCTGAGAAGAACGATTTTTGAAGCAAAAAATACTTTGAAACGCGAATAAAAGAACAAATATCTGTAGGAAAAAATACAGTTCATCAGAATACAAAAACATTTTTTGCCCTTTCTTTTCGAAAAAGCAAAATGAACAAGTAAGGGCGGAAAAAGAAGGAGACTGGACATTTACTGGTGCCTTTTTTCGGATCACATCTGAGAAAAATGGCCCTGGCAGAAATATGAGGGAATTTAAAACACGTCTTTAAAAGATTCTTATCTGTATAGAAAGACTAAGGAAAAAATATGACAGAACGAGAAAAATTCACCTGTAATATTTTAGCCTAAAAGTTCAAGGGAGTAGATCTCAGACAGACAGACAGACAGATTAATATCCACAGGCAGTTTCGGTTTCAGGGATTAACAGTACTTATTCATTCAAAATAAAGCTGAACAATTTTTAGATTATCGGGATCTGATGACATCTGACGATGAGGTTTCTCTTGGGAATCGTATCCGGGATAAATACTTAAAGACATACTATTTCCAGAAAATTTTACTTAATTTAACGTTTCGCTACATTTACAAGCAGCATTTTTATTTTTTTTTTTATTTAGTATCTATGCATTCGTGTATACTGCCCAGAATACCAATTTAATTCGTACTGAAAAACGAACGAACTGGGTCATCGGATGTAATATAACATCACTCACAAATATATCACTCCTGGAAGTTTTGGTATAGGGTTCTAGACCTAACTTAATTATCAAACAACATTTTCTTCGAAAAATATTTTTCTTCCAGCTCCATTGAAAGAGTTTTGGTCTAGAACTCTAGACCTATCTGCTTATTCAAGAACTGTGCTATTTAAAACTATTTATCTTCTGCCAACTCGATTGAAGTAATGTTTGCTTAAGAGAGAGAGATGGCCCCAACACTTCACTGAATCTTATATAAAATGCAACATGCAGTGATAAATAAGGAACATGAAATCAGATTAATTATAACAGAAAATTACTGTGTATCTAAGAAAATTAGAACATTTTAAATTCAATAATCGTGCGTAAAGGCAACCTAATCTAAACTGCAAAATGATGGAAAATAAATTCAATCACACTGAGATTCTCTCACAAGTGAATTAGGAATACCTTTAAAATTCCTCGTGAACTTTTAGCTACCGATAGTTATTCCCACGACAACTGAGACTTGTTAAACAGTGGTTCTTAACCGGGGTACCTGTGTGAAACCTTAAACCTGGGGGTACGAGACATGATAGTCAGTGGAATGGTTGATTTACTGTATATTTATCATATGTTTGTATTGTATTTATACTGAATGGGGGTACGAGAACATTTTCTGAGATACCAAGGGGCACGGGCACTGAAAAAAGTCATGAACCAGTGTGTTAAAAGGAGTGACAGCAACACACACATTCCCCCTCCCTTTAACTCAGTTTCCTCCTGTTATTTCCCACCATTCTATTCTTATCTAGGTTTCTCTTCTTCTTCTCCTCTCTCCCCACCTACTCCACTGTTTTTTTTTTTTTTTGTGACACTCCCCATACTCCCTTTTTGTCTATTTTCTTTCTTGTATTCCAGGTGAACATTCCATTCTGAATCATCGAAAACAAAATATTTAAAAGGGGAAAGGTGAGGAATTTCATGAGAAGCTGTGTTGTGTAGATTATCTCTAAAAAGATAATTACTTCTTGAAACGTGAAATTGATTCATGAGAAACCGAGTAATATAGATTATCACTAAAACGAGAATTACTCCTTGAATTATGAAATTGATTCACGAGAACCGTGTAGTGTAGATTATCTCTAAAAAGATAATTACTTTTTCCTAAACCATGAAATTGATTCATGAGAAACCGTGTAATGTAGATTATCTCCAAAAAGATAATTATTCCTTGAAACATGAAATTGATTCATGAGAAACCGTGTAATGTGGATTATCTCTAAAAAGATCATTACTTCTTGAAACATAACATTGATTCACGAGAAACTGTGTGATGTAGATTATCACTAAAATGACAATTACTTCTTGAAATATGACGTTGATCCACGAGAAAATGTGTAATGTAGATTATCTCCAAAAAGAGTTACTCCTTGAAACATGAAACTGATTTATGAGAAACCGTGTAATGTAGATTATCTCTAAAAAGAGAATTACTTCTACTTGAAACATAAAGTTCATTCATGAGAACCTGAGTTTCCATAACAGTGAAATTTATTACCGTAAAAAAAATCATCGTGTAAAAGATTGTACAGTCATGAAAGTAGTCCATTTTTTAAAAAATAAGAGAAGCTGATCCCAAGTAATAAAACTGTATTGATTGATTTAGCAATGTAGTTGTTCACCAACTTCCTTGACAAACACAGCAGTGAATTAGTTATGGATCTTCTTCCCAGCTTGTTCCCATTTTTATATGGGGTTGCCGTGAAGGACTTTGATTTGGCTTTTGGGGTAGACTTTGTAGTCCCGATCGGCTGCCCTGCCTGACATCGCTTAGACCCCGGTATTGTGTACATGTATTGTACCAGTTCACCAGCGCTCCTTCTCCCAGCAGCGTTATGGATCCTGCCAGAAAATTTCATTTCCCATTCCCAATGCTTCTAATTTCACTCACGACTGAGGCAGAATTTTCCTTTAATGTTATGATGAATAAAATTTTCTCACGAAAATTTCTTGCTCTTTATTTAAAGTAAATCGTTATCTTGTCTTCCTTTAGGTTAAGTTGGAAATGTTTCACGCAATTATATACTGAAACTATTTTTTTCTTATTTAACTATTATTATCCGTCATTTGCAATGTTATATCTTTATTCTTTACACATTTGTTTTTTTTTTCTTTGATTCCATATAGACTTTCTGTTCTTTAAAACCTTGACTAGCATGTTCATGGCCTCTTACCTTGTTCTTTAAGAAAATATGCCCAAAACTAATAATAATAATAATAATAATAATAATAATAATAATAATAATAATAATAATAATAAGGAAGATAAAAACAGTAATAATAAGGAGCCTCGATGGCTCGGTCGGTAGAACAGTAGACTCGGACTTCATAAGAAGTCTGTGTCGCGGGTTCAAATCCGCAGCCGGCCAGTCAGAGGGCGGACACTTTGCTATCTGTGTAGACACCCCGGGATTATGAATGTAATCAGCGGATACATACACAAACAAAGCCTCTCCAACATCTTCTAAAAACATAACAGACGCCTTACACGTCTCGAACTGTCGGCCTAAACCGCTCACGTCTCCTCGCTGCTAGGGGAAAGGGAGCTGGGGATTTGGCACGATACATATACACGTGTGCTACCGGGGTCTAAGTGATGTCAGGCAGGGCAGCCGATCGAGGCTACGGCCTACCCCAACGCCAAATCAAAGTCCTTCAAAAGAAGGCATCGTGCTTACCCCATATGAAAAATGGGAAAAAGCACGTTAAACGAAGAAGAAGAACGGTAATAATAATGATTATAACCACTAGAACCTACTTTGCAAAAGCTGTTCCATCTTCTACAACTACTTATAAATAATACGTTTCTTATATTTTTTCATTAACAGTCTCAGCAAATACAAACTATAAAACTATTCTTTTCCATCGATGATTAATGACATACATCTGCCCCACTGAGGAAAATTCAGTGTTTTTCACTTTCAAACTAAAAATAGATTCCCATAAATAAGACAAAAGTTCAAGCTTTCCCCCCAAATGCAATTAAAACATTGCTTAAATAACAGTCTGCTTCTATTTTGTTCAGTGCCAAAGAGAGTTCTGATTTGTTTACTGCAAAATGTACGCAATATTTTTTTTAATGGAGTTTTAACATTTTACTCGGATTAATTTTCAAAACTGAAAATAGGAAACTGTTCTTTGAAGGAGTTATCACGTTTTGTTGCCGTAAGCTCAAAAAAAAAAATGCAATTCGATGCGATTTCATGAAAACTTTTTTATATCTGTAAGTAATTTTGCTGCCTCGGTTGCTTCGATTTAATGTCATTGTGATCATTTTTTTTATTATTATTATCTTGCGGTGTTTGTTGGTGAAATTTCCTTGGAGCTAGGTCGCTGAGGTGTTCATAATAATATTTTTTCCTGTGAACGCCTTTCAAACAGACAGTTAATATTTCAGTTGTTATGAGGCCGAATATATCTACTTGATATTTAATTTTTATTGCAGACTTCATTAAGGTTTCCATTATCTCATTCAGCCATTTTTTAATCTTTGTTTTCAAAGGACGTTATCATCAATGAATCAGAAAGCCAGAGCCAATCTGAGAAAAGACAAAATAAACCAAAAAGGCTATTTGCACTTGTCACTCAAGATAGTGAAAATCTTATGCTAAAGTTCTTGCCACTATTAATTGGGTCACTGGTGGGTCGGGAAGTTGGGTAAAACTCGATTGTGTGTAAGGTGTATAGCCTGCTCAGGTACAGTATAATACAATATAAGTACTTAGTTTCCAATTTCTTATGTCACTTGCCTGGGTCAGTTACTAGCACCTTGACTTTCATTTAAGAGTCCTGGGTTCGATCCCGATGTGAGTTAGAAATATATATATATATATATATATATATATATATATATATATATATATATATATATATATATATATATATATATATATATATATATATATATATATATATATATATATATATATATATATATATATATATATATATATATATACACATACATACATACATACATACATACATACATACATATATATATATATATATATATATATATATATATATATATATATATATATATATATATATATATATATATGAAGACACGTTTGAAACTTAATTACTGCTCTTAACTTTTTGCTCTCTGTTTATACAAATTTATTTACACGAATCGGAATTTCCTTATTTAATTCATTTTTTTCTCTCTTTCATGTTTCGAAAATAAAAGAAACTATTTAGGGGAAAGTTGTTTCTAAATAAAGAAGTTTTATCCTTTATCACGAAAAGGGGTGATTCATTTATTAGGGCGAAATAAATAGAAGTATTTAATGTTATTTGTGTCTTTCCTTATTTCCTGACATAACGTTATTACTATTATTATTACTGTTATTATTACTATTATTATTATAATTAGACCCTCTCTTAAACAAGTCCTGTTGAATAGGCTAACTGCATAATTTGAGTTGTTGTTGTTGTTATTATTATTATTATTATTATTATTATTATTATTATTATTATTATTATTATTAGAAGCAAGTAGACCTCTCTTAAACCAGTCCTGTTTACCAGGGTGGCTACAGTATTTGGGTTATTATTATTATTATTATTATTATTATTATTATTATTATTATTATTATTATTATTATTATTTTGCATGCAAGCACAAAAACCAAGACTCAAGATGCTGAAGTTTAAAAATAGGTAAAAAATAAACAAATCATCGTTATAATTCATTTCTTCTTCTAGCCAGAAAAAATTTATATTGCAATATACAATACTGGAATAATAGGGTGCCCTATAGTAAGAAATCTGCTTCTCCAGTCATTCCTTCTATTGTATTTTAACAGTGTTATTGAATTTTGTCACTTTATTTTTTTTATTCGGGAGTGCTTCCAAGTTTTATCAAGTCGTGTTGTGTGGAATTTTTGGTATTAATTGGACCAAAAAATGTAATTTGTAAGATATGAAAATATTGTAAATTGAATGTTTTTTAATTGTGGAAGTATTCTAATTTTCTGGTCATTAATATCTGCCTACCTGTCTATTGATTGCATTATGAAACATGCATCACAGTAACGACTCTTTCCATATTGTGATGTATTGAATGTTCATTCCGCCTGGGGTTCAAGCGTTTTGCAAGTTTGTTTCATAGTTCATTTTCAATCCCAGCAAAATATAACGTATGAAATGAAATGTCAGGAGCAAACATATTCCTACGATCATTCAGTTACTCTCCATCTCAACTTACCATATATCATTTTGTATTCAGCTTTCTGCTGGCGTAACTCTCTTGCCAGTCAATTTTGCATTGCTTCTGGTTGCATAATCAGAGGAAATCAGCATTGTATTCTTGTATTTTTCCTTACTTCTTGTTACTGAAATCGTGTTATTATATTTGACATCTACTTTTTTCAGCTTTCTTGTTGATGAAAGTTCCTTGCCAGTTAAATTTCGCATTGCTTCAAGCGGCAGAATCTTAAAGAATCAATATTGCATTATTGTAACTGATCTTATTTCTTGTCATTTGAATTATTTCTCTTTTATTATAAATTAAAATAAGTAGATGATATGAATAGGAATAACAAAAGTACCAGAGAACCGATTATAAATTTCAGATTTTAGCAGAGCTAAATGGGACCAATATGTCTAATACACAGACATTCTTAATATGAAAATGCATAGTATATTTTAAGCACCTGTCCATTTCTGTCAGTGGAACCGTTGACTAATATGGGTGGTACACAGATATTCATAACACGAGAATGCATAGTATATTTTGATATCTGTCCCTTTCTGTCAGAGGAACGTTATATATCTCATTATCAGCGATGACGTCAGTTTTGGGTGTCTGAAGATTCTGAGTGACACTTTGCCTAAGGACCTCAAGGAGCAACCTTAGTGCCTACTGTTCTTTGTTGCTATTTTATGGTTGACTGTATCCGCTCATCGTTGCTTGTAGTGGCTGAATATTGAATTTTCCCATTGTTATTATTTTGTCTTCATTTGTCCCTTTTCACACTTGAACGTTCGTCCTTCTCATGCTTGAATCCATATTTAAATTGTCAATAGTGAATTACGTGAAATTTGGTTACCAATAGTGAATTACGTGAAATTTGGTCACCAATAGTGAATTGCGTGAAATTTGGTTGCCAATACTGAATTCCGTGAAATTTGATTGCCATTAGTGAATTCCGTGACATTTGGTTGCCAATAGTGGATTACGTGAAATTTGGTTCCCAATAGTGAATTGCATGAAATTTGGTTGCCAATAGTGAAATGCGTGAAATTTGGGTGCCAATAGCGAATTACGTGAAATTTGGGTATACCAATAGTGAATTACGTGAAATTTGGGTGCCAATAGCGAATTACGTGAAATTTGGGTGCCAATAGCAAATTACGTGAAATTTGGTTGCCTATAGTGAATTGCGTGAAATTTATTGCCATTAGTGAATTACGTGAAATTTGCTGTAAATAGTGAATTGCTTGAAATTTGGTTGCCAATTGTGAATTGCGTGAAATTTGATTGCCAATAGTGAATTGCGTGAAATTTGGTTTCCAATAGCGAATTACGTGAAATTTGTTGCCAATAGCGATTTACGTGAAATTTATTCCCAACAGCGAATTGCATTAAATTTGGTTGCCAGTTGTGAATTGCATGAAATTTGGGTGCCAGTAGTGAATTTCTTGAAATTTGTTGCCAATAGTGAATTGCATGAAATTTGTTGCCAATAGTGAATTACGTGAAATTTGGACACAGATTGTGTTGGCTTCTTATTAAATAAGATTTTTGGATAGATATATATATATATATATATATATATATATATATATATATATATATATATATGTATGTATGCATATGCAAGTATGTATGTGTCTATATATATATATATATATATATATATATATATATATATATATATATATATATATATATATATATATATATATATATATATATATATATATATATATATATATATATATATATATATATATATATATATATATATATATATATATATATATATATATATATATATATATATATATATATATATATATATATGTGTGTGTGTGTGTCCATAAAGACAGTGAGAGAAAGGAAACGGAGATCTAAAGGTTTTCCCCCGTCAGTCGCACAGGTTTTTCTCTTAAACATTTTACTAGAAATATTTCCTTGAATTTCGAGTTTTCTTTCCCCTTATCATATTATTCTATTTATCGTTGTCGGAAAGGGCTCGTGTCTTTCTGTGCAATAAATCACCCACGGTAAAATCCCCCGTGGAAACTTTCCGGAAGGAAAACAACGATCTGTAAACGTATATTGCGAAGATCTTATTAAATGTAATAAAGAAAATAATAGCATAAAGGATATTTTAAAAGCGTTTACTACTAACGTCTCCTAGTACAACGTGAGTAAGGATATTTCTAAAGCATTTACTATTAATGTCTCCTAGCACAACGTGAGTTTCTTGAAAAGTTTAAAAGTTACTTACAGTCCATCTATTATTATAATTTCTAGAACCGCGTGAATTTCTTAAAAACTGTGTCGGAGAAATAGTTTTAATAGATAGGGAGATTTTAAATAGGCTTTACCTGTGGTTATTGTTGCCGAAAAAAAATGATAAAAGTGAAAATTACAGGAAATGTTTTACACTAAGAATTTATGAAGATTTGTCAGAGAGAGAGAGAGAGAGAGAGAGAGAGAGAGAGAGAGAGATGATACAATTTATATTGTTTCCCAATTCTGGTCATTCACTCGTTTGGCATCTGTAGCTGAAAGGCGAAGACTTATCAAAAGATATCATTTAAGTACCGCTTTCATTCAGTGTCTAAGAATCTCAGTGATGTAATACATTCCACGAAGCGCATTTGAAGTTAATTTGCTTTCGATCATTCATGCATAGACGTTAGGTTAAATCTTATATAATGGATAGAATAACTTCCGTAAAATATGAGTAATACTCCAGCTGGATTAATATAAGTTATTCGAAACCTTATCACTATCCATATAAGGCTTTCCCGAACTTCATCGATATTTAATATGAAGCTTTCCGGAACTTCATCGATATTAATATGAAGCTTTCCGGAACTTTGTCGCTATTAATATGAAGCTTTTTCGGAACTTTGGAGCTATTAATATGAAGCTTTTCGGAACTTTGCCGGTAGTAAAATAAAGCTTCTTTGGAACTTTGTAGCTAGAAAAATAAAGTTTTTTGGAATTTTGTTGTTATTAATATGAAGCTTTTCGGAACCTTGTCCTTATTGATCTAAAGCTTTTCAGAACTTTGTCGCTAGTAAAATCAAGCTTTTCGTAACTTTGTCACTATGAATGTGAAGCTTTTCGGAACTTTGTCATTATTAAAATAATGCTTTTTGGAACTCCGTCGCTATCGATATGAAGCTTTTTGGAACTTTATCCCTATTGATATGAAGCTTTCCGGAATTTTTTCACTGTTGATATGAAGCTTTTCGAAACTTTGTAGATATTATTATGAAACTTTTTGGTATTTTGTCGCGGATGAGAGCCTGATTAAGCCTCTTAGTTAAATGCTTACCCATTCTCATATACGACATAAGGTATTTGAGTTTTTATCCTCATGAAATATTAATATGATCAGACAGATATGAAAATTTTTAATAATTATTCTTGCTTCTCACAAAACTTGACAAACATTAGGCGGTAAAAAAAACAAGTATAAAAAGAGCCGAAGTTTCTTCGGCGCAATTAAGTTTTCTGTACAACGTATAATGCTGTATGAGCCGCGGCCCATGAAACTTTAACCACGGTCTGGTGGTGGCATGTTCTATAGCGTTGCCAGACGCACGATCATGACTAACTTTAACCTTAAATAAAATAAAAACTACTGAGGCTAGAGGACTGCAATCTGGTATGTTTGATGATTGGAAAGTGGATGATCAACATGCCAATTTGCAGCCCACTATCCTCAGTAGTTTTTAAGATCTGAGGGCGGACAGAAAAAGAGCGGACGGACAGACAAAGCCATCTCAATAGTTTTCTTTTACTGGAAACTAATAAGCCATTGGCCACATTTTGTCATGTTTATGTTAAATCAAAACTAATATATCTTTGCAAAATTATACGAGTGAAATGAGATTGACAGTTTTGAGAACTTATAATCAGAGATAATAAATAATTTACTGTCTCCAGTGATCCTCTTAGTAACGGTGTATTGGAAGACCACCTAAAAAATAAAAAGAAAAAAACTGGTCCTACAGAATATTTTGCTGTAGAAGGAAAACTTTCGAGAGCGAGGGAAGCTGAGAGAGGAAAAAACCAAGAAAGGGAAAATAAGAGAAAGATAAAAAAAAAAAAAAGTGTAGGAGGTTGGAACAATCGATATGGTTACAGAGAAAAAAATTTAATTTCTTTCATCATACGAGTTATATATATATATATATATATATATATATATATATATATATATATATATATATATATATATATATATATATATATGCGCTCTTCTTTTCCTGCTGAGAATGAGATTTCCAAAACATATGTCTATTTACACATATATGCAAATTTGTATATATGTACATAATGATTCGTAAGATGGAAGGTGAAAGAAAATACATAAGAAAACAAGACAAGCGATATACCAGTAATTTATATAAAAAAATAGAAAATAAAAAAGAATAGGAATGCACAAAAAACTAAAGGAGGCAAAAAGTTCCTGGATCCTTGGATCCTTAACAGAGACTTCCTCTAAGAAACCATCCTGTCGATAAGTTCCAGAATATTTTAAGGTACTCTTTTACCGAGAAAATTCTGAGACAATTTTTTTCTTAGTAGGAAGACTTCACCATTAAAAAAAATGTAAGGATTAGAGAAGGGGAGGGAATAAAAGGGCGATATACAGATAGATAGATATATGGATAGATAGACAGATAGATAGATAGATGTTGTTCAACGACATCTTATAACAATATCTTTTTCGAAAAAGCTTTACTGGCTCGTGACATGTACGCATTTACACATCAGCTGTTAGGGTCATTATAATTATGAGTAGCTATATATATATATATATATATATATATATATATATATATATATATATATATATATATATATATATATATATGTATGTATGTATAAATATATATATATATATATATATATATATATATATATATATATATATATATATATATATATATATATATATATATATATATGTATATATATATATATATATATATATATATATATATATATATATATATATATATATATATGTATGTATATATATATATGCATATATATATATATATATATATATATATATATATATATATATATATATATATATATCTACAGTATATATATATATATATATATATATATAATATATAGAAAGATGGATAGATAGATAGCTAGATAAAGTCACCGAAATAGGTAAAAATCGGCATTTGTAAACTCTGTAGAAGCTGATTCACTGCAGCAAAAAAAGTAAAGCAGTAATTCAAGATCTCTGAACGGTCTAACATTAGTTTCTATCAAATATTGCATGAAGAAGAAGAAAATCAAAATAAAATTTCATAAGGAAAGTTAAATTCAAAATACATTTTATCAGAGAACAGTTATGGATGTGGTCAGGCGATGTAATGGGAAAAATTCTGTCAAAGATACAGATTTACGATATTAAAAACCAAAAAGGTGGGTGACTTAGAGAGAATTATTATGAAGTAATCCTTGACTTGCACAACCATATTTCTGCGCTGTAAACGTCGTTTCCCACAATTTCAAAGGTCATTCCTGCTTTCTCCTGACGTCTCCTGAATTCAGGTGTATCGGTTTTACTAGTTTTCTGTACAAGAGAACTATTGTGCCGGCTTTGTCTGTCCGTCTGCCCTTTATTCTGCCCGCACTTTTTCTGTCCGCCCTCAGATCTTAAAAACTACTGAGGCTAGAGGGCTACATATTGGTACGTTGATCATCCACTCTCCAGTCATCAAACATAACAAATTGCATCCCTCATGCCTTAGTAATTTTTATTTTATTTAAGGTTAAAGTTGGCCATAATCGTGCTTCTGGCAACGATATAGGATAGGCCACCACCGGGTCGTGGTTAAAGTTTCATGGACCGTGGCTCATACAGCATTATACCGTGACCACCGAAAGATAGATCTATTATCGTTGGACTTAATTATACGCTGTAGCGGCTGTACAGAAAACCCCATTGCGCCGAAGAAACTTCGACGCATGTTTTACTTGTTTTCTTTTCCCGCATTTTTATTTATTTGTCACCTTTTCCTGTGACTTGTCTCTCTTCTGCAGGTTGATTTCCCTTTGCAACCCTCTTGAGTTTATAGTCTGTTGACTGCCCTTAAGGGTTTCTGCTGAAGATTTAAAGACAGAAAGAAAGAAAGGAAGTTCCTCCATCTTAAACTTGATGATTTTCGCAAATGTAATTTAAACTTAGGTTTCTCAATAGAATGTCGTCATACAAGTGATGAAACAGAAAGCACTCAGATGGAGATCGCAGTCAAATGCAGAGATAGAATTGTCCTGGACTGACTCGATTCATTTTCTCATTTCCGTCCGTGTATAACTTCTGCGTTGTATTTTTCTTGTTAAACCGGTGTCCCAGAAATAGAGCGGAAACAAGTGATAATTAATAACTCAAGGACAAAAAGAACGGACGAACATACGTAAGCACACTCATAGACATACACAGTTATATATATATATATATATATATATATATATATATATATATATATATATATATATATATATATATATATATATATATATATATATACATATATATATATATATATATGTGTGTGTATTACTTCCATCATGGGAATAACGTGATAAAAACATATGGAGCCACAGTTTTCCTCTCTCTCTCTCTCTCTCTCTCTCTCTCTCTATATATATATATATATATATATATATATATATATATATATATATATATATATATATATATATATATATATATATATATATATATATATATATTATATATATATATATATATATATATATATGTGTGTGTATGTACTTGTAAAATAGTCTATGTACATAATACAAACACAGCACTGTCCCAAGGAGACAAAGAATTTTCTTGTAATACAAGACCGATAATTCAAACCCTGAATTCACAAAACAAAATTACACTGTTTCAGCTTTACTGGCCACTGCTGAGTCTTGAAGGTTTTCAGTACTTGCGATGCAAAGTGAAAATCTCAGGATATTCTTATACAGTAACACCTCAACTTAACGGACAAACAACTCCCTGATACTGAATTAGCTTTGTCCTGAGAATGTCTTATATCCAAAGGTAATAATGTATGATGCTCCATTCAGCATTCAAGAGAGATATAATTTCATTTTGACTCCTGTCGAATTCATGTTAAGTGCCTAGAATCTCCACCATCATATATGCATACATACATATATATATATATATATATATATATATATATATATATATATATATATATATATATATATATATAAATTTCTGACTCACGTCGGGATCGAACCCAGGTCTCTCAGGTGGAAAGCAAGGGCGTTACCCACTGGGCCATACAAGTCTAAAAGAAGTCGGAACCTGAGAGCAACTGCACCCAAGGAATTACCTGGGCAAGCTAACTGCTTGCATACCAGCGAGTTTTCCCCAACTTCCCGACTCAGCAATGACCCAATGGACAACATTTCATTCGAATTATCCCTTCTGAGTGAATAAGATAGAAATCATCAACACACAATCACGTGTGGAACAGAAATAAATTTCTGACTCACGTCGGGATCGAACCCAGGTCTCTCAGGTGGAAAGCAAGGGCGTTACCCACTGGGCCATACAAGTCTAAAAGAAGTCGGAACCTGAGAGCAACTGCACCCAAGGAATTACCTGGGCAAGCTAACTGCTTGCATACCAGCGAGTTTTCCCCAACTTCCCGACTCAGCAATGACCCAATGGACAACATTTCATTCGAATTATCCCTTCTGAGTGAATAAGATAGAAATCATCAACACACAATCACGTGTGGAACAGAAATTTATTTCTGTTCCACACGTGATTGTGTGTTGATGAAATTGATAGCAGGTATGAAGTTGGTAGCAAGCATGGAATTGATAGCAGGTATGAAGTTTATAGCGGGTAGTATGTTTATATTAACAGGCGTTGTCTAGACAACCAGTACCTGATTTCTTGTACTGTACAAGTGGGGCTGAGACAAGAGAGTGTTATGCCTTCATAGATTTATAATATTTTTCTGGCTGAGTGATGCACTGTATTCAAGAAAAGACTTTATTAAGCATTTTAGAGTAATTTATTAGAGGAAAAATACATAAGTGAACGTAAGTAAGACCAAGGTTGTGAGATGAGTTGAAACAAGAAACATAAAGTAAGGATTTTGAAACAAATTAATTAATTTGAAAGGTCTTTTGAAGAAGAGATGACCCACAGAATAAGTAAAGTAAAAAGAAAAATGAAACTTTGGAGGGTATATTCCAAAGGTTTGGGAGAGAAGTGGAGTGTTTGTGGAGGATGAGAAATGAATATAGGACGGGAGTGTTGAGCCAACTTTACTTTATAGAAATTAGCATGGATCCTGAATTAAAGTGATTAGAAAAGTTTGGCGCTGCTCAAATGATTATTTTTGCTTTATAAATCTCCAGTAAGAAATATGAAAAGGTGTGAAATGTAGAAACACGTACATGTGAGAAAGCTTATAGGAAAGGTGAAATATCTGGAAATTCTAAGGTATTTAGGTAAACGGTGAAGGGAAGGCTTAGAAATTCCTCGTCAGATGAAATGGAAGACTTATGGAATGACCTTAATGACCTTAATATCCGGGAGAGAGAGAGAGAGAGAGAGAGAGAGAGAGAGAGAGAGAGAGAGAGAGAGAGAGAGAGAGAGAAATAAACGGCTCGGCCTTCTGTGTAGGTGTGGAAGACAAGCTAAATTGAGAGCGTTTGCAGCTCGTCATTTCTGTTTCATGGGTACTTGTAAAGTCTTTTTTGTTTCATTTTTTTAACATTTCAGTCATTGCTGTCTCCTATTTCCCTATTCATCAGGCCTTTGGCAAAGCAAGAATAAGTCTTGTGGCATTTCCAACGATGATAGTTCTATTTTCTCTCTGGTCATTTAATTTTTCCAACACATTGCCGGGGTCTTTTCTTTCATTTTATCAAAAAGAAGTCAGTCTCTCTCTCTCTCTCTCTCTCTCTCTCTCTCTCTCTCTCTCTCTCTCTCTCTCTCTCTCTCTCTCTCTATCTATCTTTTTATTTGCTCTCTCCTAGCAAGTATATTTATAGAGTTGAATCAGCATTTCGTGAACTTTCTATTTTGGTAAATTCGTATTATTACACAATAACCATTATCAACATCATTATCATCATTAGCAGCGGTTGACTAGTAGTAATATTAGTATTAGGATTGATACTGTATTACAGACTTGCTGATAAAGATAAACAATATAAGACAATAATAATCTAATGATTGCTCACGCTTTACCTATATATGCCAGATGGTTTCTAAATTATTCAAACTGTTAAGCAACAGGCGTGTTCCTACTCTTTGGTAAGCCTAGGAAAAATCCTTGACAAACTGGATTAAATTCAAGATTAGAATGTATCTGTAAGCAAGTAAAAAAAAAAAATCTGGAATCACTTTCCGGCAACGCTGTAACTCTCCAACGAAATATAAAAGAGAGAATTCTACCCCATCAGAAAACATCCTCTCCTTTTTATTTCCCGCCTCAGAAATAAATCAAGGCTCGGTCTTTTTCCCTTCTCCTTCAGCTATGCTATTCCTCTTTGTCCCTTTGAGTTTTTCCTCCGTTTCAGTTTTTGTCCTCCATTCTTATGTAGGCAGATGTATTTTTAGGTATGGTTTTGTTACGGAATGGCGTTGTTATTCATTTGTCTGTTTATCTCTTTCATTATTTATTTATCTATTTATTCGTTCTTAGTATAGCCTACATGACTGATTTATTCATTGCTTCCTTACTCGTTCACTTATGATGGCTTTGAATATATATTTGTTCATATATATATATATATATATATATATATATATATATATATATATATATATATATATATATATATATATATATATATATATATATATATATATATATATATATATATATATATATATATATATATATATATATATATATATATATATATATATATATGCATATATATATATATTAATATATATACATGTATATATATGTGTGTGCGTATATATACACTCATTTCAATCATGTGTATATTTCTACATTTATATATGCATCTTATTTAACCTACTTGTTCCTCACACTTAGACATGTCCCCTTGTATCCTATTTATCCACCGTCTTTTAGCATGACTTCTGACTCATTTCTTTTCATTTATTTTTTTGCTCTCCAGGTAACCTGTAAGAGAGTGGTGTCACATTAAGGCCAGAAATCCCAACAGAATAGGTGATATTGTAGTCAGTTTTTTAGTTATCTGTAAAAGAAAACTATTGTGCCGGCTTTGCCTGTCCGTCCGCACTTTTTCTGTCAGTACTTTTTCTGTCCGCCGTCAGATCTTAAAAACTACTGAGGGCAGAGGGCTGCAATGGCATGTTGATCATCCACCCTCCATTCATCAAACATGCCAAATTGCAGCCCTCTAGGAATTTCTTCAGAATAAATGTGAGTGGCGCACTGTGTGCAAAGGGTATCGACGAACTACTGATTTGTCCTTGATTAAGATGTCAAAGAATTAATGTAACTGTCACTTCTGTCTGTATTTGTCTATAGACACATCTGTATTAAAAAGAAATAAATGTCTCGATATACAGAGAGAGAGAGAGAGAGAGAGAGAGAGAGAGAGAGAGAGAGAGAGAGAGAGACCCCGTAATCCTTCCTTTGATGTACAGTTTTTGCATTCATTTTTTCTCTTTGTTTGATTTCCTTTGTTTTATTTTATGTTCCACTGATTCTCACACTTACTATTTTATCCACACATTTTTTTTTCATTTTTGGATTTCTTTTTTTTTTTTTTTTTAACTCGTAAAGATGAAGGATCCGAATCTCTGCACGCGTTAAACCTCTGGCAAAAAAAAAAAAAGTTTCCCTTAAAAAAGAAAAACTTCCTTTAAAATTTATATTTAAACGAAATGATCTTTCCGAAGTACAGTTTCGAAAAGTGAAATTAATACTGAAAGAGTAATTATCTTTTTTTATAGTAAGTATTTCCAAGGCTCAAAATATCCCTACAAGTAAGGTATGGATAATTTTGTAAAATATAATTCATAAGTAAATATGAGATATTTTTTCAATCTCTTCTCGTAAATTCTTTGAAAAAACTAATGCATAGATAAAATAAAGGTATCTTTAGCAATTACCACTGGCTTCTGTAAACGGAAATGAATGTGCTTTCGAGATAAAAAAAAAATATTATCCCTAAAAAGAATATTTTTCTTTAATACACAAAAGGACTCCAGGAAAAAAACTAACGAGGAAAACATCTAATTTGATAATATTTCTTCCCGACAGGAAACTTATCTGAAACAAACAGAAACAGACAGACAGGGTCAAATATTTCCGTCTAAAACACTGTTAAGTGTTTCATGTTATGCGTTTTAGTTTTCTGAAAAGCAAAATATTGTGCCGGCTTTGCCTGTCTGTCCGCACATTTTCCTGTCCGCACTTTTTCTGTCCGCCGTCAGATCTTAAAAACTACTGAGGCTAGAGGACTGCAAATTGCTATGTTGATCATCCACCCTCCAATCATCAAACATACCAAATTGCAGCCATGTAGACTCAGTAGTTTTTATTCTATTTAAGGTTAAAGTTAGCCATAATCATGCTTCTGGCAACGATATAGGATAAGCCACCATCGGGCCGTGGTTAGAGTTTCATGGCCGCGGCTCATACAGCATTATACCGAGACCACCGAAAGATAGATCTATTTTCGGTGGCCTTGATTATACGCTGTACAGAAAACTCGATTGCGCCGAAGACACTTCGGCGCATTTTTTTACTTTTTTTATGTTCATGCGAGTTACTCATCATAGTATCCTTAAATTGGGGTATTCAGCCCCGTAGATAATGAAGAATTATGGAGGTTTCGGCAGCTGAGTGTCAAAGTGCCTTCATTTAAAAGTCCTTCATATTTTGCCTCAAAGACCTTCACTGCCGCTGAGCTACTAAACCATGTACTGGACTCTTCTTTACTTTTTCATTTTGGTTCTCCCGATATCATCACAGTCCTGGAAGTCTGGAATGCTGTATTCAGTGGGAGAACCAAGCCTCTCCGAAGTGATGTGTAAAAGGAATTGAAAGGAATTAAAAAGTACTAAAGTTACTGGAGTAATGTATCCATTAGGCTATATGGCTAAATTCTATATCCATTTCCTGTGAGAATTCGATAGTTCACTTAAAACCATTCCTTTCATTTGTTAGTTTTGCTCGATGATTTATTGCTAAATGGCACACATACACTGATAGCGAGTGAGAGAGAGAGAGAGAGGCGGGGGGTGGGGGGGGAGGATAGGTTTAAGTGCAGCTTCCGTTCTGGACTTCTGATCTGTAGAGCTATCTCTATAATACTTTGAAGAATTAGTATATAATAAATACGCAAGTGTAACGTCAAAGAACTCCGGCATTGTAGTAGCCGAAAGAGAGAGAGAGAGAGAGAGAGAGAGACTGTTTTGCAACTTGAACAAGTCAGTCTGCATGCTCCCCCCCTCCCCCCCCCAACTTCTCCGTCTAACAAGAAAAGTTTTTTCTATCCCTCTTGTAATTCTGATCTATTGACCTTCTATCTCTACAATTCTTTGAAGAATTAGTATAGAAATACACAAGTGCAACGTCAAAAAACTACGGTATTGTAGTAGCCGAAAGAGAGAGAGAGAGAGAGAGAGAGAGAGAGAGAGAGAGAGACTGTTTTGCAACTTGAATAAGTCATTCTGCAAGCTCTCCCACACTGCCCTGTCAGGCGAGCAAAGCTGTTTGTATCCCTCTTATAATCGTTATTCCGCGCATTAAACACTCAACGCAAATGTCATTTATAGTTTTCGTTCTCCTCATTTTTGTCTAGGGTCACAGCTCAATACAATTTTCACGATTGCTTTTAGCCTCACGTTAGAGATTCTTTCGGCTTTGAATATTAGAAGATCGTGATGCCTGCTTGTGCTTGGACGGTTTTTCTTGGAGTTGTTGTTCGAGATTGCGTTGTTTTTCTGTTGCTTTTTTGCACTGACGTTGCTTTTGTTTTATGTATTTGGGTAAATGTGGTGGATCATGGCTTAGAGTGGTGTTAACATTTTTTCTCCGCTCAGTGTTGAAGTTTATGGCGATAAAATAACGTTACGTCTCGAGCAGTTATGAGTAATCAAATTGGATTAGTGGGCTGATATATATAATATATACTGTATATATATATATATATATATATATATAAATATATATATATATATATATATATATATATATATATATATATATATATATATGTATGTATATATATATATATATATAAATATATATATATATATATATATATATATATATATATATATATATATATATATATATATATATGTATATATATAAACATATATATATATATATATATATATATATATATATATATAAAGCTTACTACACTAGTTTGATCTGTAATCCTTTGAATAATTATTAAATAAATATTTAAGTGTAACGTCAAAAAACTGCAGTATTGTAGTAGCTGAAGGAGACAGACAGACAGACAGAGAGAGGTGTTTCTGTTGTGTGTCCTCCTTTCGTCTACTCCTTTAGTCTGGTACCAAGACATCTTCATCTTCTTATCAGCTAAATCCAGAACCTGGGCCACTTATTTTAATGAGCCTCTCCCAGTTGTTTCTCATTTGTATCCTGTTTTCGTCAACTCCTTTGTCTCTCATGTCTAATAAAACTCGTAGTACTAAAATCATCTTCATCATCTTATCAGCTTAATCCAGAATCGGGGTCGCTGTTTTTAGAGAGCCTTTTCCAGGCGTTTCTATTTAGTCTCTCATGTCTAATAAAGCTCGTGGTTACCAAAATCATCTTCATTTTCTTTTCAGCTTCATCCATGCTCAAGGTCACCGGTTTCAGTGAGTCTTTTCCAGTTGTTTCTATTTTGTATTCTACTTTCTGCTCCATCGTTTCTTGTGTCTATTAAAACTCGTAGTTACCAAAATCATCTTTATCTCCTTAGCTTAATCCAGAATCGGGGTCGCTGATTTTAATGAGACTTTTCCAGCTGTTTCTATTTTGCATCCTGGGTTCTTCTACTCCATCGTTTCTTGTGTCTATTAAAACTCGTAGTTACCAAAGTCAACTTCATCGTCTTACCAGCTTAATCCAGAGTGGAGGTCGCTGATTTTAATGAGGCTTTTCCAGTTGTGTTTGTTTTTTATCCTCCTTTTTTCTGCTTCTAAGTCACCCGTGTTTAAGAAAACTCGTAGTACCAAAATCATCTTCATCTTATCAGCTTAATCCAGAATCGGGGTCACTGATTTTAATGAGGCTTTTCCAGCTTGCTTCTGTTTTATATCTTCCTTTCGTCTACTCCTTTATTCTCTCATGTCTTCAAGGATAACGATGGTGAACTGCTAGTCGGCATCGTTTGTGGTCAGAATCAAGGCTGATATATGTTTACATCAGAATTATAAAATGAAAACTACTCTGCAAAGCTTTCACCTCTCGGTGACATTTTGAATTAAATCGAATATCTAGAATTTAGGCCAAAGGCCATGCACTGGGACCTATGAGGTCATTCAGCGCTGAAACGGAAATTGACAGGAGAAGGTTTGAAAGGTGGAACAGGAGGAAAACCTCGCAGCTGCACTATGAATCAATTGTTAGGAAAGCATGAAAAGTAAGATGAAAGAAAGGGAATATGAAAGGAGGTACAGTAAGAGGAACGAAAGGGGTTGCAGCTAGGGGCCGAAGGCACGCTGCAAAGAACCTTAAGTAATGCCTACAGTGCACCGCATAAGGTGCACTGACGGCGCTAACCCCCTACGGGGATGTGTGACATTTTGATCCCAAAATCATGAAAGAAAATTGAATATCTTCTGCGGGATTCTCGAACAGTTCGCTCAGGAAAGGTTTTTAATCTGTGTGAAGTACTGGTCTGCGTATAGGTAGCTTAGGAAAGGCTTTTAATCTGTGTGAACTACTGGTCTGCTGACGGTTACTCGCTTTCTGCCCAAAGTGAGACATAAAAAGTGCGACAGGAAACTCTCCCTTCGCTTTAACTCGGTTTGGTCCTGTTATCTCGCACCGTTTGATTTTTCTCTCTCTGTCTTTCCTCTCTCTTTTTGCTCTTTCTTTCTCTTCCGCTTTTATTTTTCTCTCCTTCTTGCAGCATTCCAGGGGAAAATTCCGAATGGGAAAACTCTAGAATATTTAAGATGAAAGGAGTACACGACGTCCGCGAAAATCCGTTTAGCAAAGTGTGGCTATCAAAACAAAATCCGCTGAACGCCTGGTGGAAGGGGTCCTGTTCCTGGACAAAGCATAAATTTGATTCATAAAACATTTTTTTTTAAATTTGATTGAAAGTCTCGGTAACCTTTTGTACTACATTTCACAAGCATTTTTTATTTCAAAAGCAGTGTTAGTATATCTTTGATAATTATAACAAACTTTAAATTCACTTGGCAGCCATATACTCCATTATCCTGGAAATGCAATAATGTTCTTAAGTGAAAAATATTTTCCCATTTATAAAATGGCCATTTCTATTCAAATTTCAATTCAGCCTTAAGCAAGAGTTTAATTTCATTTTTCTATTGAATGAGTCTCTGGATTTCTTTCCTTTTATCAGAAGAAAAGTTAATGCCCTCATGCTTAGGTTAGATCAGCAAAGTAAATGTGATGGCGCAATAAAGTATCTGGAATCGACTGTTTCATACATAATCTGTAATAAGATATTCTTCATTTGACATCGACAGTGAACATGATTTAGACATTTCTTTAATAAGTCTGTCTTCGAGGGTTTTAGATAGATTTTTTTTGTGATTCACCCTAGGAACCTCAGATTTTTTTTTTTTAGCACAACATTCAAGCTGTAATAAAATATTCAACATCCAGCATCTACTGTGAAAGGGATTTAGATATTTCTTTAGTAAATCTATATCTTCGTTCTTTTTAAAGTAATTTTTTATCCCAATTTACTGTGAGAAAAATCAGAATTTTTTTTAGCATAACGTTCAGGCTGTAATAAAATATTCATCATCTGGCATCAACCGTGAAAGTGATTTAGATATTTCTTTAGTAAATCTATATCTTCGTTCGTTTTAAAGCGACTATGTTTTGCTAATTTACTTGAGAAAAACAGATTATGTTTTTTTTAAGGGGGGGAGGGCGCACAACGTTTCCACCTATTACTCTGATTAAGCCTCAGTCACAAAAATAGAAAAATTTCATTTCTACGAAATCCAGGCCTTTCTACGATTCTGCTGTCGTCACACGCTCATGACAGCAGTTCTTCAGTTATTCAAGAAAGCTTTCACGTGCAGATTACTTTTGCACCTACAGATTCTACATTTTCTTTTTATTTCACGTGGAGTCTGAATTATTTTTTTTTCTCTCTCTCTTCTTTTTTTTTTTTTTTTAGTCTTTCCAGGTAATTTGATTTGACTTCCGGGTTTTGCTGTTGACATTTTCCGTTACACTTCAACGACAGAAGCTTCCATTTCAGTGGCAAGCTTCATTTCTCTGCCTTCTGTAATGTCATTTCCCGTAAAAAACAAAAAGACAAAAAAAAATAGCTGGCAGTGAAATTCTTATATATAAAAAAATGAATATCACTGCATATTTTGATATTTCACAATACCGCGTGATATCAGGTGACATTTAAATTTAACTTCAAATTTACTTATCTTGATTTATTCTCAAATAATGATATCAGTTCGAAAAGAATAGCAAACGCCTAACTTTCGGTCTGCACATATCTGCTAATCTTGAGTTGTATTTAAAGAATAGTATAAGAATAATAAGAATAAACAAACGCCTACATTTCGCTCGGCAAGCGTTCACTTATCTCAGCTTGTTCTCAAAGAATAATATAAGAATGAAAAGAATAAGAAAAATTCTAAATTTCGTTCTGCAAGCATATACTTATCTTGATTTATTCTCAAAGAATGGTATAAGTTTGATAAGAAAAAGAAAAGCCTAACTTTCATTCTGCACATTTTCACTAATTTTAATTTGTTCTTCAAGCGTATTATAAGAATGATAAGAACAATAAAACTTCTAAATGTCCTTCTGCAAGCTGATACTTATCTTGGCTTGTTCTTAAAGAATGATATAAGAATGATAAGAATGATAAAACTTCTAAATGTCCTTCTGCAAGCTGATACTTATCTTGGCTTGTTCTCAGAGAATGATATAAAAATGATGAGAATAATAAAACTTGTTCTCAGAGAATGATATAAAAATGATGAGAATAATAAAAAATTTCTTCTAAATCTTCTTTCTGCAAATGTCTGATACTTATCTTGGCTTGTTCTCAGAGAATGATATAAAAATGATGAGAATAATAAAACTTCTAAATTTCTTTCTGAAGCTGATACTTATCTTGGCTTGGTCTCATAATAAAATAATAAAACTTCTAAATTTCCTTCTGCAAGCTGATACTTATCTTGGCTTGTTCTTAAAGAATGATATAAGAATGATAAGAATGATAAAACTTCTAAATGTCCTTCTGCAAGCTGATACTTATCTTGGCTTGTTCTCAGAGAATGATATAAAAATTATGAGAATAATAAAACTTCTAAATTTCCTTCTGCAAGCTGATACTTATCTTGGCTTGTTCTCGGAGAATGATGTAAAAATGATAAGAATAATAAAACTTCTAAATTTCCTTCTGCAAGCTGATACTTATCTTGGTTTGTTCTCAAATCATGATATAAGAATAAGAAGAATAAGCCCAATCGAGTCATTGTTAAGTTATTCAAGTTATTCTCTTGTTAAACAAAGGCAGAAGCCGCAAAGGTCCATTACTTCAGTTACAGAAGATAAAAAGAATCCATAGCTCTTCGTATTCTTGGCTTTTTTAAGTTGAAAAAAGATTCAAGTTTTCATAATTAGTCATCTTTAAGAAATACTGATTTTTCTCAAATGACGACGGAAAAGCAAAAACATGAATTGATCAGTAAATTGATAAATGAAAGATGAAATGTGAAGGCAAATAAATAAATAGATAAATAAACAAATAAGAATATAAGTAAAAAGCAACTGACAGTTGAATACCCAGTCTCCCATTTAGCCAGTACAACTGATGAATGCCTTGGGTAAGTAAATAAATAAAATTAATTAATTAATTAATTAATTGATTATTAAGTAAAAAGCGACTAACAGTTTAATATCCAGTCTCCCATTAGCCAGTCCAACTGATGAATGACTTGAGTAAATAAATAAATAAGTAGATTAATTAATTAATTAATAAGTAAAAAGCGACTAACAGTTTAATATCCAGTCTCCCATTAGCCAGTCCAACTGATGAACGACTTGAGTAAATTAATTAATTAATTAATTAATTAATTAATTAATTAATTATTCAATTAATTAATAAGTAAAAAGCGACTAACAGTTTAATATCCAGTCTCTCATTAGCCAGTCCAACTGATGAATGATTTGCGTAAATAGGTAAATAAGTAGATTAATTAATTAATTAATTATTTAATTAATAAGTAAAAAGCGACTAACAGTTTAATATCCAGTCTCCCATTAGCCAGTCCAACTGATGAATGACTTGAGTAAATAAATAGATAAATAAATAAATAATCAAATAAATAGATAGACGAGTAAAAACCAACTAAGAGTTGAATATCCATTCTCCCATTAGCCAGTCCAACTGATGAAGGCCTTATGACAGTTGTAGTTTCATCAGAGCTGTGCGTACGCCTGCCTAGTATCGTTGACTGATAAATTACCTTTTGGTTATTAAAGGGGAGATTACCTTCGAGTCCACTAACGTTTTCCTCTTTCTCTCTCTCTCTCTCTCTCTCTCTCTCTCTCTCTCTCTCTCTCTCTCTCTCTCTCTCTCGTCCGAAAGGCCTGACTGGTAAGATGATAGACAGCAGGTCAGAATAACTGAGTAAGCAAAGGGAAATGTCTTTTGCTTTTCCTCTGGACAATTTGCCGACAACTTTAATCATTTTTTTTTAGGTGTAGGAGAGAATTCGACAGATATGGGGAGAGTTTTTTTAACTGTGGTTTCAAGTCAACACTTCAAAAGTGGTTGTGTTTGATAACCAGTTAAAAAATAAACACAATATGGGGAGGGTCTTTGGTTTTTTTATCGTGGTTTTATGCGAATGCTTCAAAAGCAATTTTGCGTTTGATGAGCAGTTCGAAAATAAACACAATATGGGGAAGGTTTTTGTTTTTTGAATTGTGGTTTTATGCGAACGCTCCAAAAGCTATTATTTTTCAAATTGCTGTTTCAAGTAAACGCTTCAAAAGCGATTACGCGTCTGATGTGCTGTTTGTATGTGAACACAGTTGGTCTTCAGACCGATTTTGTTGAATATTCGTCATCACGACACATCATGGAATTTATATCAACTGATTTCTCACTCAGGTCATTGATGGCAAAAGCTTATGAGGAATTTATAGCATATTTTAATACAGGAAATTCTACATTCCTAATACTCATTTGAATAATTCATTTTGATTAATGACATATTGAAACTGACGATTAATATTGAATCTCTATCAAATACAGTAATGCAAGAAGCCATGGCAGTAAAAACAATAAACAAGGTATTATATGGCATTCTGGTCTAATCATTTGGTCTAATCGAGAAAAATTTTCAATTTGGACAAATCATCTTCTGCTCCATTTTATAGTGATCAAATTTCTGTACATGTTTCCAATTTGATTTTGATTTGATTACATCCATGACGTCATC
>NC_089799.1:18629901-18637401 GCF_040412425.1 Macrobrachium rosenbergii
AGTCGAGAAATAAATCTTACCTGTCAGTCACTCCTGTTTGCATTTATAAGGATTTCAGTATAAATGGAATCCAAAAGTATCAAGAGATCGTTAAGTTTAATACATGGCCTCTGCAATAAGTTCTACCTGTCACTTATTCCCTTTTGGAATTTCAAAGGATTCCCGTACAAATATAATCCTAAAGTATTAAGAGATCGTTGAGGTTAATTCTACTTGTCATTAATTTCCTCTTGCATTTTCAAACGTTTCCCACACAAACGGAATTCAAAATTATCAAAAGATCGTTAAGTTTAATTCATAGCTTTGAAATAAATTATGCCTGTCACTTATTCCCTTTTGCATTTTCAAAGGATTTCAGTACAAATGGAATCCAAAAATATCAAGAGATCGTTAAGTTTCATTCATGGCCGTTGGAATAAATTCTATCTGTCACTTATTCCCTTTTGCATTTTCAAAGGATTCCAGTACAAATGGAATTCAAAATTATCAAAAGATCGTTAAGTTTTATTCATGACTTTAGAATAAATTCTACCTGTCACTTATTTCCTTTTGGAATTTCAAAGGATTCCGGTACAAATGGAAATCCAAAAGTACTATGAAATCGTGAAGTTAAGTTCGATTGCATGGCCCTTGTTTTTGCAGGTATCTAGAGAATGAGGAATGAGGTTGCCAGCCTCACCCTCTGCCTCTGTGTTCAAAGGGCTTGTCTACCGAAGATGTTTGCCATAAGTTGGTTGTCACCATTCCAAATACTTAACAATCCTAACATTCTTTCTTTCATAAAACTGATCAGCAGAGTAGATAAAAAAAAAAATACATAACAATGTTGTGCATTAAAAATCCCCAATTATATTTAATAAATTGTATTTTTTGTAGCGCACTGAAGAGGAACACCATTCAGGTGTTCCAAAGTCTTTGTTTTTAACCTTTACAAATAATACAGTTTGGTGATATAATAATTGCCGATATTTAATATGCAACAATTTAATCAAGACATCGTGAATTTTTTCACATAAATAACAATATTCATTATACTGACTCGTGTTTGTAATTGCACACAAACATGGATATGTGAGCTAAGATTTGACTGAATGTTTAGGCAAGAAAAGTTCTGGAGCGTGATGATGGTTTTCGCCTTACAACACCAGGAATTGTATGCAAATTGTTGTTTCCCGTTCGAGTGAAAGTTTGCTCACCGGTTATGAGTGCAAGAGTTTGACTTCATAAAAACAGAGTGCGGTTTGAAGTTCTTGAGTTTGCCAGTTTCAACTATTTCTGATTAAAATTTGTTTTATTTGTTATATACCAGGCGTGGAATAGTGTTCCAAATCATGATTTTGGTGCAGGATTTCGTGGTTATGTTTATGGGTGACACAAGAGCAAACACATCCTTATATACAGACACACTCATATATATATATATATATATATATATATATATATATATATATATATATATATGTATATATATGTGTGTGTGTGTGTGTGTGTGTGTGTGTGTGTGTATGAGGCTAAAAACGTACAGACTTTCAATAATGATAGTTTGTTAGTTTTACGATTCAGCGATAAATTCTTCCCTTTACCAAAAATTTTGAATTTGCATGAATGTAGTTTTTTAAGAATCCATCAACTATCAAATTTATTATCATAAAGAACTCTCCATTTGATAACCTAAGTTGCCCAAGTAAATACATTGTTGTGATTGTATTGACATGTCATTTGAGCGGCAGTGTGATTTGTTTCCATTGTTCTGTAAGGAATAAAGATGATAAAAATCCTTGGTATTCTTAACAGCAGAACATGAGCACATGTCAGATAAACCAGAATCATTTATTCGTAATGGTATTATATGAAATGTAAAAGTCTTTTAGAATTTTTCAGTAGAAAACTATAAAAATTACTTGCCATTTCTTTAATTTGTCCTTCATTATGTAATTCATCATATAATTCATAACTCGCTGAAAACCGTCATTCATTTCTTATTATTCAAGAAATTCTAGGAAGATCTTTGTCTTTAATATCCCTACTGAAAAGCTTTTCTTCATATACTTCTAAGGCGAAGTTCTCTGGGACGTCCAAAAAAATAAAGTTGGACCAGAAAGCGTGACGGACAATTTGAAAGTTACTCGATCATAAAAAGGGAAAAATCCTTTAGATGACGAAAATCTGGGCAATCAAAGACAGAGGGAGGGGAACGAGGATCACATCACAGATTTTGGTCCCGAGGCAGATTTACGGTGATGAGCAGACTCAGAGATGTGTTTTCTTGACAGGACTTTTAGGACTTTTCTTAGCCTTCTGCAGCAATATTTCATCGTCCATTGCATATTTTCCAGCTGTTTAGTTTTGTTTTGATTAAAGCAAAAAATGTATCCAGCCGTACTAGAACGATTACTGCCAGCTTTAGAAAACACAAGTAAAAAATGCGCCGAAGCTTCTTCGGCACAATCGAGTTTTCTGTACAGCCGCTACAGCGTATAATCAAGACCACCGAAAACAGATCTATCTTTCGGTGGTCTCGTTATAATGCCGTATGAGCTGCTGCCCGCGAAACTTTAACCAGGGTCCGGTGGTGGCCTGTCCTATATCGTTCCCAGAAGCACGATTATGGCTAACTTTAACCTTAAATCGAATAAAAACTACTGAGGCTAGAGGACTGCAAATTGGTTTGTTTGATGATTGGATGATCGGCATACCAATCTGCAGCCCTCTACCCTCAGTAGCTTTTAAGATCTGGGGGTGGACAGAAAAAGTGCGGACAGAAAAAAGTGCGGACGAACAGAAAAAGTTGGCACAACAATTTTCCTTTACAGAAAACTAAAAAGGAATTCAGTAAATATCCTACTTCTGTGATTGAAGATTGAATCGATAAACATCAGTACCTTTCAACAGAAATTCTTACTGTAGATACCAGAGAATCTGTCTGCAATTTCTATTCAGATCGAAGTGTTCGCAGAGGTACCCGTGAGAACGACCTAATCGATGCTTATGAAACCAGTGAGAACTTGACTCTGAACTTGCAAGGTTTTCTTCATATGTTTGTACACCAGAACAGATCTCTGATACATTTACTGGTCGCTCGAACAGCACTCCATATGTAAACGAATCGGTTTGTAGATATTTTGGAGAAGCCTGTGTGGGGAAAGAACTTTTTGTCACACGTATGAGAGAAAGAGCTCTGAAAATTCATGGTGTCGTGGACCACAAATCGAGCAGACAATCCGAAACAATTGGGGAACGTTACTGTTTAGAAGTGCATTATAGAACACAACCGGTCAGCTCAACACGGCGAATGACTGATAACAAGGACCAATCCAACGAAATCCATAGGGAAGAGAAGCTTGCAAGCGTTGTGAGGACCCGTCCTTGTTGACGAGTACCTCCAAAGGATTGTTGGCAATATGAACTTCACTTCATGCAGTGTTAAATATCCTCATTCGGGAGACAATTTCAATGACAGTGGACAAGAACAAGGATAAAATCTAAAGATAATAATGAATATTTATGAGATATATTTCTAATTGTACTTTTAAATGTCACTCACTTATTTTTAATGTTTGCTTATTTTTTTTATAACTTTGATTTTTTCAGTTAAACTAAAAACATTTTATTTAATGTAATTTATGAAAGTCAGTCCATTCAGGATTTTTTTTCATCCCTTATATACGTCATTCCGTTCTAGAGTCACCCCTTTGAAACACACAAAAGAAATGTCGTGGGAGTACTTAAGTTATTCCTGACTATGATTCTAGAAAGCTATGTAATCTGGAAAACATTCTATCTAACTATAAGAGCGTTTGCAAGTCCCCAAGTATTTAAAAATAAGTATTCTGTCAGTCCAGTCTTTACTGAGACATAAAAACTTAAAAAATGTTAACTATCGAGAAAGTTGGTTTTCTACAGTACATATTGTGCAACTGTTTTTTGATCAAGTTAGTTCTCATCACATCCTGGAAAGGAATTCTGTTATTCCTTTCCCACTATACTTTGAATTAAATGCTCGATACGATGTTGTTTAATATATTAAAAGACATTATTAAACGAGCTTGATGGTGTGCAGTACGCTGTGCTGGAACCTGGCCTGCCCGTCATGTCTCCCCTACCCTCCCGATCTCCTACTTACCCGGCCCCCACCCGGGGCGGATAAACAGGTTTGCAGGAGGAGGGTGGATGTGTCATGTCTCCCCTACCCTCCCGGTCCCCTACTTACGCCGCCCCCACCCGGGGCGGACAAACAAGAAAGAGCCACTCGGATTTTATTGTTATAGAAGATTCTCGCCAGGCACGATTCCTAAAGGTCAAACTATCACCTACATAACTCATCCAGACTATAAAGTTATATGAAACTGAAGACTTATGAGGGCCATAACATTAAGGCCAGGTAGGGGATAGCGCCGCCAATACACCTCGTGCGGGGCACTGTAAGCATTACTTGAGGTTCTTTGTAGCGTGCATTCGGCCCCTAGCTGCAACCCCTTTCGTCCCTTTTACTATACCTCCCTTCACATTCTCTTTCTTCCATCTTACTTTTCACCCTGTCCTAACAATTGATTCATAGTGCAACTGCTTTGAGGTTTTCCTCCTGTTACACTTTTCAAACTTTTACCGTCAATTTCCGTTTCAGCGCTGAATGACCTCATTGCTCCCAGTGCTTGGCCTTTTGCCTAAATTCTACATTCAATTCAATTCATAATATTAAGCAGTCGTTAACGTGCAGCAATTAGAGTGTACATAATGAGAAGAAATAACAATGGAGAAGAAAAGACAATAAAAGATTAAGAGAACTGAATCAAAATTATCCTGCATTAGAGTAACGAGAAGATATTAATTAGTGAGGGCAGACTTTGACATAAACGAGATAACTACCAGATAGACTTAACAGAAAAACTTAAAAAATGTATGAAGAAATATAGGATATAAACCCTGAAATGTAATAAAGATCGAAGATAAAATATTAAAATATAGGAAATATTAAAGATGGATAATGGAATGGACAAAGAAGAACTAAAAAAAATGTATGAAGAAAATAGGATAGGAACTCTGAAATAAAGAAAATATTAAATATGAAGGACAGAAAACCATAGAAAACCATGAAATGTAATGAAGATTGAAGAAAAAATATTGAAATGTAGAAAATATTAAAAATGGATAATGGAATGGACAAAGAAAAACTAAAACAATGTATGAAGAAATGTAGGATAGAAAGCCTGAAATAAAGAAAATATTAAATATGAAGGATAGAAAACCATGAAATGTAATAAAGGTCGAAGAAAAAATATCGAAATATAGAAATGATTAAAAATGGATAATGGAATGGACAAAGAACTAAAAACATGTATGAAGGAATGCAGAATAGAAAGTCTGAAATAAAGATAATATTTGAAGGTTAGAAAACCATGAAATGTAAAAGAGATAAAAAGATATCGAAATATAGGAAATATTAAAAATGGATAATGGAATGGACAATGAAGAACTAAAAAAAAATGCATTAAGGAAAATAGGATAGGAACTCTGAAATAAAAGAAATAATAAATATGAAGGAATAGAAAATCACTGAAAGAGACGAGGACTATAAACGGTTATTCCCGCTTGCAAACAGAAGAGTTTACCGACAGGCTCAAAATAGACTGATGAAAGCTACAAACTTAATTCCTCAATTAGAGCGACCATCACAGAAAGTCAGACAAACAAAGCAATTAAACCTGATAAAGAATAAGAGATTCCGCAAAGCAATTCCAACGTAGTTAAGCGGAATGGAATGGAATACAGAGTTTAGGCCAAAGGCCAAGCTCTGGGACCTAAGAGGTCATTCAGCGCCGGATAAGAAATTGAGAGTAGGTAGGTTTGACAGGTGTAACAGGAGGGGAACCTCGCAGTTGCACTATGAAATAATTGTTAGGAGAGGGTGGATAGCATGATGGAAGAAAGATAATATGAATGGAGGTAGAGTAAAAGGAATGAAGGGGGGCTGCAGCTGGGGGCAGAAGGGACGCTGCAAAGAACCTTTAGTAATGCCTACATCGCACCCCATGAGGTGCACTGACGGCACTACCGCCCTACGAGGAACATCGTTAAAAAATAAGATAAATTTGAATGACTAAACTACAATATGGAAGTGAAAATGAAACACTAAATATCTCGCAACAGAAATGATAAGCACAATAAAACAAGAGAGACAGAGAGGGGAAGAGAAAGAAAGGATCTCTGATATAAGAGTGATATATAAAAGAAATCCAATTTACTGGAGTATTCACTAAATAAAATTACTGAACTATATCTCCATTTCCTGCGAAATTTTGATGCTTCAGTTAAAAACATTGGTAAATTTGTTATTTTTCCCAATGATTTCTTGCATAATTCACGCATAAAACCGATGGAGAGAGAGAGAGAGAGAGAGAGAGAGAGAGAGAGAGAGAGAGAGAGAGAGAGAGAGAGGATTAAGTGTAGTGGTTGTGCTGTCTTCTGATCTACAACTTTACTCTCTTTATAATTCTTTATATAATTATTACATATTAGTTTTGCTATTTTGTGAAGTAATAGAATACGGTATTGTAGTAGCTGAAAGAGAGAGAGAGAGAGAGAGAGAGAGAGAGAGAGAGAAACTTATTCGCTGTGCATCCGTAATGCAGATGAAAAATTTTTATTTGAAATATGTATACTCATTTTTTGCCAGAAGTGAAGTTTTTATATAAAAATATGTGGTTGTAGATACGTGAGCCGGAAATCAATAATGTAAATTTGTATGTACTGTATGCGCGTAGGTAAATTGGCAAGATAAAATGATTTCTCATATATGTAGCCACGTTCGTGGGGAATAGCCATGTACGTATGAGTGCATGCATGTATGCTATGAGATATTAAGGAGACAAATCTTTCAAAACCCGCTTCCGGCGAAAAGAGTATGATTCAAAAGAAAAGGAAAATGCCCAGTTAAAACAGAACAAATATTTAACTGTTTCTGTTGGGAAATAATCATTTGCCATTTTTATTCATTCAAATTTTCTATTTCATGGTTTTTATTTCAATATTTCCCAAAGATAATTTTGCTTTTGTTATCATGAACAAACATTTCATAACCACTTAGAGAGAGAGAGAGAGAGAGAGAGAGAGAGAGAGAGAGAGAGAGAGAGAGAGAGAGAGAGGAGAAAGGCAGACAGATAGATGGTGGCAACTGACGAGAGACAAAGAAACGTTTTAAGGTTCCTCTCTCTCTCTCTCTCTCTCTCTCTCTCTCTCTCTCTCTCTCTCTCTCTCTCTCTCTCTCCTTAAACTCTTAAATATATTTCCTCTTTAATTAACTGAATGTTGAACGGAATGAAATGAAATCTACATACAAACAACTGTTACCTCAATTCGCGCGCATTACAGATGCACAGCAAACAACTGTAATAAATCAAGAATACGTTCGAGTTCGCTGGCTGACGTATGCAGGTGGCATACTGTAACTGAGTGCATGCACCTGTTGATATGCAATACAAGTGTTAATCTGCGTGGGTACGA
>NC_089799.1:18642401-18647401 GCF_040412425.1 Macrobrachium rosenbergii
AAGACTACGATATTGAATTCTATATGAAATTTGAGATGCATAATGACACAAAATGGCAAAATTTCAATTGAACCAATATCAGTAAAACGAAATATTTTGATTAAAAGCCAATAAAAGCACTGAAAGAAGACAGTACATCATTACCGAAGGGCAGCCGATCATCAAAGGGGTTGTGTACCCGAAGAAAAACGTAAGATGGAAAAAAGGGTGACGAGAGAAACGGCAAAGGGAGTAATGAATGAAGAAATTCAGTGATCCGGAGGACATGTTGGAATCAAATTCCCTTCTGCGATGTGACTTGAGGAAAAAGGGCTGGAATTTGAAGGACGTTTTTGAGCGAAATACTGATCAGCATTGCAAATTACGAGGACGTGGCGAGGAAGTACGAGTCTCATTAAATGGGCGGGAGTTTTGTGCTTTTAACCAGCTGCGTATAACATCTAAAATCTAAAAAAAAAAAAAAATCGTTTACGGAAGGATAAAATTGGGTTTTTTTAATTTTGATGGGTGATAAAATTACGCTTTTATGAGTGTTTAATATATGGACGAGTTCTCCATAAAAAGGAGAGCCCCGTAGGGGTTAGTGCCGTCAGTGCACCTCATGCGGTGCACTGTAGGCATTACTTAAGTTCTTTGCAGCGTGACTTCGGCCCCAGCTGCAACCCCTTTCGTTCCTTTTACTATACCTCCTTTCATATTCTCTTTCTTTCATCTTACTTTCCACCCTCTCCTAACAGTTGATTCACAGCGCAACTGCGAGGTTTTCCTCCTGTTACACCTTTCAGACTGTTACCGTCAATTTCCGTTTCAGCGCTGAATGACCTCATTGGTCCCAGTGCTTTGCCTTTTGCCTAAATTCTATATTCAGTTCAATTCAATTCAATAAAAAGGAGAGAAAAAGGAGATACTCTGTTTACATCCCACAACATGCATACACCCACCATCTTCCTCAGAGCGTCTTCCGTTCAAGATGAATAGCAAGCTAAATAAAATCGTAGTTCAGCGCATTATATATCACTTTGAGCAGTTGTTCTCAAACTGGGGTAATTACCCCGTGGGGTCACTGATGCCGTTTCGGGGAATAACGAGGCACTTTATTCCAATTTGTAATAAAAGGAACAATGCTTTCATTTTATTTTTTTTTTTCAAATATTAATGTCTAAAATCTAAATTCTTTATTTCTTAAGTCTTGAGTAAAGTAAAAATGAATTTCTTATACATAAAGTGCATTAGAAATTAAGCATTCCAATATTTTCCTTTCCTTTGTACCATAACTTCACATAACTGAAGAGGAATGGGGTCAGGGTAATGGTGATCTATCACACCACTACCCCCAGGGGGTAACAATACCACCAAATTTGAGAACCACTGGCTTAGAGGATGCCGGACTTTTTCGTGGAATCGTGTGTCCAAATTTGTTAATTCTATTTTTAGTAATTACATCTTATTTTAGCTCTTCTGGAGCCACTGATAATGTAATTGAATGAGAATTACGAAACGTCGGGTATTAACTGCCAACATGGGATACTGATGATGATTATCCATCATCTTACCCGATGTATATAACAGCTATGCCACCCCATGCAGCTTTCATATATATATATATATATATATATATATATATATATATATATATATATATATATATATATATATATATATATATATATATATATATATATATATGTATATATATATATATATAATATATATATACAGTATGTATATGTATATATACATATATATATATATATATATATATATATATATATATATATATATATATATATATATATAACCTATATGTAATACATTTACTGTATGTGTGAGTTTTTGTGTGTATGTATGTATGTATGTATATATATATAGTACACTGTCACTTAAGAATATCAGTGGTATTCTTTCTATAACATTAAATTTCATTTCATATATATATATATATATATATATATATATATTATAATGAATATATTAATGTAATATATATATTTATAATGAACGTTAATGTAACAGAGAGAATACGTTCATTACTTTACCACTGATACGCACACACACACACACTCATACTCTCTCTCTCTCTCTCTCTCTCTCTCTATATATATATATATATATATATATATATATATATATATATATATATATATATATATATATATATATATATATATATATATAGTCAGAACAGAAAAGATATTAACTATATCACAAAGAAAGACAAATATTTTCCAGCTTTCATTTCCTCGACTTTGCTTTTTCTTCTCCTCTATTTGACCTTGGCCTAAACTACATTCACTTCTGCCTACCTGATGAAAAAGCATAAAAGCTTAAAAGAGACATTACAACAGACAGACAGACAAACAAACAAACAAAACAGGACATTTAGCAAGGAAGCCATAGATTACCAACAAAGACACCAAGGCGGACAGACAAGTGGAGAAATTTCGAATTCCATTTTCTCTCTCTCTCTCTCTCTCTCTCTCTCTCTCTCTCTCTCTCTCTCTCTCTCTCTCTCTCTCATGTCTTCTTTCCCCTCACCTTTGGTAAATATATTTCCATTAAAAATGACTGCTGACGCGAATGAAATGACATTTACATATAAATGAATTTTTCCCACAGCTCGCCAGCGTTACACATTCACAACTTGATGTGTAACGAACGCTTCGGGAATTCCGCAAGCAGGTGCAACTGGCCGGCGCATGCGCGCACCGTCCGCCATTATATGATCTATTTGCATATAATTCAGCATATGCTTCTATTTGGAAGCGTGGCAGATGTGTGTACCTGTGTGAATACAAACACGCGAGAATATGTTGACATTTGTTCGCGGCATATAATACGCGCGAATATCCTGCAGGATTAACCAAAAGGCTCGAATTGCTTGTACTTTGTTTTCAGCGAAAAGTTATATTATTCTTTAATGCGCTTGTTTATTCGATGCCTTGGCCTTCGTTTACGAAGGAAATAAAAATAACAGGTAAAAATGCGCCGAAGTGTCTTCGGCGCAATCGAGTTTTCTGTACATCGTATAATCAAGGCCATCGAAAATAGATCTATCTTTCGGTGGTGTCGGTATAATGCTGTATGAGCCGCTGCCCATAAAACTTTAACCACGGGCCGGTGGTGGCCTATCCTATATCGTTGCCAGAAGCACAGTTATGGCTAACTTTAACCTTAAATAAAATAAAATAAAAACTACTGGGACTAGAGGTCTGCAATTTGGTATATTTGATGATTGGAGGTTGATGATCAACATACCAATTTGCAGTCCTCTTGCTTCAACAGTTTTTAAGTTCTAAAGACGGACAGAAAAGTGCTGACGGACAGAGAGCCGGCACAATAGTTTTCTTTACAGAAAACTAATGAAAAAAAAATGGGGGTTGAATGTAGCAGTTTTGTTGGAGAGAGTTAAAATGTCAAAAATGACCAGATTAAATTTTCGAAAATCAAATATAATTCATTAGTTTCTTTCACCAGATGGGATGGTTTTTCTTAGGGTGCGCCCATTCTGCAGTTAAGCATATCATAAACACGTGTCTGCAACTTATCGCACACAAATCACTAAAAGCTTAGATACAAATCAACGACTTATTGGTAGTTCTAACCAGTGCTTCATTCGATTATCAATATTTGACAAAGATTCGTTCTCCACTTGTAGTGGTTGACTTGTTTTCAAAATGCTTATGATAAGTATGAGACAAGTTCCCAATATGTTTATGACATGTTTTACTGCAGTGTGTCGCTCCTGTAGGTAATAAGAGATAACCTGAATATAGGAATTGAGGAGGAACAGCTGTAAACGTTCCCAAAAAATCAGAGAAGAAAATAAACTTATGTCAAACTTTTTGTGATAAGTATGCTACAAGTCCCCAACATGTTTACGACAGGTTTTACTACAGCGTCGACGCTCCGGAAAGGTAATAAGAGATAACATGAATATAGGAACCAAAAGAAACACAGGCAAGCATCCCCAAAAAAGTCAGATTAGACAATAAATTAAAATTATGTAAAAGCACCGTTTCTTTCATTTTGTTTTTCCATATACAAAAAAAGTGAAGACAGATTTGTAAAAAAAAAAAAAAATGTAATCGGGGAAATTGTCGTATTTCCTTATTTATCTTTCCTATTTCCTGATTTTGTGCCTATTGCCATTCCCTCAGCAAATCCACAGAAAATTGTTCCATCTCCGAAAGTTCTCAACTTCAATTCACCAAGAAAAATGTCCCACAGTTAGGGATCGGCTGTTTATGGCACACATTTTTTCTATGCAGTTGCAAGCCAAAGTTAATTCATACATTCCCGTTCTTTTTCTTTCTCCCCTTCTCTCTATTCCCACTTTTCAAGTTTTTCTTTTTGGGAAAATTATTTCGTTAATAATGTTGGGCTTCTTTTTACTTCAACTTTATAAGACTTGCCACTCTGCTATGCCTTACCTATACTTATGAATATTGTCTTTTTTTTGTTCATTTCGTTATTCCTCTCTCTCTCTCTCTCTCTCTCTCTCTCTCTCTCTCTCTCTCTCTCTCTCTCTCTCTCTCTCTCTCTCTCTCCTCCCTCTGCGTGTGTGTGTGTGTGTGTGTGTGTGTGTGTGTGTGTGTGTGTGGGCTACGTTCATGTAAAAATTCAACTTTGTAAGACTTGCCATTGTACTATTCCTTACCAATGCTTATGAATATTGTATTTTTCATTTCATTATTCCCCCCGCCCTCTCTCTCTCTCTCTCTCTCTCTCTCTCTCTCTCTCTCTCTCTCTCTCTCTCTCTCTCTCTCTGTGCTACTGTCATGTAAAAAAAATCAGCTTGTCTTCAAGCTTTGTACTGCTGTCAGATTACAAATGATGTGTATGTATTTTGTATTATTATGTGTAGTACCCATCGTAAAATGAAAATAATTTTTCATTCTCTCTCTTTCTCTTTCTCTCTCTCTCTCTCTCTCTCTCTCTCTCTCTCTCTCTCTCTCTCTCTCTCTCTCTCTCTCTGCTAATTTCATGTAAAAAAATTCAGC
>NC_089799.1:18652401-18672401 GCF_040412425.1 Macrobrachium rosenbergii
CAAAAGGAATTGGAAGGACTTTACGAATAGATATGAAACCTGAGAAAATGAATTGAAGAATTCGAGCAAAAGGAATTGGAAGGACTTTAAAAATAGATATGAGAAAAGGAATTGAAGGACTTTGAAAAAAGAATAGATATGAAACCTGAGAAAAGGAATTGAAGGATTCGAGCAAAAGGAATTGAAAGGACTTTAAAAATAGATATGAAACCTGAGAAAAGGAATTGAAGGATTCGGGCAAAAGGAATTGGAAGGACTTTAAAAATAGATATGAAACCTGAGAAAAGGAATTGAAGGATTCGGGCAAAAGGAATTGGAAGGACTTTAAGAATAGATATAAAGCCTGAGAAAAGGAACTGAAGGATTCGAGAAATGAGTCAGGAAGACTTTAAGAATAGATATAAAACCTAAGAAAAGGAATTGAAGAATCCGGCAAAAGGAATTGGAAGGACTTTTAGAATACATATATTAGTGAAGTGATTTTGGTGGTGATTCAGACGAAAGCAACAGTTGAAGGCCTACGATTGTAATTGCAAAATTGTCAAGTCTTTACTGAAGTGAACTGGCTTATTTTGGGTCTTCGAAAATTAACTGTCAAAGGACACCTCAAGTTTTGAATACGTCATGCCATCACAACTTTCGGGATTCTTTAGGCGGGTTATTTTTTCCCTCACACTTTATCTTAAAAGCCCAGTTGGTCTTGGATGATATGTTTAGCAAAAAGGCAAAGTTTCTTCTGCATAGTCGAGTTTTCTGTACAGCGCATAATCAAGGCCACCGAAAATACATCTATCTTTAGATAGTCTCGGTATAATGCTGTATGAGCCGCGGCCCATGAAACTCTCAGCCGGCCGTGGTGGCCTGTGTTGTTGCGTTGCCAGAAGCACGATTATGAATAACTTTAACCTTAAAAATAAAAACTACTGAGGCTAGAAGGCTGGAATTTGATATGTTTGATGATTAGAGGGTGGATGATCCACTTACCAATTTGCAGCCCTCTAGCCTCAGTAGTTTTTAAGATCTGAGGGCGGACAGAAAAAAAAAGGACAGACAGACAAAGCCGGCACAATAGTTTTCTCTTCAGGAAACTTGAAAACGCTATAACTGAGTCTAATATCTTCAAACAAGAAAAAAACAAGATGGTGAATCTTTACTTGAGAACAACAGATGCAAAACTCAGTAAAACCCACAAAGCACGGGAATAAAATTCGTTAAGCTTTCGAAGGAACGCCTCCTTCTTCTTCAGAATGCAACTAGGGAGTTCTAAGTTTTAATTTACAAAGAAAAAGAGAGTACTCACTTTTGGGTGTTATTTCTTACAGAGCGGATAAAAAGAACAGTGTTACCAAAATGAATTTCTCTCTATGTAGCGGTAAAGAGAAATCCAAGGAAAAAACGATGCCACGGAAATTCGATGACAGTACGTGGAGCTGAAATGAATAGCAAGAGTATTCCCCTGAGGAATCCTAAAACTAATGGACAACCATTAATTCTTTTAATAAGATTCAAAGAAAGCACGTGGAACTGAAATGAATAGCAAGAGTATTACCCTGAGGAATCTTAAAACTAATGGACAATCATTAATTATTTTAATAATGACGCTATTGCGTGGAGGTCGTTTGCGGAACCCTATAAATAATAACTTCTTAAGAGACTTTTATCTATAAAACTTCAGACCAACTGAAACAATTATTCATGAAACAAATGTCATTGAGGCTGTTGTCTAGGTAGCATCATTTGACAAAGACGCAGTTCGTATTTGTAAATGTGTTCATAGATCGTTTCTTAGAGTTCTGATTTGATATGGATTACTCTAGAATGTTTGTACTTATTCTTTTATGTTGTGGTATTAGTAACCAATTTGTCCATTTTCCACCTGGCTAATCACACACGATAGACATACATACATGCGTTTATATATGTGTGTATGTATGTATATATATATATATATATATATATATATATATATATATATATATATATATATATATATATGTATGTATGTATGTATATGTATATATATATATATATATATATATATATATATATATATATATATATATATATATATATATATATATATATATATATACACACACACATGCACACACATATATATGTGTGTGTGTACTATGTTAAGTTTTTAACGTATGGAAAAGATTCTCTTTCACTTTACAGGACTAAAGAAGTAATATGTAGCAGCCACGCCACTTTACATCCAAGAAAGAAGTAAAAGTTTCTTGTACTTCCAGGCTGTCAGTCCTGTCATCATAAGCTTTATCCAAAAGAAAATTTTATTTATAAAAAGTAAAAACAAAGACCCCCAGCAGAAATAGGAGTTTGAATCATTCCTGACGATGACTGTCAAAAGTATTACGATCCAGAAATCATTTTTATTCGTCAATAAAAAAACACTGCTGTGTCTTCATTTATACTGCAATACCTTGAATAGCAAACTTGGAAAGGCTTGACTAAAGATGAGTTGAGAAGGAGTTATGGAGAGTTGCATCTGTGATATTAATGAAAATAGTCAAGTACTTGAATGGCGTTCTATATCAGTTTCATGACAAATACCGTCAATCAAGAAAGCATATTCCCTGTCATTATACACAAACTTTTTCTCTCTCTTTTTTTGTTCGCGTCACGTACTTCAGCGTTGCCTAATCTTATTTCGTTTGAGGCAGGACCCATAGCAGAAAATAACAGGTCGGAGAAGACGGATGGCTTGTGATAAAGTCTTTATCTAAAGGTAATCGTTAAGAGCGGATAATTTTGACATTTTTTTTTCTAACGTCAGATATTGATGCAATTACACAAGGCAGATCAGCGTGGCATCCAAAACCATTTGCCATTCGGGGTAATACGAGCATCGACGACATGATTGATTACAAAGTTAACCGGTCGTATATACGTACCTCTCGTTGAAAATAACATGCACAAAAGTGCTTCGACTGCATTCCACGACGACTACAAAAAAAAAAATCCAATAAATTGATGTCTCAACACAAAGCTTGTTTACAACATCTTGGACAGACATGCAAGAACCCCCGCCATTCGCGAACCAAGTCTGGCCTTAGCGGCAATCGTTAAACCATTTCGTATATTTTTGGTTCAATGACAGACTCGGTCAGCTCGAAAACTCGTAATTCACCATCCCAGGTTCGCATTAAGCCCGCGAGGGAAATGTCCTGACGTAATGTGAGCTCGGATGATGAATGAAACCATAATCATAAATATCTGGGAAATGACTATTGATAAACAGTAAGGGACGTGTCACGGTTCGATAACTGTAGATCATTATGAGTGGGATATTGAAGTGGTTTTTTTTTTTTTTTAGGAGATATTTATTCTCCTTCGCTTCTTATTCCCTTTATGTTTGCTGGGTGCGAGGATGGGGAGCGTTGCCGATAGATGGCACTGTTCTTGAATAATAAAGAATAGAGGGGTAGATGAGGAATTAAGAAGAAAAGGAATAATTAGCACACAATAATAACGGAGAAGGTAAAAAAAAGACAGCAGTAAGAAATGAAGTATTGCTCTTGAATAATAAAGAATAGAGGGGTAGGGGGAATTAAGAAGAAAAGGAATAACTAGTACACAATAATAACAGAGAAAGTAAAAAAAGATAGCAGTAAGAAGTGAAGTATTGCTCTTAAATAATAAAGAATAGAGGGGTAGCTGAAGAAATAAGAAGAAAAGGAATAACTAGCACACAATAATAACAGAGAAGGTACAAAAATAAGATATCAGTAAGAAATGAACTATATCACCGGCAACAAAAATAAAAATAAAAATCAGCAGACAAAAAAAAAAAAAAAGGCAGAAAAATCCGGAGAAAAGAAAAGACCAGTAATAAAGTAACTAAAACTACAACAGGGAAAAAGAGTAAAGAAGAAGAAAAACGATAGATAAATCAACAAGATTAAGACAACAGGCCGCCATAAATGTCTTCGGAAAAGTAACCATTTCTCTCTCTTTCTCTCACTCTCTCTCTCTCTCTCTCTCTCTCTCTCTCTCTCTCTCTGGTCACCACTAACGAAGCAAATGGCAGGAAACCAGAAGTTCAACCATTTATGACGCAGGAAATTGGCTAATTGGCGACATCCATTATTAACAAAGTTGCACAGGAAACAAAACAAATGTAACAACTGGAGAGAAAAAAGACAACATGGTCTGGGGGACTTTTGGGGAAGGATGGAGATAGCTCTCTCTCTCTCTCTCTCTCTCTCTCTCTCTCTGATGACAGGCAAAGAATCTTTGTCTTTATGTTGGTTAATCTTTGATAAGAGAGAGAGAGAGAGAGAGAGAGAGAGAGAGAGAGAGAAACAGGACACGAATTTTGCTGTTCATAAAACTACTAAAACAAGTATTTATTCTCTCTCTCTCTCTCTCTCTCTCTCTCTCTCTCTCTCTCTGATGACAGGCAAAGAATTCTTTGTCTTTATGTTGGTTAATTTTGATAAGAGAGAGAGAGAGAGAGAGAGAGAGAGAGAGAGAGAGAAAAACAGGACACAATTTTGCTGTTCATAAAACTACTAAAACAAGTATTTATTCTCTCTCTCTCTCTCTCTCTCTCTCTCTCTCTCTCTCTCTCTCTCTCTCTCTCTGATGACAGGCAAAGAACTTTTTGTTTTTATTTCGGTTAATATTTGATGACGAATAGAGAGAGAGAGAGAGAGAGAAACAGGACACGAATTTTACTGTTCATAAAACTACTAAAACAAGCATTTATTCTCTCTCTCTCTCTCTCTCTCTCTCTCTCTCTCTCTCTCTCTGATGACAGGCAAAGAATTCTTTTATTTTTATTTCGATTAATTTTTTATGATGACGAGAGAGAGAGAGAGAGAGAGAGAGAGAGAGAGAGAGAGAGAGAGAGAGAGAGAGATAGAACACGAATTTTGCTGTTCATAAAGCTAATAAAATAAACATTTATTTTCTCTCTCTCTCTCGGTTAATATTTGATGACGAAGAGAGAGAGAGAGAGAGAGAGACCTTACAGACCTTACAGTTCAGGAGTGTGAGGCACCTTTGATGTCTACTGAGAGTTGCTAAATCTTCCGGTAGCATCTTCCAGTCTTGGATGGTCTGGGATGCATCTTTTGTCGAGCTGTTCATAAAATTAAACAAAGCTGGTATTTTCATTATCGATGCTGGTGCTCTCTTAATGTCTCTTTCCTTAATTTTCCTGGTATAGTTTTTGGCTATTAATCTACTCTGCTTGCTCTTTTGATAATTTTAGTTCCATCTAATTCCTTCTATCTGTTCTGCTGATTACAGGCTAATAAATTTAAGAACTTTTGTTTTTATTCTAGCTGTAAATGACCTTTGTACTTTGATTTGTGCACATCCTTTTGGTAGTGTGGGTACCATATTAGAATATTCAAGAGAGAGTTTTATAAAGATAATCATGTGTTCAGCTTTTCTAGTTTTGAAGTGCAAACAACATTCCCATTTTTGCTTTGCATTTAAATAGAATTGCTATTTGATCATTGCATAACATATTCTCTCTCTCAACATCACACCAAGGTCTTTAACTCTCTCATTATTAGGTCCTTTATATGCATATATCATTCTACTTTATCACCTAGTTCATTGATTCAAATTTATCAGAGAGAGTGTTTGCTGTTCATAAAAATTAAACAAACAGATGGCCACTTTTTTTTTATTTTCTACAATCTTTGATGACAGAGAGAGAGAGAGAGAAGACTGAGAGAGAGAGAGAGAGAGAGAGACAAATTTTCCTGCAATAAACGAAAAATTTTCCCTTCTCTAATAAACCTAACCTTTGCAATTACAGTTTGTGTGTGTGTGTGTGAAAAACAGATGGCCACTTGTCTTGCAGAATTACAAGACTGAATTGTAACTTGCAATAGAACCTTATTAATAAAAGGCTAACCTTTGCAATACAGTTTTTATATCCTGTAAAAGAACCTAATTCACATATAGCCTGAACTTCTATATAAAGAAAAGGCTATGAATATATATATATATATATATATATATATATATATATATATATATATATATATATATATATATATAGATAGATAGATAGATAGATAGATAGATAGATAGATAGATAGATAGATATATAATATGTGTAATGCATACTCGTAAGCAACTCCGGCTTAGATTTCAAGATTATGTACTGATGGTGACTGCAAAGGAGCAGTATTTGAGAACAGCATATAATACCCAAGGGATAATCCATTCAGAAGACTTATTTGATGCGCAATAAAAATAGAATTATGGCAGCAGTTGGTACATAACTGTATTGCGGATCGTCAGAAAATATTTGGAACTGATCTGAATAAAATGGACAGACAGCTCAGATTTCTACTGATATCTTATAACTTCGTTGCTAAATTATTTAGCATATGTGTAGCAAATTTCGTAAGGTTCTTAAAGATACTTAATAACAAAAGAAGTATAACCTATTAAACAACGGCTAGCTTAAGAATAATTAAACCTTTAATGGCTGACCCGTGATCCAGTGTTATAAATTTTTTCTATTATAGAATATAGATTTTTATATTGGTGTCTTACTATTCCGCTCTTGACAGCAATAAACAGAAAAGTTTTATGGATAACCATTTGTATTACACAGTGTTTCCATTTTGCCTCCAAACCTTTACTAGTTTTTTTATGAATTATTTGACTGTGATAGAGTGTCATATATGCATTTATACTCAGTAACACGTTATCCCTCTATGAGTCAGCAGAGCTACTATTACCAGCTCTATTATAATTATTAAAATAGTTTTACCAGACCACTGAGCTGATTATCAGCTCTCACAGGGCTGGCCTGAAGAATTTGTTTTATTTATATTTTTTATTTATTTTTGTCAATTAGATCACAGTTTTTCAAAAATGTTATAACGGGAGTAATTTTAAATGTTGAAGTTTCTGACAAAATTTCACTGATCGATTTATAAAGGCTTACAGTTCCATGTGGAAGTCCAAGTGCAGGCAGCATCACCTTGTTTCACCAGCTCTTAATAGACTTCACACCTGTTCATTCCCCTTTGAATAAGGGATAAATAATAAATAGCAATAAACTAACTTTTCCATTTTGGAACATCAAAGATAAGTTACTCTTTCATAACAAACTGATTGCCCTGTTAGTTCATTGATGATTTAAAGAATGACAATACTTCCAAAGCAACCAATCAACATGGTTTTGCTTACTAAAGTGTTATAAATTTAGAAACAAATAATAAAAAAAAAGTTGAGCGTTAAAAATTACGAAATATAGAAAAGTAACCAGAGGGTTTAAGGCTGAGCTAGATATTTAATTTCGATGTATATAACAGAAAAAAAATAATTTAAATATTTCAGCAGTCAGGAAAAAACTTCAATAGACTGATATTCTATCATATTTACGTCAGTGTTCCCAAAAAGGGAAATGAATCTTGTGAGGTAAAATGAGCACAAGAGCTTCATTTTGTTCTGTTTTTTTATTATCTAAGAACGGTAAATATTAAACAATTAATATATATACAATAAGAAAATCAGTTTAACAGAATAGAAACTGAAAAAGTGTTCTGCGATACTTAGTAATTCTAGTTTAAGATTATATAAAAAAATTTCATTTAGTTTAATCAAAAGAACCCATCCATTCTTAATCTGGTAATGTTTACATGACGAGGTGGAAACAGAAGTAGAAGTCAACATTTACGTTGATATACACCAGCGTGAAGATGCTTAGAGAGAGAGAGAGAGAAAGAGAGAGAGAGAGAAAGAGAGAGAGAGAGAGAGAGAGAAAAATAAGTGGCTTTATCTCGTTCAGAACAGTGACAGAAGAACCTCAGAGATATGTCACCTTTAATTCAGGATACGTTTCAGTGCACGTAACTCCTGTATAGGATTATGTGTGTGCTTGATTTTAGTTTTCTGTAAAAAAAAAAAAAAAAAAACTGTTGTGCCGGCTTTGTCTCTCCGTCCGCACTTTATTCTGTCCACACTATTTCCTGTCAGCACTTTTTCTGTCGGCCCTCAGATCTTAAAAACTACTGAGGCCAGAGGGCTGCGAATTGGCACGTTGATCATCCACCCTCCAATCATTAATCTTGCCAAATTGCAGCCCTCTAGCCTCAGTAGTTTTTATTTGATTTAAGGTTAAAGTTAGCCATAATCGTGTTTTTGGAAACGATGTAGGGTAGGCCACCACCTAGCCTTGGTTAAAGTTTCAAGGGCCACGGCTCATACAGCATTATACCGAGACCACCGAAAGATAGATGTATTTTCGGTGGCCTTGATTATACGCTGTAGCGGCTGTACATAAACTCGATTGAGCCGAAGAAACCTCGGCGTATTTTTTACTTGTTTTTAGTGTTTTCGTATAATTAGGGTTACTTTGAATCACATGAAAGTGTTCAAGCGTTATGAAGAATGCACGAGACATTAAATTCAGTGAAAAAGATACCACACAAACAAGTGTCCAAAACTGAACAAGCAGGATATAAATAAATACATTGATAGTATTGTATAATTTTCAAAAGCCATCAGCTAAATCGACCCTACGTATTAAAGAAAGTCACAGAAACAATACCAACATCAAATCAAGGCCGTTAAGTAACCAACTCGTGCAGACTGCCTGGATGACGATCGTAATCGTCTGTAATCGACATAGCGAGAGGCTTTAATCCTAAAGAAAAGCGACTGAAATAAGGGGCATAATACCCCCAGAAAAACGCTCATCATAGAAGGAACTAACTTGAAACCAGCTCAGGGAATCCAACAGCTCTTCAGAGACTCTTCCTCCACACCATCCTTTGACAATTAGATACAGCGCTGCAAGTGACAGCGCAAACACGCCAGAATTTCTTTCATTAATACTGATATAGCTGCTGCTGCTTTTGCTGCTTTTGCTGCTGCTGCTGCTGCTGTTTTCCTTCTTTTCCTCCTCCGCCTCCTCCTCCTCCTTCTCCTCCTCCTCCTCCTCCTCGTCTCTCTTTATCTGGAGAAAATGTAACAGACATCAGAGGCCGTTTGCCACCGACAAAAACACACTCGCCGAGTCGAGTCGCTAATGGGGAAAGTCCTGGAACTGCTGTTGGAAAGTTGGAGAGGAGAGAGAAAGAAAGAAAGAGAGAAAAGAAGGAAGAGAGAGAGAGAGAGAGAGAGAGAGAGAGAGAGAGAGAGAGATGAGGACTACCACTGAGAACAAACGGAGAGAGTGAAAGAGATGTACGAAAGATAAGGACATCTATCGAAGATGGAGGGCAAAGAGAAAGGAGAGGTAAAAGGAAGCCGATAACTTAGAGAAAGGGAATGAGAGGAACAGAGATAAGAAGAGGAGATGGAGCGGGAGCGGGTAAAAATATGCTGCCTCCGAAAAGGTGTAAAAATAAAAAGAAAAAGATTCTTGCTAGATGATGCCGCTAATATCTCTTTCTCTTAGGCAAGTTGGAAAAGAAAATAGTTATCACACAAAGAATATTTCCGGAAACGCGAAAGTCTTCTGCAACTGGTTTTTATTTTATATATCTTTTTTTATTTCCTCGGAATCATGATGTACACCTTCCCTCAGTGTTTCCCTCCCCACTCCCTTCCATCCCCCCTCCCCTCCCCTCCCCTCCTTCGTTCCGAGGGTATGGCAAAGGCTTAATGATGCTCATCTCTGTTGGCATCACAAGAGTGCCCTTTTTAATCGTAGTATTAAGGATTCTGTGTGTGTGTGTGTGTGTGTGAGCGCGCGTATGTGCGTATGTATGTATGTATGTATGTATGTATGTATGTATGTATGTATGTATGTATGTATTTGTGTGAAGTTTGGATTCACAGAAACCGGCGAGCTGCTATTGAAAGCGACAGGAATGAAAGGAAGGCAAAAAAAACTGTTCTTTGTGAATCGCGATTTCGAGATGGTGGAATATGGTAGCCATGACGATGGTTTTGCAGGGACTGTTTTAACGCTGCCGTCTTGCGAAGAGGTTTTTATTTTTTTATTTTTATAGGCGGGAAAGGGGAAGAGGGGGATCTACTGGATCATTTTTTCCCCTCATGAGACACGATACTCGGCAAACACATCGCCGGACACGTGAGAATCTTTTGACATGGATTTGCTTTCAAGTCCACGACAGGTGGATGAAAATTTCTGGATGTCCAGGATAATCAAGGAATGATTTCTAGCAAATGAACGTTCATATTTACATTGCGTTTTTGTTTGTAACGTCATGAATAAGACTCATTGCAGTTTCGTCTGCAACGTCACGAATAATACTCATTGCAGTTTTGTCTGTGACGTCATGAATAATACTCATTGCATATTTTTATATAACTTCATGAATAATACTCACTGCATTTTTATCTGTAACTTCATAAATAATACTCACTGCATATTTTTATATAACGTCATGAATAATACTCATTGCATATTCTTATATAACGTCATGAATAATACTCATTGCACATTTTTATATAACGTCATGAATAATACTCACTGCATTTTTATCTGTAACTTCATAAACAATACTCATTGAAGTTTTGTCAATAACTTCAAAAATAAGACTCATTATAATTTTGTCTGTGACGTCATGAAAAGACTCATTGCAGTTTTACCCATAACTTCATGAATAATATTCATTGCATTTTTGTCTATAACGTCATGAATAATACTCATTGCAGTTTTATCTATAATTTCATGAATATATTTGTCTGTAACGTCATAAATAACACTGTATTTTTCTATGGCGTCATGAATAGTACTTGAATTACTGCACAATTATCTTTCTAACTTGTACTTTTATTGCTGCTAGGGTGGCCTATTTTTATATGTTATCGAAATTATATTTCTATTGTGAGTCTTTTGGCAATGTTGCGCAAATGCTTTTTCATGAGTAATACGCGGCTGAATACATAATCATCTTTCTATTATTGTTGCTGATGCTGGACGGTTTTTTCCTTTATATTTTTAAAGTGAAAATATACACCTATTGTCAGTCTTTTGTCAATGTAACTCAAAAGCTTTTGCAGAAACTGTCGTAAAATTTCCAGCGAAAATTCGCCAAGGGCGAAGAAACAATCAGTGGGGCTTTCGTGGTTATCTGAATCTGTTGTCGGACCGAGTAGAATTTCTCTTGACTGAATTTACTCTTTATTGAAATGAGTGGGGTTTACTCTCTTATCGGTTTCAGGTGATATGACAACATTTCACTATAAAAAAGTAAGGAGAATCTCTCTCTCTCTCTCTCTCTCTCTCTCTCTCTCTCTCTCTCTCTCTCTCTCTCTCTCTCTCTCTCTCTCTCTCTCATATATATATATATATATATATATATATATATATATATATATATATATATATATATATATATATATATATATATATATATATATATATTTATGAGTGTTAGGTCTCATTTATGCACTTCAAATGGAAATGCTTGAGAATGGGTTTCGATAATCACTTCATAGTCTTTCCTATTTTAGCGTTTATTACCTGCGTGATTACCTCTTTTTCCTTCTGAAAGTATCTGGTAATTATAGTTCTTGTTTCATGAAAGAAAATCGCACGCTGTCTTTTTATATTCCCTTTTTTAGTTTCTGTAAAAGAAAACTATTATGTCGGCTTTGTCTGTCCTTCCGCACTTTTACTGTCCGCCCTTAGATCTTAAAAACTACCGAGGCTAGAGGGCTGCAAATTAGCATGTTGATCATCCAACCTCCAATCATCAAACATGCCAAATTGCAGCCCTGTAGCCTCAGTAGTTTTTATTTTACTTAAGGTTAAAGTTAGCCATAATTGTGCTTCTGGCAGCGGTATAGGATAGGCCACCACCGGGCCGTGGTTAAAGTTTCAATGGGCCGCGGCTGATACTGCATTGTACCGAGACCACCTAAAGATAAATCTATTTTCGGTGGCCTTGATTATACTCTGTAGCGGCTGTACAGAAAACTCGATTGCGCCGAAGAAACTGCAGAGCATTTTTTTACTTGTTTATTGTAGAAATGTATTAATGAACGTTACTTATCACCCGAATCAGTATTAAATAAGACATCGATTGTTAAACTCAGTTTTTTAAAACCTGTTTCAAATTAATTCCTTAAGGAAGTGCTGCGTACTGATCATTATTAAACCTGGGATATTAATATATATATATATATATATATATATATATATATATATATATATATATATATATATATATATATATATTTATATATATGCATATATATATATATAGGTATATATATATATATATATATATATATATATATATATATATATATATATATATATATATATATATATATATATATATATATATATATATATATATATATATATATATATATATATACAATATAGTTATATATATATGTACATATATATGTATATATATATATTAAATATATATGGATATATATATATATATATATATATATATATATATATATATATATATATATATATATATATATATATATATATATATATATATATATATATATATATATATATATATATATATATAAATATATATAATACATATATATATGTATATATACATATATATATAATATATATGTATATATATTTATATATATACATAAATATCTATATATATAAACATATATATATATATATATATATATATATATATATATATATATATATGGTCCATTTTCATTAGAATCGACAGATTTTCATCTATAAACTCTACGGCGAAACATTCCAACATCAGAAACAGAAACATCACCCGAATGACGCAATATCATGACGGTACTCATCGGAATTACTTGAAGCAAAATAATTTTAAAAATGTACAAAGATGAATTGCGGCACTGTGGAGTCGTTAGTACTGGACGTAAAGAGAGTAAACTGGGGCAATTTAATGATCATTATGGATGATTAATTGATTTCGCAACACCCATTTCACCTATGAGAGTAATGAGACTCCGGCCGGTTTCAAGACGTCTCATTAATCTGGGAAAAAACTAACTAAATCCTCGCTCGCTCTCTCTCTAAATCTCTCTCTTTTGGCATCGATCAGTGGGTTTCTTATAGAACATACATTAATCTGGAAAAACTAACTCTCTTCTTCTTTGAAAATTCTTGCAATTCTTATAGAAGCACACATTAATCTGGAAAAAGTTATCTCTCTCTCTCTCTCAACTCAAAATTCTCTCTCTCTCTCTCTCTTTGACATCGATCAAGAGGTTTTGTATTAAAGCATACATTAATCTGGAAACAACTAACTACTTCTCTAAAATCTCTCTCTCTCTCTCTTTGACATCAACCAGCGGCTTTGTAAAGAATCATTTTAATCTGGAAAAACTAAAACTCTTAATCTCTCTCTCTCTCTCTCTCTCTCTCTCTCTGGCTCTCTCTCGTTTCTCTCTCTCTGACATCGATCAAACTTTCTTATAGAATGTACACATTAATCTGGAAAAACTCTCTCAGCATCTCTCTGATTTAAACTCTTTGACATCGATCAAACTTTCTTATAGAAGCATACATTAATCTGGAAAAAGTCTTCTCTCAACTCTCTCTCCTCTCTCTCTCTTTGACAAAAATCAACGGCTTTGTATCAAAGCATATATTAATCTGGAAAAAACTCTCTCTCCTCTCTTGTCTCTCTCTCTCTCTCTCTAAAAATCTCTCTCTGACTCTCTCTCTCTCTCTCTCTTCTTTGACATCGATCAACGGCTTTGTATTAAAGCATACATTAATCTGGAAACAACTAACTACTCTTTATCTAAAATCTCTCTCTTTGACATCACTCAGCGGCTTTGTAAAGAATCATACATTAATCTGGAAAACAAGTCAGAATCTCTCTCTCTCTCTCTCTTTCTAAATCTCTCTCTCTCTCTTTCTCTACTGTCTTTTGATTCAATCAGCAGCTTTGTAAAGAATCATACATTAATCTGAAAAAATTATACCCATTCTCTCTCTCTCTCTCTCTCTCTCTCTCTCTCTCTCTTCTCTCTCTCTCTCTTTCTCTTTGACATCAATCAGCGGCTTTGTAAAGAATCATACATCAATCTGGCAAAAAACCAACTCTTCTCTCTCTCTCTCTCTCTCTCTCTCTCTCTTAGTCTTAAGTTCTTTAAAAATCTCTTTTTATCGATCAACGGCTTTGTAAAGAATCATACATTAATCTGGAAAAAACTAACTTTTCTCTCTCTCTCTCTCTCTCTCTCTCTCTTCTCTCTCTCTCTCTCTCTCTCTTCTTTGACATCGATCAACGGCTTTGTATTGAAGCATTCATTAATCTGGAAAAACTTCTCTCTCTCTTGCCTCTCTCTCTCTCTCTCTCTCTCTCTCTCTCTCTAAAGACATCGGTCAACGGCTTTGTATTGAAGCATTCATTAATCTGGAAAAACTCTCTCTGATCTCTTGACTCTCTCCAAACTCTCTTGATTTCTCTCTTTAACATCGATCAACGGCTTTGTAAAGAATCATATATTAATTGGAAAACTAACTCACTCTCTCTCTCTCACTCAACAGGCTTTACATCGATCAACGGCTTTGTATTAAAGCATTCATTAATCTGGAAAAACTCTCTCTCTCTCTCTCTGACATCGGTCAAAAATTTATATAGAACTTGACCTTAATTATTCGTAACCTTTATTTAAGACTGAAGATCAAATTTCAGCACTGACATTGACAATCTTTTATTGTCAGACGAGATTCTGTCAAATATGACTCATATTTTTCTTGAAACTGAAATTCTTTTATTTCAGAAAGATTTTATGTTTACCTGAGCATATGTATTGCTTACAATATTAAAATTTCAGAAAAATAGCAATTCTTGACTAATTTATCATAATGTAACATAATTCATAATGAGTGTCTATAACAAGGGTGCATAGATAATGCATATTTAGGAACGCACATTTATGATAGCATTCTTTATATGAAAATAGTCCTTCCAATTAACAAAGAATAACCTAATTAATCTGGAAAAAGCACCAACTCATCTCTCTCAATCTATCTCTCTCTCTCTCTCTCTCTCTCTCTTTAACATCGATTAACGGCTTTGTAAAGAATCATACATTAATCTGGAAAAAACTGAAGTCTCTCTCTCTCTCTCTCTCTCTCTCTCTCAAGACTCTCTTCTAACATCGATCAACGGCTTTGTAAAAATCATTTTAATCTGGAAAAAAACTAACTCTCTCTCTCTCTCTCTCTCTCTCTTCTCTCTCTCTTTTTATTGACATCGATCAACGGCTTTGTATTAAAGCATTCATTAATCTGGAAAAAAATCTCTCTCTCTCTCTCTCTCTCTCTCTCTCTCTCTCTCTTCTAATGATCGGTCAACAGGTTTATATAGAAGCAGACCTTAATTATTCCAACCTTTTATTTAAGACTGAAGATCAAGTTATTTCAAAACTGACATTGACAATCTTTTATTGTCAGACTCTTCTGTCAAATATGACTCATATTTTTTCTTGAAAACTGGTTTCTTTTATTTCAGAAAGATTTTATGCTTTACCAGAGCATATGTATTGCATTAAATATTAAAATTTCAGAAAAATAGCAATTCTTGAGAGAGGAACATAATGTAACATAATTCATAATTGTGTCTATAAGCAAGGGTGCATAGATAATGCATGGTTAGGAACGTTTATGATAGCATTCTTTATATGGAAAATAGTCCTTTCTTAATTAACTGCTAATAACCTTATTAATCTGGAAAAAGCTTTAAACTCTCTCTCTCTCTCTCTCTACTCTCTCTCTCTCTCTCTCTCTCTAACTTTAACATCGATCAACGGCTTCATATCATAAAGAATCATACATTAATCTGGAAAAAATAACTCTCTAACTGGTCTCTCTCTCTCTCTGTTTTCTTTAGACATCGATCAACGGCTTTTGAAATAAGAAACTATTAATCTGGAAAAAAGCACTCTTCTCACTCTCTCTCTGTCTGCTTTTAACATCGATCAAGATGACAAATTTAAAGCATTCATTAATCTGGAAAAACACTCTCTAATCTCTCTCTCTCTCTCTTTCGGTCAAAAACTCTCTGACAATCTCACTTTTAAATTTAAGACCTTTAATTATTGTTGTAACCTTTATTTAAGACTGAAGATCAAGTTATTTCAGCACTGACATTGACAATCTTTTATTTCAGACAGATTCTGTCAAATATGACTCATATTTTTCTTGGTCAAGCTGAAATTCTTTTATTTCCGAGAAAGATTTTATCTTTACCTGCAGATTGTCCAACACCCGAATTTTAAAATTTCAGAAAAATAAAAATTTTGACTAATTTATCATAATTAACTAATTCTGAATGAGTGTCTATAAGCAAGGCATAGATAATGCATGTTTAGGAACGCACATTTATGATAGCATTCTTTATATCAAAATAGTCCTTCTTAATTAACAATCACACTTATATAAGCTGTATTAATCTGGAAAAAGCTGTATTTTCTCTCTCTCTCTCTCCTCTCTCATTCAGCTCTCTCAGCCTCTAGAAGGTGCTTTTAAATCTTGTTTGGCTTAATGTAAAGAATCATAATTAATCTGGAAAAAACTTATATCTCTCTCTCTCTTTAATTTGTCTTGTCTAATCTTAGCTTTGACATCGATCAACGGCTTTGTATTAAAGCATTCATTAAATGGAAAAACTCTCTCTCCGGCTCTCTCTCTCTCTCTCTGTCCTTGACATCGGTCAATATATATATATATATAGAATATAGACCTATAATTATTATAACCTTTATATATAAGATATAATATATATTATTTCATATGATATTGACAATCTTTTATTGTCATATATATAGTTATAAATATATGACTATATATTTTATATATACTGGAAATTCTTTATATTCTATAGAAAGATTTATATATTTACCTGATATATGTATATATATATATATTAAAAATCAGAAAAATAGTAATATATATATGTACTAATTTATATAATGTAATATATGTATATATAGTTATCTATATAAATATATATATAATGCATATATATATACATATATTTATGATAGCATTTTCATTAGAATCGACAGATTTTCATCTATAAACTCTAACTGCGAAACATTCCAACATCTGAAACAGAAACATCACCCGAATGACGCAATATCATGACGGTACTCATCGGAATTACTTGAAAATCAAAATAATTTTAAAAATGTACAAAGATGAATTGCGGCACTGTGGAGTCGTTAGTACTGACGTTAATCAGAGAAAACCCAAAATTTAATGATCATTATGGATGATTAATTGATTTCTCTCAACACCCATTCAACTATGAGAGTAACATCGACTCAAGGTTTTGTAAGACGTCTCATTAATCTGGGAAAAACTAACTAAATCTAGTTCGCTCTCTCTCTCTCTCTCTCTCTCTCTCTCTCTCTCTCTCTCTCTCTTTAACATCGATCAACGGGTTTCTTATAGAAGCATACATTAATCTGGAAAAACTAACTCTCTCTCTCTCTCTCTCTCTTTGACATCGATCAGCTCTTTCTTATCAAAAGCAAAAACATTAATCTGGAAAAACTCTCTCTCTCTCTCTCTCTCTCTCTCTCTCTCTCTCAAAGATCATGTGATGAAGGCAAAAGCAAGCCAACAACACATTATGAAAAGTCAGCACCACGATATGAGCCATCAGCACCTAGATATAGCACAAGGAACAAGCAATGTATCTATGATGCAAGGGGATGGTGCAGATATGGAGATAAGTGCAGGTTTATGCACAAAGTGAATAAATATGAAGCTGGAAGAACAAATATAATGGAAAAGTTGGATTTTTAATGTACGAATTTCAGGAAATGAAAAAGATCAACATATCAGAACAGGAAAGAGACATGGGAAAATCCTTATTATTACCCATATTAGATAATGGAGATAATATGCAAACAATCATAGTGATGAACGCGCAGGGTCTAGTTTCAGTAACTCAAAAGAAAGATAGAGTTCTTAGAAGAACTAACCCAAAATGAAAAAATAGAAATATTGAATATAAGTGAAACCTGGTATTCCCAAGAGACTGGTAATGATGACCAGATAAAGGGTTTCAAACTTATAGATCAGATAGAAAAATAGAAATCAAGGGGGAACCGCGATATATGGGAGAGATGCCAATCAAGGAAAAATCTGTGAGAAATATAGTAACACAGAATGTGAATTAATAGCGGTAGAATTTGAATCTGAAAAATTAGTGAACATTGTAATATATAGACCCCTAATACTAAAGAGTTTGACATAATAATTGAAAAACTGGATGAAATATGTAGAAATCACAAGGACTGGACTATACTCCTAACTGGAGACTTTAACTTTCCTTTTGTAGAATGGAAAGAACGAATAGGAGACTGTGGTTGTATTTATACATATAAAAAAGAGAGCAATAGTAGTGCAGAAGATAAGAGGCAATTTGAAAAGCTATTAGATATGCTACTAGAACATAACATTCAGCAAATAAATCACCTACCAACAAGAAAGGATAATATTTTAGACCTAGTATTTGTGAATGAGGTGAACTATGTTAAAGAAATAATAGTATATAACACGAGTATTTCGGACCATCTAATGTCATAGAATTAACAGTCCGTTCCAGAACATACGAAAACAAAGAAAAGCAAGAGACGAAAAAATGGGAAGGATATGGAAAATACAATTTCTATAGTAAGAATATAAATTGGTCAAAAATAAATGAAGAATTAAACAAAGAATGGGAAAACATATTTGTAAGTGATGATATACAGGTAAATACCGATATATTATATAAAATATTAGAGGAAATAGTGGAAAAATATATACCGAAGAAAAAAGTAAGCATCAGTCACGAATTCCAAGAGACAGAAGGATCTTGTTCCAGAAAATTAGAAAGTGGAAAAAAGCTCTTGCAAAAGAAAAGAATGCATGGAAAGTGATGGAACTAAAAAGTAAGATAGAAAATGCAGAACAAAAGATTATACAATCAAAAGAAAATGAAAAATGGAACCTAGAAGAAATGACACTACAAAATATCAAGCAAAACCCTAAAATTTTTTATTCATATGCAAAAAGATGAATAAAATAAGAGTAGAAATAGGCCCTCTAAGAATTGAAGGGCGATTAACGAATGAAAAAAAGGAAATATGTAACATATTAGCAGAAAGATATAAGAGTGAATTTACACCTAGAATTGACAATGAAGATAATGATACAGAAATAAGAGATGAAAATACTGAATACTTATCAGATATAGATATTACAGAAGCCGATATTGTGCAGGCTATTAATGAAATTAAAATGGATCAGCAGCAGGACCAGATGGAGTACCTGCCATATTGTTAAAGAAAGTGGTTCATTCAATCGCAAAGCCGCTAGCAATATTATTAAGGCAAAGTATAGATACAGGCAAGATTTATGATGAGCATAAATTAGCATATATTACTCCTACTTTCAAAAGTGGTTCAAGACTAGAGGCAAGTAATTATAGGCCTGTGAGTCTGACATCTCATATTATGAAAGTATATGAAAGGGTAATGAAAAAATATAATGAAACATTTAATGAAAAATAGATTGTTCAATATAGGACAACATGGTTTTGTACCTGGAAAAAGTACACAAACCCAACTGTTAGTCCATCATGAAAGCATATATAAAAATATGATAAATGAAAAAGATACAGATGTGGTTTACCTAGACTTTGCAAAAGCTTTTGACAAGGTAGATCATAATATATTAGCGAAAAAAATTAGAAAACATAACATTGTCGACAAAGTAGGAAGATGGATAAAAGAATTTTTGCAAAATAGAAAACAGATAGTGATTGCAAACGATGAGAAATCGGATGAAGCTACGGTAATATCCGGTGTACCACAGGGTACGGTGTTAGCTGCATTGCTGTTTGTGATTATGATTGCAGACATAGACAGTAATGTTAAGGACTCAGTAGTAAGAAGTTTCGCAGATGACACAAGAATAAGTAGAGAAATTGCTTGTGATGAAGATAGGAACTCGCTACAAAGAGACCTAAACAAAATATATAAATGGGCAGAGATAAATAGGATGGTATTTAACTCTGATAAATTTGAATCAATGA
>NC_089799.1:18674901-18679901 GCF_040412425.1 Macrobrachium rosenbergii
AAATATCAAGCAAAACCCTAAAATTTTTTATTCATATGCAAAAAGATGAATAAAATAAGAGTAGAAATAGGCCCTCTAAGAATTGAAGGGCGATTAACGAATGAAAAAGGAAATATGTAACATATTAGCAGAAAGATATAAGAGTGAATTTACACCTAGAATTGAAAATGAAGATAATGATACAGAAATAAGAGATGAAAATACTGAATACTTATCAGATATAGATATTACAGAAGCCGATATTGTGCAGGCTATTAATGAAATTAAAAATGGATCAGCAGCAGGACCAGATGGAGTACCTGTCATATTGTTAAAGAAAGTGGTTCATTCAATCTCTCTCTCTCTCCTTAGCAATATTATTAAGACAAAGTATAGATACAGGCAAGATTTATGATGAGCATAAATTAGCATATATTACTCCTACTTTCAAAAGTGGTTCAAGACTAGAGGTTTCAAGTAATTATAGGCCTGTGAGTCTGACATCTCATATTATGAAAGTATATGAAAGGGTAATAAAAAAATATAATGAAACATTTAATGAAAAACAGATTGTTCAATATAGGACAACATGGTTTTGTACCAGAAAAAGTACACAACCCAACTGTTAGTCCACCATGAAAGCATATATAAAAATATGATAAATGAAAAGATACAGATGTGGTTTACCCAGACTTTGCAAAAGCTTTTGACAAGGTAGATCATAATATATTAGCGAAAAAATTAGAAAACATAACATTGTTGACAAAGTAGGAAGATGGATAAAAGAATTTTTGCAAAACAGAAAACAGATAGTGATTGCAAACGATGAGAAATCGGATGAAGCTACGGTAATATCCGGTGTACCACAGGGTACGGTGTTAGCTGCATTGCTGTTTGTGATTATGATTGCAGACATAGACAGTAATGTTAAGGACTCAGTAGTAAAAGTTTCTTTCTCTGACACAAGAATAAGTAGAGAAATTGCTTGTGATGAAGATAGGAACTCGCTACAAAGAGACCTAAATAAAATATATAAATGGGCAGAGATAAATAGGATGGTATTTAACTCTGATAAATTTGAATCAATGAACTATGGTGATAAAGTAGGAATGCTATATGCATATAAAGGACCTAATAATGAGACAATCACAAACAAGGAAGCAGTTAAAGACCTTGGTGTGATGTTGAATAGAATATGTTATGCAATGATCAAATAGCAATTCTATTGGCAAAATGCAAAGCAAAAATGGGAATGTTGTTCCGGCACTTCAAAACAAGAAAAGCTGAACACATGATTATGCTTTATAAAACGTATGTACGTAGTCCACTTGAATATTGCAATATAATATGGTACCCACACTACCAAAAGGATATTGCACAAATAGAGAGTGTACAAAGGTCATTTACAGCTAGAATAGAAGAAGTTAAGGACCTTGACTACTGGGAAAGACTACAATTCTTAAATTTATATAGTCTTGAAAGGAGAAGAGAACGCTACATGGTAATTCAAGCATGGAAACAGATAGAAGGAATTACCGAAAATATCATGGAACTAAAATTATCAAAAAGAGCAAGCAGAGGTAGATTAATAGTGCCAAAAAACTATACCAGGAAAATTAAGGAAAGCACACAGGACATTAATCCACCACGCACCAGCATCGATAATGCAGCGTCTATTCAATGCGCTACCAGCTCATCTGAGGAACATAACAGGAGTGAGCGTAGATGTGTTTAAGAATAAGCTCGACAAATATCTAAGATGCATCCCAGACCATCCAAGACTGGAAGATGCAAAATATACCGGAAGATGCGTTAGCAACTCTCTGGTAGACATCAAAGGCGCCTCACACTGAGGACCTGGGGCAACCTGAACATATTTAAGGTCTGTAAGGTAAGGTAATAGTCTCTCTCTTTGACATCGATCAACGGCTCTGTATTGAAGCATACATTAATCTGGGAAAAACTCTCTCTCTCTCTCTCTCTCTCTCTCTCTCTCTCTCTCTCTCTGTCTTTGACGTCAATCAGCGGCTTGGTAAAGAATCATACATTAATCTGAAAAAATAAAATTCTCTCTCTCTCTCTCTCTCTCTCTCTCTCTCTCTCTCTCTCTCTCTCTCTCTCTCTTTAACATCAATCAACGGCTTTGTAAAGAATCATACATCAATCTGGAAAAAACCAACTCTCTCTCTCTCTCTCTCTCTCTCTCTCTCTCTCTCTCTCTCTCTCTTAACATCGATCAACGGCTTTTTGTAAAGAATCATACATTAATCTGGAAAAAACTAACTCTCTCTCTCTCTCTCTCTCTCTCTCTCTCTCTCTCTCTCTCTTGACATCGATCAACGGCTTTGTATTAAGCATTCATTAATCTGGAAAAAACTCTCTCTCTCTCTCTCTCTCTCTCTCTCTCTCTCTCTCTCTCTCTCTCTCTCTGACATCGGTCAACGGCTTTATATAGAAGCAGACCTTAATTATTCGCAACCTTTTATTTAAGACTGAAGATCAAGTTATTTCAGCACTGACATTGACAATCTTTTATTGTCAGACGAGATTCTGTCTAAATATTTTTCTTGGAAACTGGAAATTATTTTATTTCCGAGAAAGATTTTATGCTTTACCTGAGCATATGTATTGCTTACAATATTAAAATTTCAGAAAAATAGTAATTCTTGACTAATTTATCAAAATGTAACATAATTCATAACGAGTGTCTATAAGCAAGGGTGCATAGATAATGCATATTTAGGAACGCACATTTATGATAGCATTCTTTTATGGAAAATAGTCCTTCTTAATTAACTGCTAATAACCTATATTAATCTGGAAAAAACTAACTCTCTCTCTCTCTCTCTCTCTCTCTCTCTCTCTCTCTCTCTTTCTCTCTTTAACATCGATCAACGGCTTTGTAAAGAATCATACATTAATCTGGAAAAAACTAACTCTCTCTCTCTCTCTCTCTCTCTCTCTCTCTCTCTCTCTCTTCTCTCTCTCTCTCTCTTTGACATCGATCAACGGCTTTGTATTGAAGCATTCATTAATCTGGAAAAACTAACTCTCTCTCTCTCTCTCTCTCTCTCTCTCTCTCTCTCTCTCTGACATCGGTCAACGGCTTTGTATTAAAGCATTCATTAATCTGGAAAAACTCTCTCTCTCTCTCTCTCTCTCTCTCTCTCTCTCTCTCTCTCTCTCTGACATCGATCAACGGCTTTGTATTAAAGCATTCATTAATCTGGAAAAACTCTCTCTCTCTCTCTCTCTCTCTCTCTCTCTCTCTCTCTCTCTCTTTGACATCGATCAACGGCTTTGTATTAAAGCATTCATTAATCTGGAAAAACTCTCTCTCTCTCTCTCTCTCTCTCTCTCTCTCTCTCTCTCTGACATCGGACATCAACGGCTTTATATAGAAGCAGACCTTAATTATTCGCAACCTTTTATTTAAGACTGAAGATCAAGTTATTTCAGCACTGACATTGACAATCTTTTATTGTCAGACGAGATTCTGTCAAATATGACTCATATTTTTCTTGGAAACTGGAAATTCTTTTATTTCCGAGAAAGATTTTATGCTTTACCTGAGCATATGTATTGCTTACAATATTAAAATTTCAGAAAAATAGCAATTCTTGACTAATTTATCATAATGTAACATAATTCATAATGAGTGTCTATAAGCAAGGGTGCATAGATAATGCATATTTAGGAACGCACATTTATGATAGCATTCTTTATATGGAAAATAGTCCTTCTTAATTAACTGCTAATAACCTATATTAATCTGGAAAAAGCTAACTAACTCTCTCTCTCTCTCTCTCTCTCTCTCTCTCTCTCTGACTTCCATCAACGGCTTTGTATAGCAGCATACATTAATCAGGAAAAACTAACTCTCTCTCTCTCTCTCCCTCTCTCTCTCTCTCTCTCTCTCTCTCTCTCTCTCTCTCTCTTTAACATCGATCTACAAGCAAGCAATTATGCATACATAATGAGCATTTGAGTACTGGACAGCCATTTCAAGGAAGGATGTACGCACGCAAATTCGCATGCAAACCTTGAATATGCACACACACCCACACATACCATCACACACTAACAATGCCCTCCTCGCAGAACAAACGCCGAATGAAAATGACGAATGTCCATGATGGAACGCGTTCCGCACAAACGGCCGTATGTGTGTATACATATTTTCCTCCACCTAGATAAACATCAGCCGCTCTCCACAGCACACCTCTCTTCCGGGAACGCGGGGATGAAGCAGCCAAAGACATATATCTTTTCCTCTCTCGTTCACAATAATGGCACAAAAGAAGGGCAGCGCTGAAGGAGGAAACAAAAAAAAAAAAAAAAAGGAGAATGAAAGATAAGAAATAATGCTGAAAATTCTGAAGCGTTCTGAAACAACGACGCTCGCATCAAAGGACGACGTAGATTAGTTTCCTTTGAACGTTGCAAATACGAAAGGCAATCCTTTTATAACGAGACGTAAACGAAACGGAAGAAATTCCCTGCGAATGATAAGGAGAGAGAGAGAGAGAGAGAGAGAGAGAGAGAGAGAGAGAGAGAGAGAGAGATGAAAGCTGCCTGTCTGAACATTTCAGGTGTAGTGAGAAAGAAATGGGAGTGTGTGTGTGCGTGTGTGTAATTCCCTGCGATTCTGCGAATGATAAGAGAGAGAGAGAGAGAGAGAGAGAGAGAGAGAGAGAGAGAGAGAGAGAGAGAGAGATGAAAGCTGCCTGTCTGAACATTTCAGGTATCGTGAGAAAGAAATGGGAGTGTGTGTGTGTGTGTGTAATTCCCTGATTCTGTGAATGATAAGAGAGGGAGAAAGAGAGAGAAAGAGAGAGAAAGAGAGAGAGAGAGAGAGAGAGAGAGAGAGAGAGAGAGAGAGAGGTGTAAACTGCCTGTCTGAACATTTCAGGTATCGTGGGAAAGAATTGGGAGTGTGTGTGTGTGTAATTCCTGAATGACAAGAGAGAGAGAGAGAGAGAGAGAGAGAAGAGAGAGAGAGAGAGAGAGAGAGAGAGAGA
>NC_089799.1:18682401-18689901 GCF_040412425.1 Macrobrachium rosenbergii
CCAGATATCGGAAGAGATAAGGAACAACATTTTGGGCCGCAAAAAGGTCTCATGAGACGAAAGCCAATAAGGAGACGAAAAGGGATAAAGATCTTCTACCGGCGTCAAGTTATGAGACACTCTCTCTCTCTCCCCTGGATCTTTGGGTTTGCTAGAAGGTTATCTCTCTCTCTCTCTCTGGATCTTTGGAACTGTCGGAAGGTTATCTCTCTCTCTCTCTCTCTCTCTCTCTCTCTTGATCTTTGGAACTGTCAGAAGGTTATCTCTCTCTCTCTCTCTCTCTCTCTCTCTCTCTCTCTCTCTCTCTCTCTCTCTCTCTCTTTCTGGATCTTTGGATTTGTCGGAAAGTTGTATCTCTCTCTCTCTCTCTCTCTCTCTCTCTGGATCTTTGGATTTGTCGGAAGGTTATCTCTCTCTCTCTCTCTCTCTCTCTCTCTCTCTCTCTCTCTCTCTTCTTCCTGATCAGTAGGTGAATACGGCGCAGTTTTTCTAACCCCAAAACATTTTCAAAAGATAATTTTCATGAGAAATAATCAAGAATTAAATATTATAAGTTTGGAGCCACCTTAAGATAGATAGGTAGGTAGATAGGTAGATAGATAGATAGATAGGTGATATGTATGTTGACAAATTACTACAATTTCCCCGTAGGAGGATAGTGCCGTCAGTGCACCTCATGCGGTACACTGTAGACATTACTTAAGGTTCTTTGAAGCGTCCCTTCGGCCCGTAACTGCAACCGCTTTCGTTCCTTTTACTGCTCCTCCTTTCATATTCTCTTTCTCCCACCCTCTCCTAACAACTGATCCATAGTGCAACTGCGAGGTTTTCCTCCTGTTACACCTTTCAAACCTTTTACTGTCATTTCCGTTTTAGCGCTGAACGACCTCATAGGTCCCAAGTGTTTGGCCTTTGGCCTAAATTCTATATTCAGTTCAATTCAAGCTGCAACAGCCATGAGTTCTGATAAATAAGTTTATAGGGATTAAAATGCGTTTCCGTAAAAAAATACAAATAAAAAACAAAAATTAAAAATCTAAGGTACCGTATCTACCAGACAGGATAAGACTTTTCCAGGATCACAGGAACCACGAAATGAACTCCACGAGATTTATCTTAGAGGATCTGTGGATAAATTAGATTTATCTCGAACAAGTTAAACAGAACAGTAACTGCAATAATAGCACAATGGCACATTTTATAATGAAAACAAAAAGCAAAAAATGCGCCGATGTTTCTTGGCGCAATCGAGTTTTCTGTACAACGTATAAATGCTGTATAAAACTCTCAACCGCGGCCCACGAAACTCTCAGCCACAGCTCGGTGGTAGCCTGTGTTGTTGGTACCTATAGAGGTGCCTGACGCACGATCATTGCTAAATTTAACCTTGAGTAAAATAAACACTACTGAGACTAGAGAGCTGAAATTCGGTACGTTTGATGACTGGAGGGTGGATGATCAACATACCAATTTGCAGCCCTCCAGCCTCAGCAGTTTTTAAGATCTGAGGGCGGACGGACAGACGAAAAATCCATCTCAATAGTTTTCTTTTACAGAAAACTAAAAAGGCAGATGTGGCAAGAACCAGACAACTGTGAGTGCTTCTGCACTAATGAAGGAGCTCAGTTCGTGTTACTTCTTGTATCGGAGAAAAAGCAGTAGGAACTTGTTATTGGTATGACTACTGCGATTACTACAGTTTTCAACAAGATTTTAGTTTTCTGTGAAAGAATTCTATTGTGCCGGCTTTGTCTGTCCGTCCGCACTTTATTCTGTCCGCACTTTTTTCTGTTCGCCCTTTTCCTCTCCGCCCTCAGATCTTAAAAACTACTGAGGGTAGAGGGCTGCAAATTGGTATGTTGATCTTCCACCCTCCAATCATCAAACATACCAAATTGCAGCCCTCTAGCCTCAGTAGTTTTTATTTTATTTAAGGTTAAAAGGATAGGATAGGTCACCACCAGGCCTTGGTTAAAGTTTCATGGGCCGCGGCACATACAGCTTCATACCGAGACCACCGAAAGATAGATCTATTTTCGGTGGCCTTGATTATACGCTGTACAGAAAACTCAATTGCGCTGAAGAAACTTAGGCGTATTTTTACTTGTTTAAGTTAATGACGATGTTGCAGCTTTGCGGCCGGCAAGATGTGATAGCTTGAATAAAATGACTTTGGTCATCCACCGAATCATATCACTAGATGGATTTTGCGTCGATACACCTGTTACACCTTTGCCCTTCCATTGTGTTAACACGCGTTATGCATAATCATAGCAGGTGATGGCATTTCAAAACTGATAATAGTTTAAGGGCGTCCATTGCTTCCACATGCTCACAGCGTCTCGCGACAATCAACTAGACTTTTGTATGTAGTTAATAAATAAATAAATAAATAAACAAACAAATAAATAAATAGATAGGTAATTAAATAAATAAATAGGCAATTAAATAAACAAATAAATAATTATATAAATAGATAAATAAAAGAAAGAAAAACAAGAGATAAGTTGTGAAGACTTCAACGTAAGGGAGTGGAGTTGGCAGTTAGAGAAGTTCAGGGATTAGCACCCCTGCGGATGTTGAGCGTCATTTATGTTTGTCAGAATCGATAAACAGGTAAACAGATAGGGGTTGCAAAAATTATATAGTAATAAGGACGATAAAATAAGAAAGAAGCAGAAATAGGTGAAAAGAGAATGAGAAACAATGGGGCAAGACAGAAGTCTCACGTGTGTGAGCTCAGAACTTTCACTGATTAGGCTAATACTGTGACTAGTTTTTGTTTTCTGAAAAGGAAACTATTGCGCCGGCTTTGTCTGTCCGTCCGCACTTTTTCTGTCCGCACTTTTTCTGTCCGCGCTTTTTCTGTCAGCCCTCAGATCTTAAAAACTACTGAAGCTAGAGGGATGCAAATTAGTATGTTTATCATCCACCCTTCAGTCATCAAACATACCAAATTGCAGCCCTCTAGCCTCAGTAGCTTTTATTTTAATTAAGGTTAAAGTTAGCTGTGATTGTTCTTCTGGCAACGCAACAACACAGGCCACCACGGCCGGCTGAGAGTTTCAAGTGCCGTGCCTCATAAAGCATTACACCGAGTCTACCAAAAGATAGATCTATTTTCGGTGGCCTTGATTATACGCCGTACAGAAAACTCGATTGCGCCGAAGGAACTTCGGCGCATTTTTTACTTGTTGTCTGAGTTGTCAAAACGAGCACGTTTTTTATTGATTTCATATGACAGTCTTCTAAACACCAGCACCTAACCAGTAGCTAAATGGCTCACATTCACATTTCCAGAGGAATTTAGTTTGTGGGATCGTTGTCCTCCTGCCCAAAATTCGATCTAACTAATGATTCGCAGGCGTGAATTGGGGAAATCAGGATTGCTTGGACCATAGACTGCATTGCTTTGCATAAGAATAAACTTCAGGAGGGTGGAAAATTTGCTTCTTCTCTAGGCATTGCGACCATATTTCTCGCCGTTTTCGAAATCTTTTTTGAACAGGACCCGTGACAGAAACTGTTTTTTCATAGAGATGGTCCCTTGCAATTTGGGTGTGATTAGGCATTGGAATTGGGAAACGTGCCGAAAGATTTGATTTATTTTCCCTTTGCATCCGAGAGGGAAGGCGAGAGAGAGAGGAGAAAGAGTAAGAGACTCAAAATATGTTTGCATCCACACTTGATGAATGGATCTGTAGAGAGAGAGAGAGAGAGAGAGAGAGAGAGAGAGAGAGAGAGAGAGAGAGAGAGAGAGACTCAAAAATAACATGTTTACAGCCACACTTAACTAGATAAGTGGATCGGGGAGAGAGAGAGAGAGAGAGAGAGAGAGAGAGAGAGAGAGAGAGAGAGAGAGAGACTAAAAAATACCATGTTTACAGCTACACTTAACTTGACAAATGGATCTGGAAAAGAGAGAGAGGAGAGAGAGAGAGAGAGAGAGAGAGAGAGAGAGAGAGAGAGAGAGTCTAATGAACGATTTCCTCGTCGAGAACCTCTTGGTTTGATGTTACAAGATTAAAGGAGTAATGGACTCAAGTACTCTCTCTCTCTCTCTCTCTCTCTCTCTCTCTCTCTCTCTCTCTCTCTCTCTCTCTCTCTCTCCCTAAGTTACGGCCCGAAACGGTAGAGTTTTACATAGGTATCTCATTCGAGGGTTAAGTCAAAAGTGGCATATTTGATTTCAGTGAACGCACCCAATTCGTCCGTCCTCGACCGGTTCGAGACTCGAGTCTCCGTCAGATACCTTGTGGGCAGCGTGCCCTACTACTGCACTTTGAGACCACAGAGAGAGAGAGAGAGAGAGAGAGAGAGAGAGAGAGAGAGAGAGAGAGAGAGAGATTTATGTGGTAACAAAAGGAATAAGAAAATGGTGAAAAGTGAGGGAATAATTTGTTCAAAAATGATTTTAAAAGAAATAAAAATTTTTTCTTCACTTTCACTATTTTTTGTTCAGTATACAAGATTTACCCTCGTGCCATTTAAACAATTACATCACTGAAAATCCTATTCGTACTGAGCACAGTCTGCACAGCCCAAGGTGTTAGTTACTAGACTGCTAAAAGCAGTGGAAAACCGTTTCATTTCTGACATGATGGATAACTTTTCTTGATTAACCAATAGTTTTTTTTTTTTTTTTTTTCTTAACAAAGCCAAGTAATATATCTTCATTTCGAACATCCTTGGCCCATTTACAGCTACTTTTCAGCCAGGCATTCTGGTAGGCAGCAGTAGCTTTCTTCCAAGATAGGGGCGAATGGTGCAAAGTGCGTAAGGAGCTCAACACGATACTGATGAACCTTCTGTGTAGTAATGAAACAGCTACTGGCGTGGAGGTTTTCCGTACAAGGAGCTCATCCGTAATTCGGTTGATTAGTTATAAACGTGGCAGTGATGACTGTCCTTTCTTTTTTAAAGCTAACCCCGGTCAAGGGAAATGGCTTATGTTAATATATATATGTGTATATATATGTGTGTGTGTGTTTATATATGTATGTATGTATGTATGTATGTATGTATGTATGTATGTATGTATGTATGTATGTATGTATGTATGCGTGTGTATGTCCGTGTGCCACGCCAGTATATAAGACGATTGCAGTACAGTACTCTACAGCACTACATAAAATAGAATTAATCCACATTAAAATCTTTGTTCCACGTATTCACAAAATGCCTAGCCTTCACTTGCTACTGCAGGACCCATTAATAGGCTAAAAACGAACAGATTTATTGAGAGGTTAATCTCCGCTATCGTCACAAATATGATGGAAGCACATTTCTCCATAAAAGTCAGGCCATACTTATTGGTAGTAAACCTGAAAGCGTCAAATGGAGGCTATGCTTAAAAGTAAGTACTCTGTAGGATTAAAAAAGGTGCCATAATGAATAAGTCCATAATATTCACAGCGAATGGTACAGCAGTATTTTCCTAATGTCCTAATTGATAGGGTCACATTCCTGTAGATGGTACTTTTGTTCATGGTAGTTTTACCATGATCACCTAAGCTTTAGGGTTATTTTGCTTTTAATCGTTTAAGTTAGTATAAATTAACCTGATATGTCTGGTTACTTTTCTCTATTAGCTCAGTCTCCTGGGAAACAGGATATTAGCTGTCAAGAATTTCGTTCATCTTGTCATCTTAAGAGCCAGTCAGTACTACCTCCAGTCATTTGCTGTCATTTCAAGAGCCATTCAGTCCTACCTCTCATCCTCTCCACTCACCTCAAAAGCCATTCAGTCTTTCCTCCCATCCTTAACCCTCACCTCAAGAACAAGTCATTCTTTCTACCCATCCTTAACCCCATCTCAGGAGCCAGTCAGTCCTTCTTCCCACCTTCACCCCACACATCAAGAGACAGTCAGTCTTTTCTCCCAACCTCGCCCCTTATCTCAAGAGCCAGTTTATTCTCCCTCCCACTCTCCCCCGCCCCCTCACCTCAAAAGCCAGTCAGTCCTTCTTATCATCCTCCCCACTTACCTCAAAAAGCCAGTCAGTCCTTCCTGTCATCCTCCCCACTTACCTCAAAAGCCAGTCAGTCCTTCCTATCACCCTCCCCACTTACCTCAAAAAGCCAGACAGTCCATCCTATCATCGTCCCCACTGACCTCAAAAGCCAGTCAGTCCTTCCTAACATCCTCCCCACTTACCTCAAAAGCCAGTCAGTCCTTCCTGTCATCCTCCCCACTTACCTCAAAAAGCCAGTCAGTCCTTCCTGTCATCCTCCCCACTTACCTCAAAAGCCAGTCAGTCCCTCTATCATCCTCCACACTTACCTCAAAAGCCAGTCAGTCCTTCCTATCATCCTCCCCACTTACCTCAAAAGCCAGTCAGTCCTTCCTGTCATCCTCCCCACTTACCTCAAAAGCCAGTCAGTCCTTCCTGTCATCCTCCACACTTACCTCAAAAGCCAGTCAGTCCTTCCTGTCATCCTCCCCACTTACCTCAAAAGCCAGTCAGTCCCTCTATCATCCTCCACACTTACCTCAAAAGCCAGTCAGTCCTTCCTATCATCCTCCCCACTTACCTCAAAAGCCAGTCAGTCCTTCCTGTCATCCTCCCCACTTACCTCAAAAGCCTGTCAGTCCCTCTATCATTCTCCACACTTACCTCAAAAGCCAGTCAGTTCTACCTCACATCTTTCCCCTCACCTCTAGAGCCAGTCAATCCTACCCTCTACTTTCCATCCTCTGGCAAATGTTCCAAACTCAAGCAAATGGTAGAACCATTTTCTTCTTTACTTCCTGTACAAAATCTGTTATAAATCAATCGTCTGGAAATTGCAAAGCTAAGTAGAAAAGGTCCACTTTCACCTGAGAATCTCCAAACCCTTCAGAGGGAAGATTTAGGTAAAATCTGTTTATTCAGTCAGCAAAATTTTTTCACGCATGGCAACCGCCATCAGTTTCTTGTATGACAAGAATTCTCAGCCACTTCCCTGGGGCATTTCTTGTAAATAGTAGCTTTCAGTCTTATCCCAGGGGCTCTCAGGGACGTTCCGTCACATTTCTTGTAAATAATGGCTTTTACTCACGTCTCACGGGTACTTTTGTGTGTGTGTGGCTCTCAGATACGTCCATGTGCCAAATTGGCTTGAAGTTCGCCGACTGCAACCAATCAGAATTCGCCGTCCATGACCCCCGCTGAAGCCCGTGTATAAGTTCAGAAGGACCTATGCAATCAAACTTCGCAAGGGGTCTGCCCCTCTTTATTTATCTTCAACTTTACTTCACTTTCACCCCTTTAGTCCTATGCCTTTCCCGTCCTGAGTGCCTGCCGTTAGGCTTCATCTGGATTGTATTCAGGGCACTCTTCCTTTCCCCTATTCCCCACTTACCTGTCCTTATCCTAGTCCTAGTCCTATCTGCCAGTCCTCTACTAGCTCCCGCTGGAGAATGACAGAAGAGTCTGTCGAAACGTCGCGGCAACACTTGTATAGAACTAACTGTATAGAATATATAAAGAAGCAGAATCCAGATTTTGACTTTTCCCC
>NC_089799.1:18694901-18724901 GCF_040412425.1 Macrobrachium rosenbergii
AGGGTCTGGGATTCTAGTACACATAGGTGGGGCTTCTGATAGCGCTTCTGGTGCTGCTTGTTTGAGGGGTTGATTGAGGGGGAGAATAGTCACTGTCTGGAGACCTGTTGTGGCCTAGTTTCATGGTTAGTGTGGAATATCTTTCTAGTGTTTCTAGAGGTGTCTGTGGGATTCTATGATTCTAGGTACCCGAAGGTGGAGCTTCTGGTGGCGCTTGTTAGGGGACTGATTGAGGGGGAGAATAGGGACTGTTTTGAGACCTTCCATAGCCTAGTTTGTAGGTTACCATGGAGGATCTTTCTAGTGTTTCTAGAGGGGTCTGTGGGATTCTAGATACCAGTAGGTGGCCTCTGTTGGTGCTTGCTGGGGGACTGATGGAGGGGGAGAATAGGGGCTGTTTTGAGAGCTGCCATAGTCTAGTTTGTTGGCTAGACTAGAGGATCTTTCTAGAGTTTCTAGATGGGTCTGTAGGACTCTAGGTACCAAAAGGTGGAGCTTCTAATAGTGCTTGTTTTGGGGAACTGATTGAGGGTGAGAATAGTTACTGTTTTGAGAGCTGATATAGCCTACTTTGCTGGTCAGAGTTGGCTTTTTTGGTGTTCTGGAGGTGTATGTCTGGAAAGTTTATGATGCTGTTTCGTGGTGTGAGGCTCGTGGCGTAAGATTTGTCGTGGGTAAATTGTACACAGGCAGTTGAGAAAAACGTTACGGAGGGGACTGGTAGGGGGGTTTGTGGTCTGGGAACATTAGGGGGCTATTGGGTAAATATGCAGACAGTTCTTGGAGTTATGACGAAACGAAAAGGTGAGACCCACACGGCGATTGTGGAGTATCCTTTTGTTCGACGCACGATCGTGAGGAGAGGGGTCACGGACTAGGTCGTGAAAAACGCCTTCTATCTCATGCCGTGAGGGAGATGAGCTGCTTAAATGCCCTTTTAAAATCATCTCAAGTAAACGATGGAGAACGAAACTTCTCTGTTTGAGGATTACAGTTTAACCATAAAAATTATATAAGTCTCTTTAATACAAGAAAAATGACTAATGAACCCAGTTAGTAGTTTTAACCAGGGAAATCATGTCTCTTTAATACAATAATAATTACTGATAAACCAAGTAAGTGGTTTTAACCAGGAAAATTATCTAACACAAGAAAAATTACTAATGAACCCAATTAGTTTGGAATGAAAATCACACCTGTTATCAATTTCATAAGAACTCTCACTGACTTCTACAAAAAAAGTTAGCACAACAGATACCACTTACTGTATATGAACAAATGGACATTATATCAACCTCTGTTGCTATTTATTTATGAATCGTTTCTTTAAAAAACTCCCTGCACCCGAAAGACAGACTTGAAAAAACAGATACGCTTAAAAGGGATTCTTACTTTATACACCGACCCTTACTATAAGTCCATACATTTTCCATACCCGCAGCGTCAAAGCGGATGCAGCGCAGCCCCAAGGCGTTCGTATAAAATGCATGGAATATGTATGCATGCATGTATGTATTAATGTGTATTTTAAAGGGTTAACACTCCGTTATGCCTATTTTATCTTCCCCCGGCGCATCAAAAGCCTTTGTATATTCATGGAGAGTAAGAGCAAAGCGTTCTAATAGTTAGCCAAATTCAAAGGTATATTTCCCTTTCCAGCCTTCCGGTCCGTCCTCAGTTCCCTCTTCTCGGCTCTTTTCATTTGTCCCTTTTGAATCGTCTATTTTATTGTTATTCCACGTCTCTCTCTCTCTCTCTCTCTCTCTCTCTCTCTCTCTCTCTCTCTCTCTCTCTCTCTCTCTCTATCACTTGCTCGGTACGCTATTATATCCGCCTGTCCTCCCTGTCAGTCACAACAAAGCTATTAATAGCTGTAATAGTAGAGCGATTCCACTGCGCATGTTTTCTTTCGTTATCTTGTTTTTTCTCTCTCTCTCTGCCTTTCTTGAGCATAAAAAGAGGAGATTCGTTCTTTGTTTTGTTGGAGGTAACAATTGCATTTTTTTTTCCTTCACGTTATAATTTTCTTTTTTTGGGGTTGGGGGGGGGGCCGGGGCGCCCGGTTTGACAAGGGCGTTGAAAGAAGGCAGGAAAAATACCATAAGGCTAACACGAATTGAAAAGAATTCGGATGGAAATTTTTACCTTCTCGGTTGTCCGTTTGCTAGTAGGAACGATTTCGGCTGCTCACGTCCCCGGAATGGAAATCTGATTTTTGTTGACCAGATCTTTTTTTCTTTGGGGGGGGGGCGGTGTTGGTTTCGTGTGTTTTACTAATATCTTTCAACGCGCGAAGTATCAATGTGTGTTACAGGCAAACATTCCGGGAGTGGGCGTGTGGTTGTCAATAGTGTGAATGTAAACTTCCAAAAGGAATGTGTTTTGAACGTTTAGTAATGTTTGAATTACTAAAGGAATATCCTTCTTTAAATAACTCCTTTCCTTTTTTTTTTTTTGAGGAACCTTTTTTGAGGGAGTGGTTTTCCATACCCTGGTATCTTCTATAATCCAAAATGATTACTGAGATGACTTTTTCTCAAGGAAATTATGATCCTTCTTAAAATACTAACTCCTTTTTCTTGATTTTTTTTTTTTGAGAGTGGTTTCCCATAACTTGGTATCATCTGTAATCCAAAATGATTACCGAGATGGCTTTTTCTTAAAGATATTATGGTCCTTCTTAAAACAATAACTCCTTTTTATTGAGGTTTTTTTATGGAGTGGTTTTCCATAACTTGGTATCGTCTGTAATCCAAAATGATTACCGAGATGGCTTTTTCTTAAAGATATTATGATCCTTCTTAAGATAATAACTCCTTTTTATTGAGGTTTTTTATGGAGTGGTTTTCCATAACTTGGTATCGTCTGTAATCCAAAATGGCTACTGAGATGGCTTTGCCGTAAAGAAATTATGATCCATCTTAAAATAACTCGTTTTTCTTGAGTTTTTTTTATGGAGTGGTTTTCCATAACATGGTATCTTCTGTTAGCCAAAATGATTACTGAGATGACTTTGTTTTCTTAAGGAAATACTGATCCCTCTTAAAATAATAACTCCTTTTTCTTGAGGTTTTTTTATGGAGTGGTTTTCCATAATTTTGTATCTTCTGTAAACCAAAATGATTACTGGGATGGCTTTTTCGTAAAGAAATTGTGATCCTTCTTAAAATAATAACTCCTTTTTCTTGATTTTTTTTTTTTTTTTTTTTTTTTTTTTTTTTGAGAGAGAGAGAGTGGTTTTCCATAACTTGGCATCTTCTGTAATCCAAAAAGATTACTGAGATGGCTTTTTCGTAAAGAAACTATGATCCTTCTTAAAATAATAACTCCTATTTCTTGAGTTTTTTTATGGAGTAATCCAAAATGATTACTGAGATGGCTTTTCTTTCGCAAGGAAAATATTTCTTTAAGAGCGTGAATGTTTTGAACGTTTAGTAGCCTTTGCATCAGAAAGGAAGATCCTTCTTAAAATAATAAAACTTTTTTTTGAGGAAGTTTTTTGAGGAAGTGGTTTTTCATATCCTGGTATCTTCTATAATCCACAGTAATTTTTAAGGTTGCTTTTTCATAAAAAAATTATTTCACATAGATTTTGATAAGTGCAACCTTACTCAAAAAGAAAGAAAAAATACATCTATAGTTGTTGAACTGACAGAAATCTTTAATCACTGGAATTCCAGGCCGGAATTCCAGGCCGGAATACAAAATGAAGTCCTCGTTTTGTCGTAGCTGTGTATGGTGTAAATTGCCTGGAGTTTTCCAAGGTTGAATAATCTCGAGTATTTAATACCAGCAGGTCACTAGAGCCTATTTAAAATGAGGTGACATATTTCTTTTATTTCCACTGACAGAATGAAGATTTCGAGGGCATATATCTTTTTAATTTCATATCTTTGAATCATATAATTGTATAATAAGAGAAGGAAGAAAGGAAATTCTTTTCTCTCCCTTGAGAAGGGAGTTGCCTAAGGACTCAAAGCTGTTTTCAGTGGAGTTGCCTAAGAGCTCAAAGCTTTTTACAGTGGAGTTGACTAAAGGCTCCAAGCTGTTTTCAGTGGAGTTGCCTAAGGGCTCAAAGCTGTTTTCAGTGGAGTTGCCTAAGGGCTCAAAGCTTTTTTCAGTGGAGTTGCCTAAGGGCTCCAAGCTGTTTTCAGCGGAGTTGCCTAAGGGGTCAAAGCTGTTTTCAGTGGAGTTGCCTAAGAGCTCAAAGCTTTTTACAGTGGAGTTGCCTAAGGGCTAAAAGCTGTTTTCAGTGGAGTTGCCTAAGGGGTCAAAGCTGTTTTCAGTGGAGTTGCCTAAGGGGTCAAAGCTGTTTTCAGTGGAGTTGCCTAAGGGCTCAAAGCTGTTTTCTGTGGTGTTACAAAGTGGAATGGGCAAGCTATACCCAGGGATGGCTTATGTATGGTCCAGAACTAAGCACATCAAATTAATACCATCACTGTCCTTGGTAGTTGCATCATTTTGAATAAAAGCTTGCTTTCACCAAAAGACAGAGGTCAATATTTGTTTCATTCCTATATTTGGACTAAAAATACTCTACGTAACGTAACGCCTCACATTATGACACAGAGCTTTTTTATCATAGAAAAGATTAACTAAGCATATATTAACGGGATGACTTCATTCAGTTATCTCTTTACGTTTTAAAACATCAATTGTTGTAGTAACTGCATTAGAAGCCTGATGTTAATACTGTGATACGTTTTTGGTTAGAGACTGTAAATATTCTGTATCGTACTGAATTTTGTCCGTGTAACGTTGTAGGATTTTTTTACATACAAGTATGTTGTAACAGTTACAGTTAATATCTATATATTAACAGCATACAAGAATATTGCTACATTTATTTTTAACTTGCATCTCATGACACACTGGTTCTCAACCTTTTTCACTTCATTCCTCCCTTCATGAATTCTCAAACTTCGTGTGGCTCCCTTCCATTTTTCTCAAAAATTCCACACTCCCCCCCCCCAAATAAAAACCATACAATTTCGCACATGTAACAATATTACGTAACTTTAAAAATTATTGTCAGCATAAATTTAAAAAAGAAAAAAATTCTTCTGCCAGGACAGAGTGGTGCATTTAATATAAATTCTGATTTCTAACAGTATTTTGAAATGTATAATTTGTAGCAGTCTGCTATGGTCCCCAGGTTGAGAACCAATGTCATAACAGATAATGAACCTACTGCTACCTGATTCACCATGCCCCCTCCAACTTTCAAAATATCTGTTTTATTTATGCGATTATTCAACAGCTAGCAATGCAAAAGAATTCTGATAATTTTAATCAGAACTCTTTTGCATTGACAATCTTGTCTAAGGAAGAGAACCGAGATGGTGAACGTTGGACTATCGTGGTATTACGAAAAGAGAGGTACCATAGTTATATCCTAGATGGAGTGAAGTTCTGGAATGTATTCAGCAACAAATATGCTAATTTCTATCTGATTCCCCTAAATTTTGCAACATTTTGGTCAAGTCTGTATCACATGACTATTCTCTGACACCGGAAAGTGGCCATTGTAAAATTTGCCAAACTAACAGATTGGTTGAATTAAGGGTTTCAGTTACCTGGGAGACTGATCTTAAAAGCACTGCTTCTTTTTGTTTTAACAACATGACAGTTGATTTGCACGCCAAGATTCATGTCTAATTATTTAATCAATTGTCGATGGTCGCTTTGCTTCAACCATAGCCATTGGAATAGGGAGGTACCTACAAATAGGGTGAGGAGCCTATTATGAAACAACAGTAGATATCCCATTTACAGCAGTGAATACAGAACCTAGGGAATCGTAGACAGTTTTTTTTTTATACAGAGTAATATTTACTTTAACTTAAAAATGATAAATTGACAAGAATTCTTCAATTAATAGCCTGCAACGTGTCTTAGTCCCTATTCACATTGAGTATGGGGGATTCCAGGTCTCCGAGAAGACTCAGAAGGCTTTTCCCTGCTAAGGCACATGGAATCCCCATACTCTTTATGAATATGGATTAAGAGACAAGTTGCAAGTTATTAATTCCGGAGTTCTGGTCAATTCTTTATTTTTAAGTTAAAATACATACTACTCTGCATAAACTGTCTACGATTCTCCAGGGTTCTGAATTCGTTTGTCACATGGCTCCCTGCTGTTTATGGGACACCTACTGTTGTCCCCTCTAATAGCTTCCTCACCCTCTAATAGCCTCCTCACACCCTAATAGTCTCCTCACCATATTTGTAGATATCTCCCTATTTCATTTGCAGGCTTAGAAATTTTTATTTTTTAAGCAAAATTACCCTCGACAATTCGTCCGTTTTGACGAATGGTGTATCCCATTTTTTCAAGTTTTTGAGTTTTCCAGCTTAAGTGTCTCAGGTTTTGATACTCTATAATATAAAAAAAAAAAAAATCGGCTGTCTGCGTTGTCACATCTTTCAACCAAAGTTCCTCAAAAGATCAGCTAATTAGAAGCTTTGAATGATATCAAAATCTTTGAAAGCTATGTTCTCAGAACGGGGAGAAAATGGCTTAAGGCAGTTCGTCAAACTAGGTACGAATTGACTGACTCATTAAACATGCATCTTGAAGTGCAATACATCTGATATGCTAATTAAAAGAATAATGATGTTAAGAACATTTCCAGCTAACTGAAACTTTTAGTTCGACCAGTCAGTTGATTATGTAAATTTTGCACTGACTTTTCGTTATAGAATATAGTGTTACTAATCAAAAGAAGACCTCTGTTCTAGAAAAATGTTTAGTCTAACACAGAAGTAACGCAGATTCAGTCATTCCACGAAGGATTTATCTTCCTCTACGCTTAACCTTTAGAAGTGTCTCCTATATTTCCTTTTTATTTATTTTCCTTTTCCAAAACTCTCTCTCTCTCTCTCTCTCTCTCTCTCTCTCTCTCTCTCTCTCTCTCTCTCTCTCTCTCTCTCTTTTTATTTTTTATTCGGATTTGGACTAGATGTGAGAGCGTCAAGCTCAATAGATTATTCAGTGAGTCTGGTAGTATATCAATATGGTAAAGCCCCTTTTTATTATTATATATATATATATATATATATATATATATATATATATATATATATATATATATATATATATATATATATAATAATCTTGTATTTAAGAATAACTCATGTCTTGGCGCCTGAATATCTAAATTACACATGAATTCACTGTCAAAATGGTAGGCCTATATTAAACGTCCATATATTAAAAAAATTTGCATGATTTCCCTCGCCTATTCCAGTGACAAAAATATAACCCCCACAAACCACATTCCGTTGGACAGTGATCTTTAACCTGAAGCACTTTTTCGGGAAAAAAAATTGAAAGCACGATGATATTTTTTTTGCGAAACTTAACATCATTCATAAAAACGTAAGCGTGAGGCCGAGTGCTCTAAGAGGCAGAAAATATCGCCCTTTAGTATGTTAATAAGAGAGGTTACGACTCTGAAGCCAGTTGAAAACATTTCGCAATGAACGGAATTCAAAAAAAAAAGAAAAAAAAAAGCCGTAAAAGGAACCGATGCATTTTATGCACTTTCCCTAAAACACCCCTGACGCGAATTGAAGGCTTAAGTCATCTCGTATCCGCGCTAACTTTGGCCTGGTTAGGTCGTACTCGCTTTTAGAACGAGCTCACAAAATGGACGAGAAGTGAAGAGAACATAGGTGGGAAATTCTCTCGCCTGTGCTAAGATTATTAAGTCACATCGAGGTAATGTTACGAGAGAACAATTTTCTGTTTCATCTAAGGAGTAAGCGTGACTTCATGAAAGGGTATTTGAATGATATTCAGTCCAGTATAGAAGCAAAAATTGTTGGAACACTGAAGCTTTCCCAGTATTAGACTTCTTTCCAAAGCTTTACTTACTGATTTTTAAATCCTCCCCTCGTAAAGATGAGCGTATAACACTACCTTTGCTATTTGCTTTTGTCATTTTCACTTAGTCCCGAAAATACTGTCAAAATAACCCTGGCTAGAAGCCTGTTTTGGGCCAGTAAACAGAGGAATGAGTAACTCAGTACCGGGGTACGAAAATGCGCGGCGGTGCGAGTTGGCAGCGATAACGAATTGACCACACTACTTCACCTGTGTTGCCTCTAAACTTATTTTATTCCCGTAAAATATCTCCCATCTACTATGGGGGTTTACGATCGCATAAACCTCTCTTTCTCTCTCTCTCTCTCGTTCAGCCTCCGACCAGGAACTCCAACGCTGCTCTAAACAAGCCAGCAAGAGGCCCCTTAGGGGTTAAGAACGTAGCCATCTGGCACCCGCCCCCGCCATCCAACATCCCCACCACCCACCCGCTTCCCCAATTGCTGCCTCCACCTCAAAGTACTCCGCAGGAGTTTACGTCCCAGACGAAAAAGGTTAAAATGGTCTGTTGATGGGGAGCATTAGGACCCTTTGGAACGTGAAAAAATCCTTTTTTTATCTCTCATTCTCACGTTTATTTATTTGTTGTTCGCTCTATCTGTACTTTACAGCGTCTTTTATTTGCATTTTTATATTCTCTTCGCCAGTGGGATTCTATTCTATTCTATTCTATGTGACCCATGTTAATGGCCTCGACATTTTGCGCTGAATATTTTTGTACAATGGGAACGTAACGACAATTGCTCGCGCATGCGTTGTTACTATTTCACTGTTAAACAGTAACACGTTTTTATGTAATAATGGACCTTTCGATATTTTAAAAGTTGCAACCACTTTTATATTCACTGCATTTTGAAGTTGGTTCTCAGCGTAATGGAGTTTCTCGCAATATTACGAGAGAGAGAGAGAGAGAGAGAGAGAGAGAGAGAGAGAGAGAGAGAGATTAATGCAATGAGGGTCATTAATGAACCACATTAGATTCTGAATCACGAAAAAAAAGAAAACGAAAAAGAGAGAAAATTTTATTTGCTGATATGCTAGATTCAACGTGAAAAATTTCTTGGATTGTTTCGTATTTTGCAAAACAAAAAAAAAACAACAAAACAAAGATATGCCAGTTGGCAAGCCTCCCTCATTAAATGAACTATACACGTATTTTTTCCCTATGATTCCACAATGGTCATGAATGACGAATATAAGGTATCCTCTAATGAAAGTGGGAGGATCTCTCGGTGTCCTCTGAAAAACATGCATCTGTCTTCACGGGAGGACTTAATATCTCTGAATGCCTATCTCAGAGAGAGAGAGAGAGAGAGAGAGAGAGAGAGAGAGAGAGAGAGAGAGAGAGAGCTAATCTTACAAGCGACAGTCCCAGCATTTTCAACAAATTCCACGCCCCGCAATTTCACATTAACTACACCTTCCCGCTGACGTCACCGAACAAACCAAAACGCCGTTGTGTTCCAGAGGATCGATTGTAAGTACTTGTGTACTCGCTGGCCGACCTCCATCTCCCTCCGGCGAGGCCTTTGTCCCGCCGGCTGTAATGGCACAGTTAAATCAACGTAAATAAATCACCCTCGGATGTAGATGACTTACAAACACGCAGAGGAGGTGAGGACGGCATTACCTGCATGCAAATGTAGGCGGGAGAATGATTATTATCATTATCGTTATTATTGCGCGTGGACGTTTCTTTGACTATTTTTGTGGGCTAACTTACACTAATGCTGTTCCTCGAGCACGTGGCTTTTTTAATATTATCAGCCTCTTTGTTCTGTTTACACATTTTGCTTTGCGTTCTTCATCTTCACGTGGGTGAAGTGGAGGGCAAAAAATGTCTAAAAGAGGGGCTGGTCAATAATAGCATCAGAAGAAGAAGAAAGACAACGCTGGGCAGAAGATTTTTATTAAACCATTTATAAGAGAATAGAAGCTGATAACTTGATGGATATACCAGAAGCTGAAGAAGATCTGAACGTATTCAAGAATGAACAGGCGGTTTTTGAACCGGAAATCAATAAAAAAAAAAAGCAACTTAGGATAAGGAAAACACTAGCCTAGATGGACTCACAATACCTCAAATAAAATATTTGCGTTAAAACATACTGTGCTACTGTGCATAGGTTCTAAAAATCTCCTTCTGATGGCTTTTGTGGATTAAGAGAAATCATTTGATAACATCCACAGACTAATGTTATTGAAGGTCATGTGTCACTATGGAATTCCAATAGAAAAGGAAAGGTTATCTACCATAACATTGCCAGCCTGGTCTAAAGTCCAGGTGTACAAACGTAGCTTGTATGTCCTTGTTATTTTCATGAATGTATACCTTACATAATATTTTTAGTTTATTATCTACATTACCTCTGCAATTTTTCATTCTGCTATCCTTTTTCTTTATAATATATAATTAATTTATTTTATTTAAATGATCTACTTTACTCCATATTTTTCACTGTTCTATTCAGTGCTTTGGATGGGTTTATCATTTATCTTAGTTTAATTATTTAGGTAATGGATGTAAACAAAAAAAATATTTTCATACATGTCACATGAAGATTTTGGGTGGAAGAAACATCCCATTCAGAATTATTACAAACACCCCTTTCAAAAATGGTTTTCGTGTAGCTGTGAATCTAAAGGGTAACATTCCCCTTTTCAATTGTTCTTTCTGAAAGGACGAGAATGCATCCAACATTCAGAGACAGAGCTGGTTTGTCTCCAGGACGATAAACAGCGTCCATACTCCTGGGATTGGCAGCACCACTGCTTGGGTCTTCATTAATCTTACGCGTTCGGAAAAGGAATTGAACCCTCCAGGGAAGGAACGTTGAGCCAATATTCCTTTCGGAAGGCGGGGGAGACTAGGAGTGCAGGGTGGTGGGGAGATGGTGGGAAGGGGGTGGGGTTGTTTAGGTAGTAAAGGTGAACATCTCAACCTTGACGACAAACATCCTAGGTAGTTCTGACGGGTGACTGCCCAACGTTTCAGATTACATTTTTTTAAGTACCTTGTTTATAGTCGTTGCTTAGGAATTATCAAATATGAAATTAATTTTCAGTTGGATTAAGTAACTAAATGATTTCTTTAGGTGTAAGCGTTTTTCGTATTCATTGTTATGTTTTTTATTTCAAGTTTCAGATTACATTTTTTAAGTTACGTGTTTATATTAGTTGCTTAAGAATTATTAAATATGAAATTAATTTTCAGTTGGGTGAAGTAACTAAATGATCTCCTTAGGTGTAAGCGTCTTTCGTATTCAGTGTTATGTTGTTTTATCTCATGTTGCAGATTACATTTTTTCAAGTTGCTTGTTTATAATCTTTGCTTAGGAATGATTAAATATGAAAGTAATTTTCAGTTGGGTGAAATAACTAGATGATTTCTTTCAGATGTAAGCGTCTTTCGTATTCAGTGTTATGTTTTTTTTTGTCTCATGTTGCAGATTACATCGTTTTTCAAGTTGCTTGTTTATAATCTTTGCTTAGAAATGATTAAATATGAAATTAATTTTCAGCTGGATTAAGTAACTAAATGACTTCCTTAAGGTGTAAGCGTCTTTCGTATTCAGTGTTATGTTTTTTTATCTCATGTTGCAGATTACATTGTTTTTCAAGTTGCTTGTTTATAATCTTTGCTTAGGAATTATTAAATATGAAAGTAATTTTCAGTTGGGTGAAATAACTAAATGATTTCTTTAAGGTATAAACGTCTTTCATACTCAGTGTTATGTTTTCCTCTCATTTTTTTTTTTAGTAGAAACACAAAAATGCAGAAGTAAGAGAAGATTAACGAAAGTATATAAAGTTCAGATGAAATTTGATCAAAATATAAATACTTCCTTGATAAGCCCATGAATGAACTCGTCAGATAAAAGGACAAATAATAATTGAATTAGAGGAAAAGTATTTCAGATATACGCAACGTTAATTCTGTCAATTAATTATAAGAATATGCAAGTGATTATTATTATTATTATTATTATTATTATTATTATTATTATTATTAATGTTAAAATTGCAGCAGGACAGAGTTAAAGAAGATGAACAGTAAAATGGGATGATACCAGAGGAAATGGAGGAACAAAAATTTTCACCTGTAAAATGGGCATTGCAAAGTCCCCGCGTACTATACCTACAGTGTGCCGGGCAAGGCGCACTGTAGGAAGTACTCAAAGGAGAAAAGGCTGTCCACTTTCAAAACGCATAAGTCAGTTGTTTCATGAGCTGTAACCGTTGTAAAAACGTACCTGCCCCAAGCTTTGAGTCGAAAGAACTAAGCTGTCAAATGACCGCAGAACAGCGAGTGGGTCTGACCCGCTCAATTCGCTTTCAAGCGCTTCATTCTCTCTCTCTCTCTCTCTCTCTCTCTCTCTCTCTCTCTCCTTTCCGTACTTGTGAACCAAAGTCGCCTTCTTACCCTCAGCCAGCATTTGGTTTGACCCTTCTCTACTGTCGTCTATCGCATTTCCTTACATTGGTTCTTCGGCCCCCAGCTGCACCCACTTTTAGCTTTCTGTAAGAGAAAACTATTGTGCCGGCTTTGTCTGTCCGTTCGCACTTTATTTTGTCCGCACTTTTTCTGTCCGCCCTCAGATCTTAAAAACTACTGAGGCTAGACGGCTGCAAATGGTATGTTGAATCATCAAACATATCAAATTACAGCCCTCTAGCCTCAGTAGTTTTATTTTATTTCAGGTTAAAGTTGGCCACAATCGTGCTTCTGGCAACGACGTAGGATAGGCCACCACCTGGCCGTGGTTAAAGTTTCATGGACTGCGGCTCATACAGCCTTATACCGAGACCACCGAAAGATAGATCTATTTTCGGTGGCCCTGGTTATACGCTGTAGCGACCGTACGGAAAACTCGATTGCGCCGAAAAAACTTCGGCGCATTTTTTACTTGTTAGCTTTGGGCTTTACTTCCATTCCCGCTTCCTTTCTTTAACCTTGCCGTCCAACCTCTCTAACTATTAAATCTTCATGCAAGTGTTGGGGGGGGGGGGCGGTTGTTGGTGGGGATGTTCTCCCAGTTCCTCCTTAAGATCCTTGTGTCTCATCTCCTTTCTTTGCTAGATCTCTTTATCTTGTTGTCCATCCACTCCAACAACCTGTTTTTACTATCTTGAGCGCTGCACGGCCGAGAATGCCCTTGGCTTGGCAGCCTAAATTTCGTAAATTAAATCATTACACTGATTTTATTCCGTCGCATCGTGGAACTGATCTGCTAGGCTGGAGGCGAATATATATATATATATATATATATATATATATATATATATATATATATATATATATATATATATATATATATATATATATATATATATATATATATATATATATATATATATATATATATATCATATATGTATAATATATATATATATATATATATATATATATATATATATATATATATATATATATATATATATATATATATTATACATATATATATATATATATTCATATATATATATATATATATATATATATATATATATATATATATATATATATATATATATATATATATAACATATATATACATATATATATGTATTTATATATATATATGTAAGTATGCATGTATACATATGTATATATTTGCATATATATATATATATATATATATATATATATATATATATATATATATATATCACATCATAATTTAGTGGAAATACAATACTTAACAATGCAAAAGCCACCTCATATTCAGCTCATCCATTTTTGTTCAAAACCTGCTTTTATTAAAACCCGTTAAACCGCGCGCCAAGCACAGAAGGGAATGAAAGGGCAAATCCTTTAAAGGTCCCAGCAGCCATAAATGTCTGATCTTTCATTTTTATCGCTTTCAAAACAGGAAACAGATATGGGGAGGGGGGGATTCGCGTAGCATAAATAGGCAACGGAGTCCTGGACTTCAGCCAAGAAGCATCAGAAAGAAGGAATCTGATTCTCTCCTGGACTTTTTACAAAAGGAAAGCTGCAACAATAACAGTTACAAAAACGTTAGGGAATGTTCAGTTTTGAATTTCGTTTCTTTTTCTAGTAACTGGTCTCTTCTTTCTGTATTTCCCATTACCTTCTGTTAATTCTTTCTATTGAACACCGTATTCTTTGGAAGCTTGAATTTCTTTCTGTATTTCCCATTGACTTCTGTTAATTCTTTCTGATGAACACCGTCTTCTTTTTAAGCTTGAATTGCTTTCTGTATTTCCCATTGCCTTTTCTTACTTCTTTCTGATGAACACCGTCTTCTTTTTAAGCTTGAATTGCTTTCTGTATTTCCCATTGCCTTCTGCTAATTCTTTCTGATTAAAACCATATTCTTTGGAAGCTTGAATTTCTTTCTGTATTTCCCATTGCCTTCTGCTAATTCTTTCTACTGAATGCCGTATTCTTTGGAAGCTTGAGTTTCTTTCTGTATTTCCCATTACCTTCTGTTAATTCTTTCTAATTAAAGCCATATTCTTTGGAAGCTTGAATATCTTTCTGTATTTCCCATTACCTTCTGTTAATTCTTTCTGATGAACACCGTATTCTTTGGAAGCTTGAGTTTCTTTCTGTATATCACTTTATCTTCTGTTAATTCTCTCTAATGAACACCGTATTCTTTGGAAGCTTGAATTTCTTTCTCTATTTCCCATTGCCTTCTGTTATATTCTTTCTGAGATCAAACCATAAACTGAAAGAATCGTATCCTTACTTTGCGATTACAGTCTTCATTACTAGAATTTTTGTAAACTGCAGGCAATTTATATTTAAAAAAAAATAACTAGACAGAAATTAGTCACTAACTAATTTTACTTAACTTCAAAGAATCTAATTTGTCTAAATTTTCAGAAGGCTTACCACAAAAATCCAAGTAACGTTTTCATAAATTATTATTATTATTATTATTATTATTATTATTATTATTATTATTATTATTATTATTATTATTATTATTATTCAGAAGATGAACCATATTCATATGGAACAAGCCAATAGAAGACATTGCCTTGAAATTCGAGCTTCCAAAAAATATGGTGTTCACTCCAAAGACGTAACAGAAGGTAAAAGAAATACAGAAAGCGAAGATCAGTTTTAAGAAGAAAATTAATTCGAAATAAACAAATAAATAAATAAATAAATAACAATGCAAGGAAAGTATCTTCCTTTATATTTCCTTTCTCTTTTTCGTTCCATTTATGATCCAAATAACAGCAACAAAAATAGTATCTATTAATTATTAGAAAAACAAAAAATTAAGAAATTAATAAATAAGTAAATAATAATGCAAGTAAAGTATCTTCCTATATATTTCCGGTCTCTTTTTTCCTTCCATTTGTGATCCGAATAACAACGGAAAAATAGTATCTATCAGTTATTAGAAAAACAAATAAGTTATGAAATCAATAACTGAATAAATAAAAGTGCAAGTAAAGTATCATCTTTTATATTTCCGTTCTCTTTTTTCGTTCCATTTGTGATCCGAATAACAACAACATAAATAGTACCTATCAGTTATTAGAAAAACAAATGAGTTATGAAATTAATAACTGAATAAATAAAAGCGCAAGTAAAATATCATCTTTTATATTTCCGCTCTCTTTTTTCCTTCCATTTGTGATCCGAATAACAACGGAAAAATAGGATCTCCCTTGATAAGAAGAACCAATAGATTCTTTCTCCACGACGATACAAATATCCCTCCATTTATTCGGATTCCGTCTGTCCTGGGAGGCGAGGAAACTTTCCACGAACAATACAGACCTTTTACTTTATCTTTTCTTTTTTACCATTTTTTGGCTGAATTATCCTTTTTCATTGTTGATTTCCCCCCAAACAATTCAGACCCTTTACCCTATTTTTCTTTTTTTATCACTTTTTGGCTGAATGATTATTTTTTTTTTTTTTTTTCCCAAACAATACAGGCCTTTTACTTTATCTTTTCTTTTTTATTATTTTTGGCTGAATTATTTTTTTCCCTAATGATACAGAACTTTTACTGTATCTTTTCTTTTTTTATTATTTTTGGCTGAATTATTTTTTTATTATTAATTTTCCCGCAACAATACAGACCTTTTTCTTTTTGTGATTATTTTTGGCTGAATTATTTTTTTTATTGTTAATTTTCCCGCAACAATACAGACCCTTTGCTTTATATTTTCTTTTTTTATCACTTTTTGAGTGAATTTTTTTTTTATTGTTAGTTTTCCCCTAAAGATACAGACCTTTTACTTTATCTTTTCTTTTTTTATCATTTTTGGCTGAATTATTTTTTTTATTGTCTTTTCCTTATCTTTTATGCTGTTATTTTTATCTTTTTTTATGATTTTGGGGTTGATTCTTTTTTTTTCATTATTTTTTCCTTTATCTTTTTTTATTATTTCTGACTAAATTGTTGAATTTTTTTTTTACTTTTTTCTTAACTTGTGGGGTAAAAAAAAGAATTTATTTAAGTAAATTCTTTTTTCCATTTTTTAACTTATGAGTTTTATTAATATTTAGTACTAAATAAATTTTTTCTCTTTTTTTAACTTATGAGTTTTGTTAATATTTAGTACTAAATAAATTTCTTCTCTTTTTTTTTTAACTTATGGTTTTTATTATTATTTTGGACTGAATTAACATCCGTTTCAGCCCATTTTTTTCCCGAAGTTCTTAAACAACCTTAAATAAAAATTTCGTAGTTACACAATAAGAAAGCTCGTGAGCCTGCCCTGTTCGGCAGTTTCTCTCTCTCTCTCCCTCTCTCTCTTCTCTCTCTCTCTCTCTCTCTCTCGCTCTCTCTCTCAGCACGACGATAATTCCTCCGCCTAAGCCCATAAAACAGAAAAAAAACCTGGCTTCTTAACTCAAGTTTCTAGTAAAGAGGCTTAACTAATCTTTCGTCTATCCTGTAGTCCCGGACCAGCACCCCATCCCCATTTGGAGAGAGGAGAATGGGCGAGGAAGGGTTCTTATATGAGAGAGAGAGAGAGAGAGAGAGAGAGAGAGAGAGAGAGAGAGAGAGAGAGAGAGAGAGAGAAAAAGAAGAAGTACGCAACCTTAGCGTATTCGTAATGCAGGATTCTTGACTCAAGTTTCTAGTATCGGGGGTTCGCTAATTTTTCTTCTTTCCTCTAGACTAGAGTCTAGTCCTAGACAAGCACCCTACATTCCCCTTCTCCCCATGTAGATGGGGGAGGGGAAAGAAGGATCCCTATAGGTGAGGAGAGAGAGAGAGAGAGAGAGAGAGAGAGAGAGAGAGAGAGAGAGAGAGAGAGGGAAAACAAATAACATCCCTCTGTGAGGTAATCCTTGCCTCATCAAGGTGAACGTCCCTCTCTCTCTCTCTCTCTCTCTCTCTCTCTCTCTCTCTCTCTCTCTCTCTCACACACACACACACTGGGGGGAAGGGGGAGGCTTGCAGGGTTCCTATAGGTGAGAAAAAGAGAGAGGAACAAACAGCATACATGCCTCCCTCTCTCTCTCTCTCTCTCTCTCTCTCTCTCTCTCTCTCTCTCTCTCTCTCTAAAACACACACACACACACCCTGGGGAAGGTGGTAAAGGCTTGCAGGGTTCCTATACTTGAGGAAGAGAGAGAGAGAGAGAGAGAGAGAGAGAGAAGAAGCAACTTACATCCCTCATTAAGATAATTCTTGCCTCACTAAGGCGAAAATATCTCTCTCTCTCTCTCTCTCTCTCTCTCTCTCTCTCTCTCTCTCTCTCTCTCTCTCTCTCTCTCTCTCTCTCGTACACATACATGGGGAGGGGGAAGACGTGCAGTGTTCCTATAGGTGAGAGAGAGAGAGAGAGAGAGAGAGAGAGAGAGAGAGAGAGAGAGAGAGAGTAGTACACAACCTTAGCGTGTTCGTAATGCAGCCTTCTTAACGCAAGTTTCTGAGAGAGAGAAGGAGAAAGAGAGGGAGAGAGAGAGAGGGGTGGGGTGTGGGAAGTAAGAGACACAAAACCTTTGCGTATTCGTGCGCAAGGCATTTGACGCAGCGGGGCGGGGGCGGGGGCTGTGGTGGGGGAGCCTTCCTTATCACCTGCCCCATCACATACAGCGATTAAGAACCGCGGGCGTTCCTTGTATAGATGAGACACCGCTCGAGAGAGAACAACAACAGCTCGGTTGTTTTCCCTTTGCGGTTGTTTCAAAGGGTTTTTCTCGCATGAGAGTTCTCGTGCTTGTTGGGGAAGGGAAGGGGAGGCTTTGCATAATTATTGATGGTGTTGTTTTCGATGTTTTTGGCGGTGTAATGATGATAATAGTGATTATAATGATGGTGATTATGGTTAAGTGAACATAAAAGTAGCATTATTATTATTATTATTATTATTATTATTATTATTATTATTATTATTATTATTATTATTATAATAATAATGATTAATTTGACAAAAAGCATTATCATATGGATATACTGTATATATATATATATATATATATATATATATATATATATATATATATATATATATATATATATATATGTGTGTACTGTGTGTATATGTGTTGTATATATATATATTTATAACTATCTTTCAATTGCCCCTCGGATTTGGAGTGCATTCATTTAATTTTTCTTTTTATTCTCGTGGTTTTTAGTGAAAAGACTAATCAAAACGTAATTATCAGAATAGTTTATATATATATATATATATATATATATATATATATATATATATATATATATATACATATATATATATACTGTATATATATAACATTCTACCCTTAAAGATATGACGACCTATAGGAAATGGGAAACATATTGCCTTGAGGTGATAGATGCCACTTGTACCCGTATATTGGCAAACGGTGAAAATTCCCCAAGAGAAAGACTGAAATTGCCTAAGGGAATATATGAATCCAATAATCCTTTTGCTCTAAGAGGAGAAGTAACCTTAGACAAAAAAAAAAAAAAAAAAAAAACAAGAAAAATTACTGATGTTTTCATTCTCTAGCTGCTGAATCAAGGATGACCCCCTGTGCGGCAAACTTATGCAACTATCGCTCTAAGAACCTACACTTATAGCTTCATCATCTACGTAGGGATCTTCTTTACAAATAAGTCCTAAGTATTTTCTGCAATTCTCACATTTATAATCCTCCTTACTAATGCTTCAACCTCTTCGTAGGGATCTTTCTTACAAATTCTTCCTAAGAATGTTCTGCAATTCTCACTTATAATCATCTTTACTCATGTTTCATCATCTACGCATGGATCTTCTTTACAAATAAGTCCTAAGTATTTTCTGCAACTCTAACACTCATCAACATCCTTCCTCAACATTTACTGACAGCACATCCGTAAAGGTTTCCACTTATTTCTCACATTCACATTAAAGATCTACAGTACTTCTTCAAAGCTTTGAAAAGAAAACAGTGATTCAACTACTTTTACCTTTCTGTCCAGCGGGAACTGTTGCAGAGCTCCCGCTGCCTTCCTTAGTTTTTCTTCTTCATTCTTAACACATCATTAATACTTACCTCTGTATAATATAATATAATATAATATAATATAATATAATATAATATAATATAATATAATATAATTCTCTTTTGAGAACAATTTTTTTTAATAATAATGAAACTAGTAACACACTGATAGATATGTTAAATTATGAAAGATATAGAAGGATAAAACTAAAATTTTCTGATAACCAAGCACATATGCAACACACACACACACACACACATTAACCAGAATAAGAATAATGATGAATAACTAAGCAGATTTCTTGCCTTAATACAACTGAAATGAAAAAATATAAACGTGAAAACTTTAGAGAAGTCTTGCAAATAAAGAATGACACTCAATACAGCATAAAATGAGCGGATTTAAAATATAAAATGTAACTGATGTGAAGATATAAGGAAAACCTACTACGGCTTGTATTTAGAAGTAAAACACAAATAATATAACGAATAATAAAAAATAGGGGAATAAGAAATCACAACAGATATTATTAAAAAACCGTGAAATATAAGCTAACAACACAGACAGCTATTGTGATAAAGAAGAGAGAAGCCCACGCAGGCAGCATGAAGATGATAAAAAAGCAGCAATCACGGAACAGCACAGACGACGTGGAAATAAATCTAAAAAAAAAAAAAAAAAAAAGGGTATAAACAAAACAACAGCTAAAAAATAAATCGCATTACCGCGAGGTGGCGTAAGAAACATTATTAAAGGCGACGAAAACGATTCTGCGAGAGGAACGAGGAATGAACATCGGACCTCCCACCAACCCAGCCCTCCCCCAGCCACCATTCCCTCTACCGGCCCGGTCCCACCCTTCCAAGGAGAGACACCCCCCGCCTCCCACCCCATCTCTCCTTCCACTCACGATCCGTTCCACCGTCCCATTGTCCATCTTGTCCGCCAACACTTAGCGATTCCACCTATTCCTTGCCGGATAATATTTATGAGCTGTAATTACATGCACGCCCGCGCATAATGACCGCGAAAGTCTCGCTCCTTTTCGCTCGGCCCTAGTGAGGATTTCACGCCTCGGGACGAAGCCAAACAGAGGAATGTGAAACGAAGAGACGGTTGATCATCCGGGCAGTTCTGAGGAATGGTGTGAGGATAATGGGCAAGACACAAAGGTCAAGGTTAAGAAGATATGAAGGGGGTGGTTAGGGGATGAAGGAGATAACGATAAAAGTGGGAGATGAGATAATGGTCGAGTTAAAGAGATACGTAGGATTTGGGCGATGGTCTGCCCTGGGATCAAACGAATTTTTTTAACGGCTGAGGTTAAAAAAAGTGGGGGGGGGAGAGAGAGAGAGAGACAGAGAGCTCCATTCTGCTAAATGGTGGTACGGGAATCTGGAAAGAGATTTCAATTTCAGGTGGAAAACTTTCAGTCGAAAAATACCTTTCGAATTAGAAAGCTCTTGATTTTTATTAAGAATATATTATGGTTCGTTCAACAAGGTAAAATATTAAGCTTATAATTAATAGCAATTGCTTTGTCAAAGCAACTGTGAGTTAAAGTTCTATTTGATTCCTTTATTTAGCTAATGCAAGTTAAATAATTAATTAGTAGCCATTGCATAGTCAAACTTGGAGTTAAAGTTCATTTGATTCCTTTATGTAGTGAATAAAACGTTAAATAATTTAGATGCTTGCCGTCGTTATTCCTCAATCTATGCAAGGAATTTGATGACCAAAATTCCTATTTGAATACAAATTTTTTTCTACTTCAAAACAGCCACATAGTTAAATCATGCATACACTTCGTTGCATCCCAAAATTACTTCTTGAAAATCTCGCTAAGAAATAAATATTTGCAACTCTGTAAAACAAACTTTCCCCAAATTAAATGATAAAAGAGCCACTTTGACCCGGAAGAAATCCTCCGTAAGAGAGAGAGAGGGAATCCAAGAAAATATCGAAGAAAACGAACAGGTTATATATATATATATATATATATATATATATATATATATATAAATATATATATATATATATATATATATATATATATATATATATAGTGTATATACATATATATGTCTATATGTATATAAATATATATATATAGTATATATGTATGCATATATATATATATATATATATATATATATATACATTATATATATATATATATATATATATATATATATATATATATATATATATATATATATATGTATGTATGTATATATACCTTTCCCAAAATAAATGATAAAAGGGCCACTTTAACTCGGAAGAAGTACTCTCTCTCTCTCTCTGAAAAAAAAAGAAAATAAGAAGGAAACGAACAAGTTATATATACTTTTTTTATATTTACTTCTTGGGAAGCGTCTGGACATGATTGCCGTGTGTACAGAGATATCTCAGGCAAGCAACAAACATCTCGGTGATTACGCTGATGTGTTTTTCTTTGCTTGTGCTTGTTTGTTCTCGTGTGTTTTCGTTTGTTTGTTTGTTTCGTTTGGCTGCGACTGCGTAACTTTCGTTGGTGTGTTTGTCCGACATGAAATTCTCCCTTGCCCGAAAATCTTTCTGCGAGAATTTTTTTCCCCTCTCTCTCTCTCTCTCTCTCTCTCTCTCTCTCTCTCTCTCTCGGTCGCTGCTTCTTATCATCGTCTATTCGTCTCGCTTTTATTTCCCCTGCTTTGCTCTCTCTCTCTCTCTCTCTCTCTCTCTCTCTCTCTCACAGTCACTGCTTCTTATTATCGTCTTTTCGTCTCGGTTTTATTTCTCTTGCTCTGATTTTTCTCTTTCATTCTTTTCGTTTATCTTTTACTTAATTTTCTGCTTTCTTGTTCCTCAGTGTATTCTCTTCCATTTCTTTATCGCTCCTCATTTTGTCCCCTGTAATCTTCTCCTTTCTCTTCTGTTTTACCTGTTGTTTCTTTTCCTTACTCTTTTCTCAGACTCTTTTTCTCTTTTTCTCATGTCCTTTCTTTTCAGTTCCTTGCCTTTTTTTTTGATCTTCCCCCTTTTATCATCGCGCTTTTATTTTTCACATTCTTCTGTCCTCTCAAGTCTTTTTCTCTATATTATCACCCTTTTTTTCTCCTATGTACTGTACATTAATTTTCTATTTGTGATCCCTCATTTTTTCTGAGTTCTTTCAAGTCTCCCTTTCTTTCATATTTGCACTAATTCGCCTTCTGTTTTCCTCATTTTTTCTTATTATTTCTTTCCAGTCTCTCTCTCTCTCCCTCTCTTCTTCTATTTGCTCTAATTTTCCCTTTATTTTTCCTCGTATTTCATGTGTCTTTTCATACATCTCTCTCTCTCTATTACTCTTTTCTCTCCTATTCCAACTAATTTTCCTTTTATTTTTCCTCATTTTTCATTCTTATTTTTTTACTTCTTATTTTTCTCTAACTTCGCTCTCTCCCTTCTTAATCTTCTTCTGCCTTTGCCATAATCTTGTTCTTGTGCATCTTGTTAAGCACCTTTCTCTTCTGTGCCTTGCCTTTTTCTTGATCTTCCTCCCTTTATCATCGCTCTTTTATTTATCACATTTTTCTGTCCTCTCAAGTCTTTTTCTCTTTATTGTCACTCTTTTTTTCCTCCTGTGTACATTAATTTTCCATTTATTATCCCTAATTTTCTTTTCTGAATTCTTTTAAGTCTCTCTTTCTCTCATATTTACACTGATTTGCCTTCTGTTTTCCTCATTTTTTTTATTAATTCTTTCCAGTCTCTCTCACTCCCTCTCTTTTCTCCTATTTACTAATTTTCCCTTTATTTTTCCTCGTATTTCATGTGTCCTTTCAAAACTCTCTCTCTCTATTACTCTCTTTTCTCCTATTCCAACTAATTTTCCTTTCATTTTTCCTCGTTTATCATTCTTATTTTTTTTACCTCTTGTTCTTCTCTAACTTCGCTTTCTCTCCGTGACTTCCCTCCCAGTTCCTTACGATTTTCATGTTTTATTTATTCCCTAAAATGATCTGTTCAACTCCTCTAACCAGCCAACCTAAAGCTAAGTATCAGGTATTCGATTTTACAGTAGATTTACTCTCTCTCTCTCTCTCTCTCTCTCTCTCTCTCTCTCTCTCTCTCTCTGTAATTTTAATTTTCTTGTGATCTCCTCTCTATATTTATCTCTCTCTATCTCCCTCTCGCTCGCTCTCTCGCTGCTATTTTGGTTTGTTTCTCTCTTCTCTCTCTCTCTCTCTCTCTCTCTCTCTCTCTCTCTCTCTCTCTCTCTCTTGTAGTTTTAATTTTCTTACTGTCACTATCTGTCTTTCTCTCTTTATATATATATATATATATATATATATATATATATATATATATATATATATATATATATATATATATATATATATATCAGTAGGTCTGTCGCTGTAATATTGATTTTGTCGATCTCTCTCTCTCTCTCTCTCTCTCTCTCTCTCTCTCTCTCTCTCTCTCTCTCTCTCTCTCGTGATTGTGCTTTGAGTCACAATATCTCTCATCGAAATGTTATTTTCAGTCACCCACTCATTCTCTTTTTCTTACTGTATGAAACTGAACTACGACTCTCTCTCTCTCTCTCTCTCTCTCTCTCTCTCTCTCTCTCTCTCTCTCTCTCCTATCCAGCTGGACGTTACTGACCAATCGCATCTTGGATACTTCGACTCAACTACTAAAGCAACATCTGGCAACTTTCCCCGCCTGCATTGCCATTGGCCATTGAATATTCAACGACCGAAGTTTTGCGAAAATGCTTATGCGGAACAAACTTCAAATGACTGGGTTCTGGGAACGAATATATAACTAAATGGCTGTTTAGCCATATTTTTGCTTTGTTTTCTGACAGATTTCCTTGAACAATAACGATTTGGGATTTCCAAATGACAGTTCGATGTACAATACTACTGTACAACGGATTGCTTGTATTTGCTTGTGCAGACGGATCCACCTGCGCATGCGTACAAGCATGATTAAGTAAAGTTAGCATGTTGTTGCGTGATCTTGTATATTCTTTAAATGTCATATGCGTCTTGGTAAAGGAACATGAAAAGAAAGATTATAAATCATTAGAATTATAAAAATTTATTACGAACATCATTCAAAATTTTGAAACCAGTCGTGGAAAAAGCATTATTGAAAACAATTGCTGTTTCAACGGCATTGAGCTTGTACAGACATTCTCTATTTCTTTTTTTTTTTTCTTTTTTTTATTCCTGTTATATTCTTCTTGTGGTCGCAGACATGAAGTTTTCAGGCTTTATGAAAATTGTTCTACGGAAACTATTGTGCGCATGCTCACTGAATTTTTCAAGTTTATTTCAACATTAAAATTCACTCACTAAATGACGTTCCTAAAGAAGGCCCCCCCACTGACTGGAATATAACACGAGTCTGATATGTGATATAATATAATCTAATGTAAAATAATATATACAGTGTTATTATTGTGATACTTATTATTTCTTATTTATCATTCAATGGTATTTATTTGGAGATCTTGAAAAAGACCAGCATGATAAATATAATATGTAATGGTACTGATTTTGTGATCTTAGACTACATGAAACCGTTCACCAACAGATGATTGAATTACGAACTTTTCTTATTAATTCCGTTTATCAGTCCAAATCTCTCCAGGCTTTGAAAAGTTATTTGCAAAAATAAGTCATCTTTAAGCCGTAAATATACTATTCATTTTTCCGTGGAAATTTAATGATGAACATAAATAAGTAAAAAATACGCCGAAGTTTCTTCGGTGCAATCGAGTTTTCTGTACAGTGTATAATCAAGTCCACCGAAAATAGATCCATCTTTCGGTGGTTTCGGTATAATGCTGTATGAACCGCGTCCCATGAAACTCTAACCACTGCCCGGTGGCGGCCTGTCCTATATCTTTGCTAGACGCACGATTATGGCTAACTTTAACCCTAAATAAAATAAAATTACTGAAGCTACAGGGCTGCAATTTGGTATATTTGATGATTGGAAGGTGGATGATCAACATACCAATTTGCAGCCCTCTAGCCTGAGTAGTTTTCAAGATCTGAGGGCGGACAGAAAAAGCGCGTACAGACAGACAAAGCCGTCACGATAGTTATATTTTACATAAAACTAAAAATACATGCAGAGAGAAAATTTACAATATTTTCACAAATTTCATTCACGAATTTTATGTATAAAAAAATCTGAATAACGTAACTGCCTAAATTGTCAAAGCACTGGCTAGCCACAAGCACATCATTTATATAGTCCTTTTGAAAAACGTCATAGTTGACTCGCTTCAAACAAAAAAGCACAAAAAAAGAGAGTTTCAGTACAAAATACAAACCCGGGAATTGACAAACCCAATCTATGACAATTTGGAGAATTATGACGGCTAAACAATCCCACATAAAAACATTAAAAAAAAATATCCGCTCACCGCGTGACGTCACAGATAGACAAACCCATTAGGGATATTTCCTGCAAACACGGCTATTCGATGGCATCAGCCTGCACTTTGTAACTAAATCCTTTATACTTCGTGATGCTTTCGAACTCATTTTATAGTTGTGTTTCTGTCATGCCCTGTTGAATCACACTCGGAGCTGAACGCGTCCGGATAAACTCACTCCGAACTTTTTTTTTCCAATCGAATTTTCTGCTGATTTCCCATGTCTGTCATTTCACTTTTTGAAAGGGTCGAGACAGGCACAAAATGTTAGTGCTAACGGTGTAATCGAACTGAAAAAGAAAGAAAGAAAGAAGAAAGAGAGAAAGAAAGGTAAATATTTCCTTTAACTCCACAACCATTCCCACGAAAGCCGTGTGTAGTACCAGCCCCAAGGGAATGAATGATAAAACAAACAAAAGACTGTCAACATCTCGGTAACAGTAAATTTGCGGTTGATTTCAGTACGATTTTCGTATTAAAAATTTCAAGGAAGCTTAGAACACAGCACAAAGAGTCCAATATCGTGTTGTGGTGTTCAAGTAAGATAATACCGAATGAGAGGTGTTGATTACATTACCTAAGGACGGGGTAGATTTCAAGTTGTCATAAAAATGTTATAAAAATATATCTGACTCATTCAGTCAACCTTCCACAGTATTTCGTTGTCTCAACCCCCTCAGCAGTTCATATTAATAACTTTAGCTATTTTATAAAAATATGTCTGACTCATTCATTCCACCTTCCACTTCATTTCACTGTCCTCCCCACCCCGCCCCCTCCCCTAGCAATTCATATTAATAACTTTAGCCATTCTTTACCTACCAAGATTTGAATGATGATATGATCACAAATGAATTAGACCAAATAACTTTCACCAACAAGACTGCACTAAATCAGCAATTGTCTCCAGTAAGCCAACCTTCCCTGACTAAATTGTTCGTCATCCTAATCATGGCCTGAGATAAATTAACTTACACCTATTAATATCTGCATCCTTTCTTTCCTTCCACAAATCTTCAGCTGAAAACTCTTACGGACAGAGTCAACAGACTACGATAAACCCAAGAGGGCTGCAAAGGGAAATCAACCTGCAGAGAGCGACAAGTTATAGGAAAAGGTTATAGATAAATAAATGTGAGGGAATAGAAGATAAAACCGATAAACCTGAATTCAGGAGAAGTCAGCAGAAAGCAGGAATGAGTTTGCTCCTCGCTTAAAGTCGCCACTAACGTTCGGTTATACCTGCGCAGTTATGTGCAGGCAAACTGAATCCACGACGACATAGTCGGCCTGTGCAGGCAAAACTAAACCCACTAACGTTCAGTTTTGCCTGCGCAGTTATGCCTGCACAGTCGTTTTGTGCAGGCAAAACTGAACCCACATACGTTCAGTTATACCTGCGCAGTTATGCCTGCACAGCCGGCCTGTGCAGGCAAAACTGAACCCACTAACGTTCAGTTATTGCGCAGTTATGCTTGCACAGCCGGTCTGTGCAGGCAAAACTGAACCCAGTGCGCTCAGTTTTGCCTGCACAGGCATAACTGCACAGGTATAACTGAGCGTTAGTGACTGCCTTTAAACATTTGGAAATCGGAAGATCCCACAAAGACACTAGGCAAACTATTCCACATTTTAGTTGTAGACAAGAAAAGGCTCCTAGACATTGACACCTGGCAAACTGAGTAGTATTACGCCTGATACCAAAATCGACACACTATTTGCAGCAGCAGCAGCAGCAGACTGCTTAGTGTTGCAAGCAAAAGCAGCAAGGTTAGATAAAGAAGAGTGCAAAGGGCGTATAATGTTGAAGAGCATTTTATGCAACAAAAATTCTTAATTTATTTTACGTATATGCCACAAGTCGACATTGAGAGTTGGCGAAACAAACTTGACTGATGGCATAACTGTCCAATGACAGTTACAGGTAAGCGCATCCTGACAGATACATCCCTAAATAAATAAAAGAAAAAAATAACCCAATTGAATCTAACCTTCACAAACCCAGATCTAAATCACGTCAGGCTCGTGATTGTTGTGATGTCCCCTCCTCTGCATTCCTTATTTAAACAATCATTTGACGACGGGTAATGGAAACATAACAAGAAGGGAATGAAGTATTTATCCTCCAATTTGCACTGACTGGTCCATCCACTGTCAATTGCAATATTTGCTGACCCATCGAATTGCACACTTGAAACAACCTGGATGACAAAAGGGCGGAACAATGTGATCTATTATAAATTGTTAATACAGCGGACAGTTCACTTTGCTGTTAATATCAACATCAGTATACCCTACCAATACATTGCACCAACATAAACAGATGCAACAGATTATGCAAAAAGATAATGTAAAGAAGACCCCAACTTAGGTTAATGTGTATTCTTTTAAAGGGTAAAGACTACCATACTCTAAATTGCACATTACAGATATTTCAGTCTATGATAGATTTGTTTTATTATGGCAATACAGTTTAATTCTCATTGATACAGAAATTTATAACTATGATACAGAAACTGTATCTAATGAAAGTTGCATAAATATATTTGATTAAATACCATTATACATTAAATATCATTGCTACTTCGAATCAGAAAAAATTTAGTAACAATAAATCATTATGGCAACACTTTCTGAGTTGCGCGAGTCTATCTTGTTGGCCTCTCTCTCTCTCTCTCTCTCTCTCTCTCTCTCTCTCTCTCTCTCTCTCTCTCTCTCTCTCTCTCTCTCTCTCTATATATATATATATATATATATATATATATATATATATATATATATATATATATATATATATATATATATATATATATATATATGTGTGTGTGTGTGTGTGTGTATGTATGTATGTGTGTTAGTGTGTGTGTGTACGTACAAATAACCATACTCAGATATGAAACTTTGATAGTCTATTAACGCAGCGTTGTTCTAGATAATAATAATAATAATAATAATAATAATAATAATAATAATAATAATAATAAATAATAATAATAATAATATTATTATTATTATTATTATTATTATTATTATTATTATTATTATTATTATTATTACAAGAACCATACCACCACTCAGTTCACTATGAAAGACGCTAACCCTTCATTAAAAACTAAAGGAAACTTTTGCATATAATATTCCTATTCAATCACAAAATTGAAAATCTGATGTTAATCCCCTACTCGCCAAGGGTTTATTGACAGAAAATTTAAAAATAAAAAAGAATAAACTCATCTGAACTTTTTCATATTCAATTTGATGATAATCGGACGATGGACCCTCCTTTCATTACAAAGTTCGTAGGAAACTGAAAGGGCAAATTTGCATAAATTCTGTATAGGCCTATTTTGAGATAGATCCAGCGCGCGTGGCTGACGTATTTCCCCGGTTACCTGAGTCTAATGTAGATTTGCTCGGCTGGAATCTAAGATTCTTTTTGAAATAAAGGAGAGGAAATTTCGATTGGTTTTTATTTCAAGATTGATTAGCGGAAATTTGGAAGTTCCTTTTGATAGTGGTCATCGCTCCCGTAGGCTTAATAGGCTCAGAGTTTTGTGAATTAATATGCAAAAGTGGGCGCGCTTTCGTAGGATATTAATCGGTTTCAATTTCTTTGCCTATTCAGGTTTCCAGATCTGTCTATGGAAATTATTCATCCTTTGCAGAATATTCATCGACTTATTAGCATTTGATGTGTTACTATCCTGGCAATTTAACTGTCAACTGTCTGTTCCAAAGGCACTGAGGGAAATTTGATGATATTTCTTGATTTGGTCAATTGTGTTCAGAGATTCAACACTTAATTACTTTCTGAAGTTTTGCCGTCCAACTTCTCTACTTTTACGTCTTTGTCTTAGTGCCACTGTGGAATTTTCTCCAAGTTCCACCATTAGCTGGACTTAGCAGCCTGAATTTCACAAATCGAATCACACTCAGGTTACGTAAATATTTACGTATCACGCCCCCAAAATACCTAGAAATTAGTTTTCCTGTATTCTCGTGTTTAGATTATATTGTGTAACTAAAACTATTATTCCGCTGTACAGGCATACATAGGAAAAAACATTCATTTATATATATATATATATATATATATATATATATATATATATATATATATATATATATATATATATAAATATATTTATATATATATAAATATATATGCGTTTTTTTTTTTATGCTGCTTTAGATATCCAGTTGGCGAGATTTTGGCCAGTTTTAAGGTACAATTTGGCTAGTTGGTAGCAGTGGCATCT
>NC_089799.1:18729901-18884901 GCF_040412425.1 Macrobrachium rosenbergii
CTTTGTAAGACAATGATAGGCAACTTAGTAAGACAAAGACAGATTAGTTACTTTATAAGACAAAGATAGGTAACTTTCTTTGTAAAGGAAAATTAGGTAATTTACTTTGTAACTTCCTATATTAGACAAAAATAGGTAACTTACTTTGTACGACAATGATAGGTAATTTACTTTGTAAGACAATGATAGGTAACTTATTTTGTAAGACAAAGATATGTAATTTTCTTTGTAAGACAAAGATAGGAACCTTACTTTGTAAGACAACGATAGGTAATTTAATCTATAAAACAAAGATTGGTAACTTACTTTGCAAGACAAACATATGTAATTTCCTTTGTGAGACAAAGATATATAAGAACCTTACTTTGTAAGACAACGATAGGTAATTTAATTTGTAAAACAAAGATTGGTAACTTATTTTGTAAGACAAAGATATGTAATTTCCTTTGTAAGACAAAGATAGGAACCTTACTTTGTAAGACAACGATAGGTAATTTAATTTGTAAAACAAAGATTGGTAACTTACTTTTCAAGACAGAGATAAGCACATTACTTTGTAAGACAATATAGGTAACTTACTTTGTAAGACAAAGATAGGTAACTTACTTTATAACACAAAAATAGGTAACTTACTTTGTAAGAAAAGACAGGTAACTTACTTTATAAGACAAAGATAGGTAACTTACTTTGTAAGAGAAAAATAGGTAACTTACTTTGTAAGAGAAAAATAGGTAACTTACTTTATAAGAGAAAGATATGTAACTTACTTTGTAAAAGAAAGTTAGGTAATTTACTTTGTAAGAGAAAGATGGGTAACTTACTTTATAAGACAAAATAGGTAACTTATTTTGTAAGAAAAGATAGGAAGTTCTTTATAAGACAAAGATAGGTAATTTATTTTCTAAGAGAAAATAGGTAACTTACTTTGTAAGAGAAAGATAGGCAACTTACTTTGCAAAAGAAAGTTAGGTAATTTACTTTGTAAGAGAAATAGGTAACTTACTACACTAGAAAAATAGGTGACTTACTACACTAGAAAAATAGGTAACTTTTGTAAGAAAAGATAAGCATTTTACTTTGTAAGACAAAGATAGGTAACTTACTTTTTAAGAAAAATAAGTAACTTACTTTGTAAGACAAAAATAGGTAACTTACATTGTAAGTAAAGAATGAAGGCCACAAAATTAAAACATTGCATCACTTGGTGAGAACACAGAAATTCCAACATATAAACGCTAGGACATTTTATGATCTTACTTATTCACTTCGGTAAAAACAGGCATTTTCCCAACAAACCATTGTGGAATTTTCCGAAGCAAAAATAATAAAACAAAAACCAAAGACATTCAAAATTATTGCACATGGACAACAAAATTACTAAAACATAAACAGTAAAAACTCTCGAGCCAAAAACAAAAAGAAGAATTGCGCAAAAATCAAGTAAATTCTCAGAGCCTCTCCCAGTCGAGAGGCATAAATAACATTCATAAATACCACAATTATCGTGCCATGCCTAATGTAGTCGACTAAAGCCTTTAAAAGAACGACCGGCCCTTAAAGAACGACAGTCCTGGCCAATCAGAGACAACCTTGAACACGGGTTTGTAAACAGGTAATTACAGGGTCTGGGCGAGAGGGTTGTTTTACCTGGTGCCGAGCCCTCAGGCTGCCTGTGGTGGATGGCCAGAAAATAATACGAGGAAGGAAAGAGGAAATTTTCAGACAAAGATAAATAGAGAGAGAGAGAGAGAGAGAGAGAGAGAGAGAGAGAGAGAGAGAGAGACCCAAAGGGTAGGTGGGTGAGAGATCGAAGTACTTCATTTTATGATAATCTTCATAATCATTTTGATTTACAAAGAAAGAAATTAAGGGGCGAAGTAGACTCATCTTTATGGGAAGATTTTTCGGTACAATAATATTTACTCAGAGAGGGAGAAAATGAATGGAGAATTAAATTCAGAAATGATTCTCTCCTGAATTTTCTGAAATATATATATATATATATATATATATATATATATATATATATATATATATATATATATATATATATATATATATATATATATATATATATATATATATATATATATATATAATACTTTGAATCACGGTGATGTGATAAATAGTCATATATATATATATATATATATATATATATATATATATATATATATATATATATATATATATATATATATATATATATATATATATGGGAGAGAGAGACAGACAGAGAAAAAACAATCAGTTAATTAATTATTGAAAGTTTTCTGGCTTATCAGCTACTAATGTAGGAGAAAAAAATTGTGAAATATAATCATACATTCTTACATAAACGCACACATATGCATATATGTATATAAGTATGTATATACATATATATATATATATATATATATATATAGAGAGAGAGAGAGAGAGAGAGAGAGAGAGAGAGAGAGAGAGAGAGAGAGAGAGGACGGGAGAGTGCCGGACCTAAAGAGATAATTGGATAAGAGATAAAAATGTATGCGGAATTTATTGTCAAGGCCATAAATTCTTGCGCAATTTTAAAAGCGTCTCCTTTCATATTCGAAATGCAACCCAACACTTATACGCAAGGGTTAACATTCAGATTTTATCTCACGATTTTTTAAAGAAAAACAAAAAAAAATACTTAGGAATTTTCAAGGCTCGCTGAATGAGCCAGCTTTCGCTCCAGCTTTCTGTCATTCGTCATCTCTCATAATAAGAATAGAGTGTTTGAGAAAAGGTGAGGTAATTCTGATAACTCTAAGATTATTCTTCACGACTTATGAAAAGGAAGAAGAAAAAAGGAGGTAGTCATTTAGGAGACATCTACTTGTTTCGATGGAATTTGATTTCTCCGTTACTCTGTAATAATAATAATAATAATAATAATAATAATAATAATAATAATAATAATAATAATAATAATAATAATAATAATAACATATGGAAGATTGAGAAGGCTCAATATAAAATCAACTCAAATTATGAAATAATAATAATAATAATAATAATGATGATAATAATAATAATAATAATAATAATAATAATAATAATAATAATAATAACATGGAAGATTGAGAAGGTTTAATATAAAATCAACTCAAATTATGAAATAATAATAATAATAATAATAATAATAATAATAATAATAATAATAATAATAATAATAATAAGATTGAGAAGGCTAATAATAATAAAATTAAGATTGAAAGGCTATAAAATAAAATCAACTCAAATTATAAAATAATAATAATAATAATAATAATAATAATAATAATAATAATAATAATAATAATAATAATAATAAGGAAGATTGGGAAGGCTTAATATAAAATCAACTCAAATTATAAAATAATAATAATAATAATAATAATAATAATAATAATAATAATAATAATAATAATAATAATAATAATAATAATAATAATAATAAGGAAGATTGAGAAGGCTTAATATCATAAAATCAAATCAAATTATAAAATAATAATAATAATAATAATAATAATAATAATAATAATAATAATAATAATAATAATAATAATAACAACATAATTGCTTCTGTACAGTGGATTCTAAACAAGATTTTCTCTTGGTCAGAAACCGTAAAACGAATTCCCGAATTCACTCGCTATATCCGCAGTAAATGCGTCCTAGTTGTGTTGATATGAATTAAGTTTTGAATCTGAATTTGAATGAACGTTTCCCTTCACATTGTCGGTGGTGAGGAGGCAATGAATTAAACTATAGGGCGGATAAGAATGTGACCTATGACCTCTAGAACTCAAATAGAGGCATAATAAAATTTTAAAAATCGGAAACCGAACATTTTGTGGATTTGGTGATTTTTGCTGGAGAGCTAAGATTTCTTTCATTATTATTATTATTATTATTATTATTATTATTATTATTATTATTATTATTATTATTATTATTATTATTAATTAGTTTTTAGGGGAAACCACTATAATAACGCAGGAGGCGCTTTGAATATTTTGTTGCCAGTCGTAGCTTTACTATTTTTCAAGGTCAATGTTTGGAGAAAAATAAGAATATTATAAAAATAACAACACCATCAACAACAACAACAAACAATAATAATAATAATAATAATAATGCTAAGATATTACATGTTTGTCTATATGTTCATTAACCTCTTTCTAAAGAGACATCATTGCAATCGTGTTGAGGCGTGGCTCATAATGACACTTTTTTTTTTACCACGATTTTTAGAGTCAACTCTGACCTTATTCCGAAATTTACAGGCAATACATTAACGACGATAGGAATCTACGAAAATCTTTTTATTGTCTTTATTTGTTCCTTGCCATTTTATCATTTATTGTAATTATCATTCAGTACAATTTTATCTATCATTGTGTATTTTTTATCTGATATTTTTTTTTCAGTCCAGTTTCTTATCTATTCCGCTGTTGTGCTAACATTTTAATGATTTTGTCAAATAATACTTTTTTTAGTATCTTATTATTCCCTCTAGAGAGAGAGAGAGAGACAGACAGACAGAGACAGAGAGAGAGAGAGAGAGAGAGAGAGAGAGAGAGTCTATGGATCACATATCTGAAAGTAAAGATTAGCGAAATAATGAATTTTATTTTTAATTATCTTATCATTCATTCTAGAGAGAGACAGACAGAGACAGAGAAACAGAGAGGCAGAGAGAGAGAAAGAGAGAGAGGCTCTGGATCGTATATCTGAGGCCAAAGATCGTATCTGTGTGTGTGTTTGTGTGTGTGTGTGAGTGCGTGTCTGCATGCCTTTGTTATGTGATACGTGTGTAAGACCTTGTTTACGTTTTGATGACAAGCACTGTATCAAATATCTATATTAAATCGATACATCACTTTCTGTTTTTGCTGAATCAAGCAGGGTAATAAATTCAAAGCCAATTCACACTGTTTGTCAACTCCCAGTCTTAATGCATCTGTGTTTTGAGGCGATGCTTTGGAAACACTGTAAATGATATGTACCCATTTCAAATATTCAAGATTGGACTCGTAACTGAAGGTTTTGTTATTGATAGTGCAGAAACAACATTAGAGTTCCTTTTTTATTTCAAGGAAATATTATAACACGCTGTTAAAACTCGATAGAGAGACGTGGCATTGTTTGGTGGAATTTATCAAAACAAAAAAAGAGTGGATGATTCATGAGCGTGAAAATGTAGAAGAAGAAGAAGAAGAAGAAGAAGAAGAAGAAGAAGAAGAAGAAGAAGAAGAAGAAGAAGAGGAGGAGGAGGAGGTGGAGCAAGAGGAGGAGGAGGAGGAGGAGGAGGAGGAGGAGGGAGCAAGAGGAGCAGGAGCAGGAGCAGGGGGGAGGAATAGCAGGAGGAATACAGATACAAGAATAAATGAAAAACAAGAACGATTAACCACGAGAATTTGTATTAAGATAAACCAGGCCTACAGGCAGAATTTTACGCTGGCAGTAATAATAATAATAATAATAATAATAATAATAATAATAATAATAATAATAATAATAATAATAATAATAATAATAATAATAATAATAATAGCACACGTTAAAAGGAGAAAATATAAGCACATCAAAAGTGAAAGTAAGGAAAATAGTCAAGTATGGAAAATAGTCCACTACAATAAATTTCGCAAAACACTTCTCCAAAAATGGCAAACCTTAATCAGTGCGTAATTTTGAGGATGAAATAACGCCCATTACGCACAAACCCTAATTCTTTTAATCGCATTGTTCTCGTTGCATTCCATTGAAAAAGACTGGGGCTTCCTAAAGAATTGGCTTCGCAGTGGGTTTTCTATTTCACGTTTAATACGAGTCTAGATATAGATAACTCACTTTCATATTCTAAGCTTCCATTTTTGTGAATAATGACAGAGGGGAATTTTATTTTAAAAAAATTAATAAATAAATCAAAATATGAATACAAAGGCTTAATATAATACTGCATGTAAAGACTTCTAATTCGTTTTCTCTGTTAATTTATGTGCCTGTACACACACACTCACACACACACATACATACATACATACATACATACATACATACATACATACATACATAAATATACATATATATGTATGTATATATGTATACACATACATACATACATAAACACTTACACTTACATGCTGCTTTTTTCAGTACGATTGTATGACAAAGCACCGACATACGAAAGTACATATTCTGAGTAAAACTCCCAAAAATGATCCATTTCACCCTCTGACTTTTAAAAACAAATATCAGGGCAATGTTGCGGGGCGTCATTTTGTCGCAATTCATAACCGTCTATTTACCATACAAGTTCCATTGTTTTGGAAATGTCCAAATGATAATTGCCGTAGTCTCGCTGGCATTCGATCCTTTGTCACGCAATGAAGGCCAGGATGTGTTTTGTGTGGCGTCAATGAACGGAATCCACAGCAGTGATCAGGGGAGTTTGTACAGTCTGTCCCCCGCTATCCAGCAGCCAGTGTGGGAATAAATTTGCCTTTTTCATTCGTTTATGAAAGCGAATAAAATTGTTTGCTCGTCTGTTTTCAAAAATGCCAAATAAATCTGGTTTTTATTCGGCTCAATTAGGTGGCAAATAATAGTTATAAATTAGGATCGAAGGCGTAATTGAAAGAATGGCTTGCTCTGTTTTCGTTCGACCCCTCTCTTGTTATTATTATTATCATTATTTTTTCGTGATGGTGGGGGTTTGTGAAGGGAAATTCATCCCCAACAATAAAGCCATGGTAATGTAATGGCTGCGAGGCTTATGTTGGGGCTACTGATAGACTTCCTTTTGTGCTTACATTGCACTGCTGGAATGACCAATTCAGAAAGGGAATACAAATGTTTCCTTTCTTTTAACAGGAATTGCGTTCAATATTCGATGCTAATTTTGTTCTTTTTATCTCACTGAAAGGTTTTTAATATGAATGCTCGCATTACCGTGCTAATTATATTCAGGTTTATCCATAAAGAGTTATGAGTTGAAGACTTTATTGGAAATAACTTGTTTATTTAAATACCTAAAAGACTATGGTTTTTTTAATAAACTAAGCTTTGGATAAAAACTTGTACTTTGCAGAGCAAATTATTTGTTCTTAATATGTTTTTTCTTTCTTTATTGTTTGAAATAATTGCAATTTATAACCTTTCAAGTTTGTTATGAGCCCTCTTATACATGTTAAGCAAAGTATGTAGCTTATTAAGTAAAACTCTTAATTTTCGATCAGGTTGTTCAGATCATGATATTTACCCTGAAAAAGTATAAAGGCCCTTGGTATGACTGAGGTTGATATAAAGACCTTGAAACTTTACTTTCGACACAAATAGCAATGAATAAAAGGCCTTTTACCGTTGTTGAAAGTAAATGCTGCAAAAATTATACACTGATAGAAATTGTTGTTTTCATAGATTATACTACCTTGTGAAAAATGGACAATGGACAGTTAGAACTATCACTGACAAAAGCTGTTTCGAATACCATATGCAATATATTTATTTCTGATAAACTAAATTCACATCACATGATTAAGATAGGCATCCACACTAGTTTCATTTGGCCATCGTCATAATACACTTCATTCTCAACCAGATAGTCTTTAGCAAAGACGTCGGTGCAATGCAGTGTCAGTGATTACTAAGTTGTTCGAAACTGAAAGTATGAATATTCTGCGGTATTTGTTGCTTCTTTTGCTTATTGAGAAATCCTAGCCTCCGATATTCCTGAGAGTCGAATGTTTTCTAAAATACTAGGTCAGAGCAAAAACCAAGCAAAAAACAGTCGGAGTGAAAGTTTTACTTGAATGCCAAACGAGCATGCTAGAAGCTAGTAGATTGCCTGCACAATATGTTACGCTCATACGTGACGTTAGTCTTCGTGTACATGAAAATGAAAATTATATTTGAATAACCCTTCCATTTTTTCACTCATTTTTCTCGATATTACAACAATGCCTTATTTACTTCCAGTTTATTAAAAATTATGTTTTCCAAATTCTATGTTATTCCTTTATGTCTGGTTAAAATAAGCCATTCAGAAATTTCGGAAGGATGTTCCTTTTTAACAAAATGGCAAGCGTTGCGACCCTCCGTTGGCTTGTCAGTACGAAAGAAGTTGGTTGTTTTCTTTTGCTAAAAACCTCTTTGTACTTTTTCATGTTTATTCCGGTGAATTTTCACTTGGAGCCGTTTATTTTTTTTTTTTTATTTCTTTATTTTTGCACATTTCTGTGATCTGTATTGAGCCTTATTTTATGAGAGCGTAAATTTGATATCCACCTTTTCTCCAGCTTTTAGATGGTAAATTTCTCGTCATTTATTTACTTCCTCGTCCTTTTAGTCACAAATTCCACAGGAAAAACAAACAAATGACCATTCTGTATATGTTTTTCCCCAAATTCAGCACATTTATTGAAAAATGATAAGTGTTTTAATGCCACAACCATCAGTGGCTTAGCGTTATATTTCGCAGTTACCCCTGAATAATAAGCTTGAAAGTTTCCGTGTAATACTGATATTTTAGTTAAACTGAATTTCAAAGCTGGTCAATAAAACAATAATGCGAAATTTGATTAGATTTAAGTAAGGATCAATAGAATTTTGCTCTCAAAAAGTCAATTATTTATTAATTAACCACAAGCATTTCTTAATCACAAAATTTTGCTTACTTTCAGCATGCGTTTTCTATGGTGACTTTACGTCCATTTTCTGTGGCAGTATTATGGTACACTACGTTTAATGGATTGTGTGTGTAGGCGTAGATGTGTGTGTGCTTTGTGTGTGTGTTGGGGGGCTGTGTGGCTTGCGTTTCTTATTAATATTAGATAATTTTATGTCTTTGGTGATATTTAGGGAAAGATGCATTTCCTGTTGAGGCCAAAATCGCCTAGCCAGAATTAACTTTCAGGAGGACGGTAGCCTGTAGAAATAAGTCATGATCATTTTGATTGGGTGCTCGCTAACGCTGGATTTTGTTGTCAAAGAAGGTTTGTCTTTATGTAGCACACAGAGGAATGTTAACGGTTATGGACGAACTGATATCTAATAACATAACAGTTTCCAAAACTGGTGGAAATTTGTACTGACCCAGTGCCGTAGACGCATATTCGTCAAGGATATAATCCGCAAGCCATGGCTATTTTCGACTAAATAGTCTGATAGCTTTGCGGAAAGTTAGACTTCCCTTTTCCAAAAACCCAGCTATATTATTATATTCTTCTCCAAGTCAATTTATTCCACGAAAGATTTGCTGAAATCTAAACATTTTTATTAAGTAAACCTTGATAATTAGTTCGACGTTGAAATATTTAACGCAGCAGCTATGCAGAAATCCTTCATAGTGTTAGCTCTAGCAGTAAATGGCTCACAGCGACACTAAATTTACATTTTTTGACATAGGCCTAAGATGATCATCTGCATAGGTCACACTGTTTGCAGTAGATTTCGAGACCTCACTAAACAAACAATTACATACCCGCACCTAGTTCCATCAGTGCGTGATCTATTTTCAGTAGTTGGGTTAAAGAAAATATTCACAGTCATTGACTTTTTAATGGGATTTATTCGTAGCCCCTTAGAGGAGACTAAATCAGATCCTATTTTGTTTGTTATGCTAAAGAATATAATTTCAGATTATCGTTAAAGGGACCCCTTATCATATAAGCGACTGGCAGTATATAACAATATGACCGAAAAACATTTAGAACTTTTGGAGAAAGTGATGCAGAGATTAAAGAAAGCAAACTTTAAATTAAAATTTTATAAATTTTCACTTTTCTAGAATAAAATGAATGACATAGAATAAGTATCAGTAGAGAAAAGAGTGGATGCTAGGCTTAACAGGTTTTGCTTTGGTTTCATGTTCTTGAACTGCACATGTTTAACGTTAAATCAAATGCATCTTATCAATTAGAGCTAACTTGATTTCTTTACTTCCATGAAAGAAATTGTTAAAAGGTGAAATGGCAAACTCCAGCTCTCCATTTGCAAATTTCATATTATATCTCCTGCTATTTCTAGATCTGGAAAGATTATGTTTTCCTCACTTTTAAGGTTCTATCTAAACTGACGCTTTCAGAGTGTCTGCTTTGTATTGTTAGTAATATCTGTGTGTTATAGATTTAACATTTCTTTCTTAGCAAGGCATTTCTGTGAACTGGAGAACAAAGAAAATCTGCAATACTTTCCTAATTGCTGGATTATTTCTGTGATTGCATTCTTCCTAGTATAGTTTATTTTCTATTTCTAAATTTTGCAGAGATTGTTACGTGAAAGTTCGTACATATCTATCTGATTGACATAGGTACCAATTTTAGTGTACTTGTAAAGGGTTGTTTACCCTTACACCAAATTGGAGGGATGTTAAGCTAATACTTTAGTATGTTTGTCTGTCCACTTAAATCTCAGAGTTACTGATGTGTGTCTAATGGCTTGTTTGAGGAATACCTATAGGCAAACGAAGGACTAATTTTGTTTCGATAAGGACTGGGATTTTATTTGATAAAATCCGTCAGCGAATTCTGGCAGGTTATCTATTCTCTCGACTTGCAAGAGCTCATGTAGATTCGGACAACTGAAAATGCAGTAAAAAAAAAAAAAAAAAAAAAAAAAAGTTCACGTGGCTTGACATTGCAGAGATATGAGTTTCTAAGTGTACTTTTTTCAGTCATTTCCGACATTTTTTAATAACAACGGTTCATTGTGCAGAATAGCTTGTGATGAAGTGAGTGCAGCTAGGGGTTGAAGGGACGATGCAAACACCCTTCATTATTGCCTACATATATAAAGTGCACTGCGAAAGATGCACTGACGGTACTGTCCACCTAAGGGGTGTTCCATGAAGTTTTGGTCTCCTAAAAGCTCATTCCATCCGCTTTATTGGTGACCTTCAGTTCACCACCTCAAATCTTTTTCTGATATCTCTTCCCTTTGCATTTTCCTTATTCCAACTCATCTGTATTTCAACGCTCGTTCCTGAAAGGCTCTTTTGCCACTTATCAGCCATGATGTTGAGATAAATTCTAAACAGTAACCCTATAATTTAGTTCATTTTAGTGCTCACTTGATAGTTCTAATTATTACATTGTCTCCGTTCTTCAGTTTTGTCTGATAACAATACATTAGTGGAGCGGGATAATGGGAAAAAAGTGCAAATGGTGATACAAGTTACAGATTTGGCATGAGAACTCTTATTATCCCCATAAATCAAAATCAACTTCCGGCCACCTCAATATTTGGCTGTTTCCAAGATGGCTGACACTTTTCCAAAATGGCTGCAAATTTTCTGTATATTTCAAATATTTTCATTTCATAAGCCTATAAAAGTTGCATACTGTCCATATAATGATTGAGAATTTGTATTCTGGCATTCTTACTGTCACGAAGAGATAAAGTGAACCCAATATGGCCACCATATGAACACCATATTTCCAAAATGGCCGCCAAAGATAAAAAAGTATGCATCTCCCGAGAGAAACCAATATGTTTTGTGTATCAGTTAGTTTTAGCAAGTGCAGCTGCAGAGAGCTGGGCAGCTACAGTAAGTCCAGATTTGTAGCACTTGCACCTGCCATGGAATTCCCTTTGCAGCCACACTTATTCAGTTCCTGTCAAGATTTTGCTACTATTGGCAAATCTGTCCAATACGGAAACCAGGTGCCGTCAATCTGTTGCCATCCCCAGTGTCTTGGACTGGGCAAAACTGGATAACATACTAAAGACTGGCACCAAATGTGCCCTGCTTGAAAGGCAGCCCTCTTGCAATGCTCTATAAGAGCAGCCCTTGTAGGGGAATGCAATCATAAGCTCTTTGCTTTCTTGCAAAGAGATCAAGTCTAGCCTCATTTACATTTTTATACGAACTGCTTCTGTCGTACATCAGCACCACGGGCTCTTCAATAATTTGCAGGTCTTCATCTTCTATAGCTGCTGGTGTTGAACTTAGTTTGGTGACGGTGGGTGTGGCACGCTGAAACACAGTCCTTGGATTCTGTAGTAGACATCTTGCGACTGAACAATAGAATTTTGTTCTTGGCCTCTCAATAAAGTTTGTGAATTGTGTCTGTCCAAGACCCTTCATAGATCTCAAGGATTCACTAACTTTGCTGTCCATAATTTCATGACTGTCTAGCACAATCAGATCCATTGAATCTTCCTTAAAAGTGTTGCCCATTTCTTTGATTACTTTTGCCAGATTTTCAGCCATTTCAAGAAACCTTTTCTGCACAGTTTCAGTTTCATCATGATGCTTACCCTCAGATTTTGGATCAGCATCACTTCTAGTCTCAAACTCAACGATCAGCCACTGTCCACCTTCTGAGAGCATCTTCATCTTCAGATGGGCCAATGGCTCCCCATCTCTCTCACATGAGCATTATTCTACTCGTGTGCTTGGTCTATAGCCATTGAGGAAAAATGCCGAGTGGTTTTGTGGACAGTGAAATTTCCCTTTGTGAATTCATCAAATGTGTCATTTTGGAGAGCCTCCATGTCCCTCAAATGAATTGAAAGCCACCTGGCATAATGTACGTGGTCCAGGGCAAAGAAGAAAGGAATGAGTTCCTGCAGCACACCTTTGTACAATTGGAAATTGTATGACCTGATGAAAACAAACACTAGAAGTTCTAGTTGAAGCACAAGATTCCAAAAGTAGAATTGGGCACTCTGATTCTCGTTTTCTGATCCAGCTTTCACAGCTTAGCTCAATTTCTTCTCCTGCTTCCTGGATATATGCCATATAGACAGCTTTGCGCAGCTGATATAAACTGCAAGCTGTCACCTGGTGGGCTAGACATGTTTTCTTCAAATGTCTTCTTCAAAAAAGTACCTTCTCTTCCTGAATATTGCACAAATGTACCCCTGCTCACTTTAAACATGAGAATCCCCCTTTCATCCAGTGGAAGTGCAAGCAGAAACAAACGAACCTGCTGTTCCAGGAGTAGCTATTTCTGCTTCTGCAAGAGTACCAGTCCAACCACTGTCTTTCAAGAGGTCACCCAGAATTTTGAATGCTGCCATTTCTATATTCAGCCCTCCAAACATAATAGCCATATCACCATACTGCAGTGGCCAGTCCCATTGGATTTGTTTAGCAATTGCAAATAGTGGCTGATCAACTGCTAGAATTGGGGTTTGGCCAGGATTGAGAAACTGTGTGGTTGCTCTTGCAATATCCATGGCATGTTTTGTCATTGCAACTGAATGAGCTGCCTCTTGAAAAGACGCAAAATTGATGACAAGCTTATTTCAAATGGGGCCTGTCGCTTCTGAGAAGCGTGATGTGCTGCCCAAGATATGAACACAGCATTTTCACTCCTGTCCGAAAGAGTGACTTCCTCAAGCCATTCATACTCAAGAGAAAGATGCTTTGAAAGCACAACATGTTGGTGTCCTGCACTTCCACTGGATGAAAGGAGGGGATTCTCATGTTTAAAGTGAACAGGGGGTACATTTGTGCAATATTCAGGAAGAGAAGGTACTTTTTTTTACTTTGTTCCACTTTGGATGATTTGGGCCAAGTTTCTTCCCTTACCCTTTTCATCAGTGCTCGGATGCTGAAACAAAGATATGCCTGTCCCATGGAAGGATGTTTGTGCAGTTGTGGCACTTGGATTATAGTCCAGATTGTCAACAGCACAAGTTGTAAAGAGCCATTTTCTTAGTGTAGTGGGACAAACTACTTCTTCCTTCACAGCCCTTGTTACAACTGCTTCTCCCAACCCTTTAGTCAATTCCAGAACCCTATCATGGCTGATGCTGATTCCATGGTGATGGAATGTATCAATTAATTGACCCTTCCTGGTTTTTGCAAAGACCAGGAGACCAATATATATTGGAAACGGAGGTTCTCTTGACTAGGAATGTCTGGAGAATGTTGAAGTGCTGGATTCTTTCGACAGTTGAAGTGCAAAAGTTGTGCTAAAGCTAGATCAGTAGATGATGTTCCATATTGAAGTTGGGATTTTATATCGCCACCGTTTTGTAGCACACTTACAAATTCCAACAAACCTTGGTGGCACAGATTCTCTTCTAGTGTCTGCTGTTAAGGTTCCATCAAATTCTATCTCATGTTCAAGCATCTGTTTCCTCAATATCTTAGTTGCTTTGGCCACGATTAGTGCATCATTGTAGTCACATGCTGTAGCTAGGGCTTCTCCCATTTTCCTTTTGTAGGCAAACCAAATTTCTCTTCCATTTTTAAAGTCCTCCAGTTCTGGGATGCAGGCAAGTATCTGTTCTTTCAACCGTGTTCGGTGCACAAAGGAAGCATCAACATTTAGCTGTTCCAGTCTTTGTTTGTACAAATCACAAAGTTCTACCATTGTAAAATAGCAGCACCCATCTGTAGTCAACTGCTTGTCTCTTATGTACATCTCAAGCTCAGCAAAAGCATGGGCACATGCCTCTTGTCTGTACTGCACATAATCATCTCCAATTTTCTGGGAATTTAGCCAGGCCCTTTCCCTGTTGTAAACACCTGTCAGACAAAATGGGTGATACGTATGATCCTGAGAAACAATATCTCCAGCACTAAGCTTGGCCAGAATTTTTCTCATCTAGTAGGTTGGTGGCATATCGTTGCAGCTTTTCATGTAAAGGCAATGTCATGGCCAATCGTAAATCTTTGATTGGTTCTGGTTGGTTACAAATAGAGCATATTCCTTCTTTCTCAGTCTTAGATTCTTCTGCATCTTCTTCATCTGCCTTCTGGCTACTACGTGTGAATTTTGCTGATGGGGCATCATCTTCTTCTTTTTTGTCTTACACAATGACTTCCTTTTCCTTTCTAGTTTTGTTGTTTTGAACTTCAGCATACATGATTCAGGATATGTTGCTTGTTATTTTCAAAGGTCTGCAGAATTCCATCACCTTTATCAAGCCTTTTGGGATGAAATGGTATAGACATTGCATTTAACTTATAGAATTCAGGAATGTTTGTAGCAAGGGTAACATAGCCAGCACCAGATGCATCAACTAGTCTTTCACGTGTGTCCTCCTGGCACAAGCAACAAAGCTTCCAGTTAGTCGTACTATCTCCCTTCAGGAAAGACGTTGACTTGCAAGATTGTCCTGCCATTGCTTTTGTTCTATAGGCCGATGGTTTATCCTTTTACCACCTATATAACATATATGCACTTTCAGATATGGGATACAACCAGGCTCAGATATGCCATAATCCTACCCCTAGCCCGATCATTCATCCAATGCTACTTAATTTCCATGTGATCTGTACGCTATCTGGAAGACTAAAGCCCATCTTCCTTGGCTCGGCTCTCCCGCGCTGGCACGTCCTGTCAATTCAGGTGCAGCTGTTTAACTCTGAAGTGGGACTAGCTAAACAGCATTTGGGAAACTAATAGCAAATCTCTGCCATTAGCTAGCACTGTACCCCATGCTGAGTTTCACAGCTATATAGTGTCAACCAGTGTGCCCTGGTAGTACATTGACATTACCATATTACACTTTTACATTAAGCTTGTTACCCATTTTTTTTCTAAATGAGGATGAAAACTAATTAACTGGGGATTAATTGATTTCTAATCTACAAAAAATTAACTGATCAGGCTGAAGTTACCCCAAATCCATGTATTACCCGACCTTTAGCCTCATATATGAGCTTAAGTACGAATTTTTGGCATTTTGGCGGACATTTTTGATACGGTGACAGCCATCTTGGATATTTCTATGCAGAGAAATGATGTATCTACATATATAAAGGCTTGTTTTTAATATTTTAATATAAACTGGGAGTGACTTAGGGTTTTGAATGCGATTAATCAATTAAATACCAATATTCAAATATCCACAGGACGCCATTTTGAAAACCTGTCGGCCATCTTGGAAAATGGCAAAATTTTGTGTGGCCGGAGGTTGATAATGAGACCAAGGGACAAGAAGAATAGTTGAGCCAAGTTTCATGCTTGTACCACCATTTGCACTTTTCCCTTATTTTTTTTTTTTTTAGTTACCCGCTCCACTACATTCCAATCTGCAACTTGTATCTGGATTTTAGATGTTCGTATTAAGGTGAATCTCGTGTGATGGAGATTGTTTATTTTATGTTGCTGAATAGTTTCTGAAAAACTTTACCTAAGCTGAGTCTTTGTTTTAGGTTTATTTGTTTGAACATTATTATCCACATATTTTTGGTACTTCGTTTTCTTTTTTCTCTTTCCCAACGAGACATCCAGTGCAATGCATCTGGTTGAATGGATAGATGTATATATGAAATGCAGGGACACCCAAAGCAATGTGACCCTACAGTCAATTAGCGTTCAATATAACGAAGTGGTGAGATGACCTGTTATAGAAGTCGTTCAGTTCTCTCACCTTTTAACAGACATTCGTACTCATTAGACATTCATTGCAGATCAAATACTCCTCCCACTTGTTCTGTAGGTTCTCTTTCTCTCTGTGATAACGCAATCTCCCTGTAGGACGCCAGGGGAATGTCGGTTAATTGTTTAGTCAACTTCTCTGTATCCTGCCTTGGGGGTTCTTTCTCCGATACTTTTTTTTTTTTTAGCCTAATGAGAGAATCTCTACTACTCTCTGGACATCAGTCCACCATTTATAACCTACTCTGTAGGAATCAACAATCATGACTTAAGAGATAGCACGGTTTCCTTCCCCTGTTGCCATATTTTAGAAATATTTTTTTGCTTCCGCTTCCCCTGACGTTTTTCAGCCTCCCTTCCATTAGGAGGCGGGTTTGATCACTTGGCTAGATATGGATGGTAAGCAACCCTCCACACCGACCATGAATTAAGAAGGGTACCACTTAGAGAAGGTGAAAATACACAGTTCATCACCCTGCCTTTCGTGTTTCCGTTATTTCTCTCTTTCTTTCTTTAATGAAGCATTCATACGCTGTCGTTTTTCTATGGATTTTAATGTTCAGGAATAGCTAAGTAGTAGTGAAATACAAATAAACTCATTTCACAAGCCTGTAGAACTATGTTTCTTATTTACTTTAGGTTAAATGAAAATCGACCTTTTTTTTTCTCAAATCAAGTTTATTTCTCACACTGAAAAAAATTGTAAGAGCATAGCTTAAAGGGCACAATGGACGTGGGAGAAAATGGACCTCATTAACAAATGGTATATTGTTCATTTTCAATAGATTATAAAATAGTTTAATGGCTAAAGCCTGTCTTGTATCCGTTAGTGTATACGGGAGGAATATGCACCATAAATAACACTCTTACTGGCTCGTCCACCTTAACCTACCAATCACGGGAGCAATAACAGTACAAGTGTTCACCTTAAAATTACTCACTTAATCATATAAGAATACTTTCAAAAAGACACCTACGTCAACTACTTAGCTTAAAGCACAAGGTTATCACATCGAATGAGATAACATTCCTGTCTATACACTGCTCTACGCTCAATAACCTCTATGGTTTCTGTGATCTGAATCACTTATTAACAGCGAAGCGATTTATCAAAAGACTTCTGGCTGGACGAACGGTTCATGCAAAGCACTTCAGAGAGAAACCAGACTAAGGTTTCATTCACACATGAACTTGTCTGAATTCGTGTTTTACTTTGTAAAAGATTTCTTCGAACATCACAGAAAATTCCGTGGGCTTTTTGGTGAGACATCAGTCAACAACAGTTGGGTCATTCCTCTTCAGATACCTAATCAGTCACTGAGACCTAATAAAGAGTAAATTGTAAATTTATTTTACAGACATAACCTACAAGACAAAAGCGCATAAAACATTGTATTACTCAGTTAATTATTTTATATCAATTTTATTTTGTTTAAAAATTTTTGTTAGAAGGGTTACTTCATTATTTTTATGGATCTAGAATCTATTTGATTATGTAAATATATACAGTAGCTTAGTACACTTACTATTAAATTTACGGTCACCTATGCCAACGATAGTTATGCATTCATCCGTGTCCGTTTGTTAGTTTGATTGTTTCTCTAGATATCAATCCAAAGGTATCTCAAGAAGTTGCGATTGGAAAACCAAGTAAATTTGATAAGATTTTGAGATGGGTACGCATCTTAATATGGGTCAGGGAACTTTTTTTCTTTTAATGGGAAAAAACTCTAAGTCGTGGTTGGATTTCACTCAAATTCTGTGATAGCCCAAGAAAGATTTTGAGAGAATTTTTAGTGAATTGGATATGGACAAAGTTCTCGATGTGAGTCCAGGATTCTATGGAAAGTATTCTAAAAGTTAATGACATGTTTCAACGGAATTGTCGAAAGGAAAAGCTACGGGGCATGGAACAGTTAATCTGATTTTGAAACTGATGCACAATTCAAAGTGGGTTCAGGATTTCTCTCAGCAAACGAATTTTTGGTGAAGGGAAGGGCTCTTGATCCACCGTTGTTGTCAATGGAAGTTTCTTAAAATTCATTGATGGACCTCAGTTACAGTTTTCAAAAGGGTGCACTACGGTTCATGAAATCTAAATCTGATATTTCATTGAGTTTCAATTAAGTCTTCTCGTAGGATGGTTTATGTGTTAAAGAAGAAGTTATTAGCTTTTAAGACAGCTCTGGTTTCGGATGTGAAACGCGAATGTAATCCCGGAATTTTTTCTTTTAATTCTTTGTTGAAATTGGGAAATATGGCAATTTTGGGGATTCCTTGGTGAACAATACAATATAATCAACCTTCGTTACATCATGGCTTTGGGGACAGTATTTTAATTTCGAAATATTGCATACCTCAATCGGTGGCGAAGGTACAAGCTCAGTTTTTGGCAATATCTGTATAAAACGTCATCAGTGACTGTCTGTATGTCTTTACGCAACATTTTTATTACATATGTAAATATATTTGCAAATTAAAATAAGAATACACCTAAAATAAGTACACCAAATAAAACAGAGACTATATAAATCAAAATAATCTTACAATTACGATCATTTACAATGAGGATTGCGTAATGCAGACGCGTAGGTCTAATGCTTACATTTTTCTTATTCAGTAGGCTACATTGTAAGGCAACATCATAGCTCTATAAAAGTCAACATTTTAATAGAAAAATAGCTTCGCAACAGGTTGCTAGCAGATGCCGGAGAGAACACCTCGAAATGGGAACCCCCAACAACCTCTTAACGACAACTTGAAAGGCAAATTTTTTCACAATTACGCTTCGGTCACAACCATCTATAAAGAGGCAAGCACCAAACATTTTGAGTCTGGATACAATATTTTTTTCACACTACCTTACCAGACAATTCTAACCTAAAAATTAGACCTATAAAGCAAATCATTAAAAATAAAAATATTTACATGAACATTGAAAAATAATTTTGGGCGAAAATTTTTGGGTGAAGAAGTTTACAACTTGGTAATAACCTTTACAAATGATTCAAATCCTGAAACGATAGATGTCGATTGAATACCTTAATACTAGGCTCCTCCTTATACTCTACAGATTACTTAACCTGACTTTTAGTAAAAAAAAAAAGTCTTTTTATCACTTTTGGCCATTTTAAATATACACAAGTATTTCTGTGACTATAATCGTATCGCCTCAAAGGCGTGCAAATATCTTACGTGACTACATTCTCACAATAAAGTAGGCCTATTATAAGCATTATAAATAATATTATAAGTTACTCCATCACTGTTCACGAGATATTTAACCTGCAAGTACTCAATGATTCTTTCCGCTTTAAAAATAAAGATTCGGTGGGTTTGAAATCTCAAGGATGTTTGTGAACTAATAAAGCAGTTTATTTAAAAAAATTATTCATTTTAATCTTAATTTTAATTCAAGTCTTTTGGCAGCGACTAAACTCAATAAAGACAAGGTATCTTGATATAGTTAACATTTCATAACCAGAAAAAACGGCATTATTTTACTTTAAATCATCATTTGATACTGATATTTTTTTATGCAGTGATCCTAAGTCTCATTAACATGATTAATGCGAAACTCACGCAAAAATCTACCGCAAATTTCCTGTTACCGAGATATTTACCGTCTTTTGTTTATGTCTTAACATTCATTCCAGTGGGGTGGTACTGAACACTGTGTTCAAGGGTGTTGGTATTAAAGTAAAACTTGACAGCGAAAGAAACGGAAAGAAACGTTCAAATTACACATTAAAACATAGGATTATGATATTTTCAAATCCAAATTGTGATAATGTTTTAAAGTAAACCTGGGTCTAGGTGCTTGTTAGAGCATCGAATGAGATAGAGATTTCATTCAACCACCTGAATGTCTATCTGTTTTTACAAATATAAGAGAGTAAGAGAAAAAAGTACTGTAAGTATGACAACTTTTCTCTTTAGCTTGTATCAAACTGAATGTTTTCAACTCACAAATGTGCCATTACAGGACAAATGAGACCATAATAAAGCTCCCACTGTGTTTCCACAGTACCTGGCTCTACGAACGTTTTAATTAAACGATTTGAAATGCGTTCACTCTGCTCTGACTACTCTGACTAATGCCCAGTCTTGAAATAACTAGATGCACTAACTATTCTTGTATGTTTGCCCAAAGAGCTTCTACTGAAAACACTAAGCACCACTATTCACTCGTACTAATGCTTCCAACAACTCTTAGAATTAACATCACTTCGGTTTGTGTTTTCTGCATTTTTTTAACAACTTGAAGCACAAAAATAGAAGTGATTCACAGTGATAGGTGATCCTTTTTCAGTGCATGAAAGTGTGTATTGCACCTCAGCCCTAAATATCATAAGATTCGTTAGCTTTTTATTATTCTGATCTGAATTCATTTCCTGGGAAATTTCATGAAAGTTTAGATTTTAATGATATAACAATTTTCATGAGAGAGAGAGAGAGAGAGAGAGAGAGAGAGAGAGAGAGAGAGAGAGAGAGAGAGAGAGAGAGAGAGAGAGAGAGAGAGAGAGAGAGGACGTTTCTTTAAAGGAAGTCTCAAGATAACTCACTCACTGTTTTCCTTTTCTGTCACTTAACGCAAAAAGCGAAAGAAGGGAGCAAATAAAAGGACTGGGAAAGGAAACGGTGAGGTCTCTAGAAAGACGAAAGATTGTGACGAGAATTCCAAAGCTTGCGAGTAGAGGGGAAAATGCCGCATAAAAGGAGGCCATAATGATGTTCAGATCTCACGAGACCGATCCGAATGAGTAGATACTTAGTTGAAAAAAAGATAACATCTTATTAGATTAAAAGTTCAAAAAATTGAGAATTCGGAGTTTTTCTCATTAAGAGACTTGCACAATAGATTGGCCATTCGCTGGTTGAAATTAGGAGGGACTTACAGAATACACTAAGTTCTTCATATATAGGCTACCGTCTGGGGTGGCCTTCAAGTAACCATGTGTTAAACGGTTGTATTCAATACGTAGACGTGATGATATTAGCTCAGATCTGATGATCCGCAATGTATCTCACTGATATAAGCCATTTCTTTACAGATAACGCTACCAGTGGCCTTTAAAAGTTAACGATTTCCTGTAAGCCCTCAGATCTATGGCCATTGTCGAGTAAAGCATGCCTTCGGGAATTACTGAAAAGTCTGATTTCCTTTCTCAACATCTTCCATTTCTTTTTGGCCTATGTTACTGCTGAATACACTAGGAATATGCTAAGAACAGAACCTGGAACACTCCTCCCGTACGTTCCTTGTTTCTCATCGTGGGGGCACTGTTTGTTGAAAGGGGATTTTAAAATGCAATTTTCTAATGCCATCTTCTTAGTAGCCTTCGCACCGCGGTAGCCTACTGCAAAGAAGAATTGCCATTGCCCCTGGCGTTCTTTCCTGGTTTATGCAGGCTTAGGGTAGGGTATACAAGTATAATTGAATTAAATACTGTAAACTCTCTTTTTGGCAGAATTTTTTTAGAAATCTTCTTTAAGATGGTTATTTAATGTTTATGAACTCTTTGGGTTTTTATGCATAACTGACGTTTCCTTTGAGGTGAATAGCATGCATTTGTTTTTTACGCTCTCCAACTAATTTCTTTTACTTGTATATTCTACGTTGTCTTTTGTGGCTCTCCTTTTGCCTTGATTCCCTTTTATAAAAGACCTTCCATAAGTCATGGTCTCACTCATTTCCCATTACCCTCTCCTCAAACCCTGTCTTCATTTGGAAGTTTGGGATGGGAAAGAAAGAGTTCTTTTTCTATACTTTTTCATGATTTTACTGTACCACGGCGCCCCTGATATTTTGCAGACAGTACGTCATTTATTTTTATGACAGATAAACGAAGATGCAATATTCTTTTGATTTAGTCGAAACAAAATGTCACCTCAAAACTGTTAACTTGCTAACAATAACTTTGTATCATTTTCACAATAAAAAAAGGCATTGTGAGGTTGCAAAGTTTTGGAGAGTTTGAGCAAAATCATGAAAATGGATAAATAATGCATTAGATGCAGTGCAAAATACTGAATTAAGCCCAATCAATATCATTCATTCTTGAATTTAACTGTGCTCTCTCTCTCTCTCTCTCTCTCTCTCTCTCTCTCTCTCTCTCTAACACCCTCTCTCTCTCTCTCTCTCTCTCTCTCTCTCTCTCTCTCAAGTCTTGAAGCAAATTTCAGATCCCTGACATGAGAATTACCATTATTTATATAAAGAGAATAATGTAAAAGTAGATACAAAGGCTACATCTGTCTTTTTTTTTTTATAGCAGTAGCTATTTCATCTGTCCACTATGACCTAAATAGACTAGATACAAATCTGTCAGAGAAAATCAGATTTTCCTGACAATAGAATGATTCACTCGTTCAAAATGAAAGACTACACAACTACACCTAAATCTTCAAAGATGGTTTAACAACAAGACCCTCTGGTTACAAGAGCCTTAGGCAGATCACCATACTAAGATGAGCTCATTCCTGGAACAGAAAAGTGTATCAAAATGTCTTTCAGTCAGTCAAGTGGTCAGGTGCTTATGGCTCCCAAACTTTGCAGGAACAGATCTCTGACTCAAAATATATCATTACCAGACTAGTATACGCCAGTCAATTGTATTCTTTGGTATTTTATATGAATTTACTAAATAGTGAAAACATTATAATCTAACCACATCTCTTTAAAAGAGTTAACATTACGAATTTCTGTAGTGAGACTGTACTTTTCTCAAAAAATGACAGTGACTTAAAGTACTGAACAATGGTAAATATAAAGACTGGTGTAGGTAGTATACACATAAGCTATATTTATGTTGTGTATGTAATCCCACATGTAAAGTAATGTTAATATGCAAATGTGTCCTAGTATGTTTCATATGCATATATGAATATAATCTGTTAATGAACACTCAGAAATATTTAAAATTATAATTTGTCTAATGGTTTATTTAGTCTGCCAGCCCAAATAACTTGTATTCAGTAAGAAGCATTCCCAGAATTCTGTCATTAGTTCCTATAACAATATCACAATTATATTATAGAGAATTTTCTATTGAAAATTTAATCTTGTCACATACATGTGCATTTGTATATATATATATATATATATATATATATATATATATATATATATATATAATATATATATATATATATATATATATATATATATATATATATATATATAATTATATATATATGTAATATATATATACATATATATATATATAATTATATATATATGTAATATATATATACATATATATACTATATATATATACATATATATATATATATATTACTGTATATATATATGAATATATATATACATATATATACTATATATATATACATATATATATATGTATATATATATATATAATATATATATATATATATATATATATATATATATATATATATATATATATATATATATATATATATATATATATATATATATATATATATATATATATATATATATATATATATATATATATATATATATATATATATATATATATATATATAATATATATATATATATATATATATATATATATATATATATATATATATATATATATATATATATATATATATAACTTACTGTATACTCCTTTCAACAGCATTCCTAGCACACAAATATAAATTCCTTCTTAGAATATCTTACCATAATTGTGTATAAAATCTTTTCAGGCTTTAAAATCAAGCACTTTGAAGCACCTGTTCACCAGCATGACATATCATGCACTTCCAATGCGTTCCACTGCATACAATAAGGATGCACAAACTAACTCATACAAAGTGGAACACGTTTCATCAGGCACAGACACTTATATCAAATACTTTTTTTTTTTTTTTCAGTCTAAGTGATAAAAACATAGTTCTAGTATAAAGCTTGGATGTACAATGCATCGCTCTTCTAAAAATTTGAAAGAACAAAGTTAGTTATACAAATGTTAGAACAACCTATAATGTATCACAAATGAAAGTTTTTCATTTGATTAAGACATCAAGTTCCTGTTAAATAACAGATTAGCCCAGTGTCATTTTTTAAAGTAACATAACACAAGGTATTCTCCAAAGTGGAATATCCCTCTCTCTAGGGAAGCATTACAGTACTCAGTAAGTCATGACATTCTGAAGCCATGTAACAAATTTACTCAGTGTGACAGGTAGGAGGGTGTTCCCTCCAAGATAAAATATTTTGATATTTGTAAGTGCACATAAAATGTACAAACCTTTTATTTCACTTAAGCAGAATCACTACTTGGGTGGAAGGCAGTACAATGGCCCTTCAGTATTCTGGCCTGTTGTGGATCCTGAAAACCTTACTTACAGGAATGCCCTGTTGGAAACTATGAATATTTAAGTATGTATTTTATCTTATAGGACCTGATACCCTGAGATATTCTGGATCATAATTGTAAAACAAGAGATGAAGTTGGGAGAATATGGATATTTTTCAATGCTCATCATGAATGCAAAGTTGCTATGTAGTCTACGAGCTTAAGTTAGTTACCAACTGCTTCAAGGAATAAGGGAGGGGGAAAATAATGGCACAGCATATCCAGAGCATACCTGCAAGTGTTGCTATGAGAACGTGTTTACAGACCGACAGATGTCCCTACTGCAAAAAAAAAGGCAAAAGTTTGTCAGCATCTCTGTATCAAACTGACACAGATAAAGCCCTTACTTCACGAGCACTGACCTCAGTAACACTAAAATCTTAATCAGACAGTGAATTATATAACCTCTGAATCTTTAACCTTAGTCTATGAAATATGGTACTTAGGGTAATCCTTCTGTATGGTTGCTCTTTCTGTATAAAGTCTCTGAAAACTAGGTCTACATAATCTCATTATCTTATATGATGTCTAGGGTACACAAAATGGCAGTATCTTTATCATCCTTATTAAAATTGCAACATATTGAACAGCACCATGGCATCCTCTGACATGTTGGAAACTTGATTCTGTGCTTTGATGTCCTAGCATTAGGGAAAGGCACAGTGATGACTATCCTCTGTTATGATACATGTGTGCCAAAAGTCACTGTAGCTCAATGACATTACTGACTGGAGTAAAACCAAGGAAAACAGCCATTTTGAGCAACACTCATTTAAAGCAAGCCTAATCTAGTTGCTCATTTTGATCCCTCATAAAGCTCCTCAACACCAGTGTGAGATCTACCTATGAATTTTATCATAATTATTCATTAAGATAACTGATAGTTCCAATTAGCAGTTTAGGTCAAGAATCTTCAGATTCATGGCCTTTAATGATGCTGCTCTGTAATTTAACTACTGATAATGAATAGTTCTTTCCTCCCTTACAAACCAGAAAAAGATACCTGATCATAAGAGTATCGAAAGAAACAGTGGTGAATTGGTGATTGATGAGATTTAGCATCCTTCTTGCCACAGCCTGAAACAGCCTCTCTTTTTGAGAAATTACTGAGTATCTCCTGTCATTATAAGTTCATGGCATGAAGGATGTACAGTAGCATTCTCAACAGTTGCTGTCTCAGAAGCCACAGCCATGCTGGTAGCTCATTAGGGTTGCTTGATGGAAGATATTAAAAATATGGGAATCACTCTTGCTGAGGAAAATATGTGCAGCTTATATTAATCCAAGGCATATGAAAAATAATACCTTATCAAGCAGAGGTCTCACAGAGGGAAGGTTGTCCCACCTCTGAGCAAGGGCATCCATCTTCCATACTTGAAGGCTAGTGAACTATGAACAATGTATTGCCTATTTCTTTTTAAACATGTGAAACAATCCATCAAATGCATGCTGTGCAACACACATTGGGGCAGTGACCCACTGGTGGAATCATCTGATTCCTTTATACAACCTGTGAATCATGACACATCTTTTCCTAATACAAATTTATGGGTCAAGCCTTGGTTGTTTTCTGTCAAGGAGAGAATCTTGTTAGCTGCATCCCTCATTCCTGAGGTAGGTTACCATCAGTGTTGTCTGATTTAATGGGCACTGATTTGTCTAGTAAGGCATCCTTTAGATATTGGTTGAGACTGAATTCCTATTTTGTATTTTCTTTCAGCTCATCAGCCATCTAGAATAAACATTCTTAATAATGAATATCTAAGCCAGGCAGACTGTCAAAGTTGTATAAGCTGCCAAGAAACTGAAAAGCCAAAGAACAAACCAAACTTTCTACAAAAATGTGGATGGAGCATATCACTCACAAACTTTACTTGATAGTACTCCTGCCTTAGATTGTCTTGTCTAAAACTACAGAATTTGCACCCAACTGCAGGGAATTACACCAGAGAGACCAACACCTATGATTGTTGCAAAGACAAAATAGAGGAGTTTCCAAAATCGTAGCCTTAACATCCATTAAGATCTTGTCCCTAAATTAATCTATCAAAAGGCTTGGACATCAGTAAATTCTTCCAGTCTTTGCATATCTAAGACAGATCAACTCTGGAAGTCTTGGACATCAGTAAATTCTTCCAGTCGTTGCATATCTAGGACAGATCAACTCTGGACATCTCTCTTGGCCACACAGAGAAAGAGAGAAAGATGATGCATTCAATCACGTTCACTTTCCCTGAAGTGAGTTTTTAATCTGAAATTATCTTTGTACACTATTATATTACCTAACCCACGTAACTCTGACCAAGAAGTGCTTTAATTACACCTAGTGTATCTTGTAAAATTCTTTCTGATACATTGGGGACAAAGAGAACAGTAATCTGCATCAGTGGACACCATAGGTCTGCCATAAAGCTAGCCATTAATGGCTGGCCAAATATACTTCATAACATGCCAAAAAGAGCTGTCAGTAAAAATAAGTAAGGGCACAAATCCAAAAGAATTTTGGTTCGATGTAGAGTAACTAAATGGCTGCATTAATTTAAAAATTACACATTGGTAAATGGTTGACAAGTCACAAAGCATGGTGAAGATGAGGTGAGCACCAGTAAAATCAAGTGAAGAAAGATGCCACATGGCATGGTAGGTATGGATTAATTCTCAATGAGAAAATGGCATATGCTATTCTCCTGTCAACTCAGCTGATCGAAGGACAATTTGTAAATGCTACTGCATAAGCAAAATAAGAGGGTTATACACTGAATGAGCACATTACATCTTTGATTATGATTACAATCCAAATTAAGAAACATATTTAAAGTGATTAGTACATTGGTAATAATAATGATAATAATAACAACAATGGTAAATCAAATCTTAGTAACGCTAAAACATTGAAGGCTACAGTGATTCACATATTCATGTTGAGGCACACAGTAACACTACTACCTCTCATCATCAATGTGGCAGGGTATATTAAGCGATACTCTTGAATTTTACAATAGTCCTTCAGCATACTGTTTCCCTTGAAAGAAAAAACAATATACATTATAAATGCAGACCACAACGCACAACAATTCCAAAATGCTATTTGAAACAGTATTCGCAGTAGACAGACTTAGCAATCAACTTGATCTATGAGAAAAAAATAACAAAGGTTTTGCATATTCCTTAAGAAGCATAGTTTTGGGAAAACATTCTACTGCTTTTATTAGCAAGTATTTTTCATCTGCTGGGAAAGCAGCTTGCAATAGAAATTATATGTACATTATATCCAAAAAAGAAAAGACTTGGAAAAGGAATGGCAATTCATTCCTGTCCTTACTTAAAAACTAAACATAAAAAGGGAAAAATGCACCAGTACCATAGTGTTTTTCTAGATATTACTGTAAAACTACTTTTCTATATTAGTATAGAACAATCACAGATAAAACAAACATGCACCATCAATATCTTTTGTGCTGTTCTACAATCCTTAGTTTGCACAGTAAAGCCTCCAGTTATTAATGGAAATTTGTGTACCTGCACCCATAAATTGATTAATAGATAAATTTACAAATAAGGGCTCTTGTACTTCTTCTGGGATTAAAACCATTTCATTCTCAAAGATTAATCTAGGCAACTTTCATCAGAAAAATGAAATGACAGTCCCTTCATACACTCCAGCTTTTACTTCGCTCAATATACTTCTACACCAGGCCAACAATCTCATAATATATACTCTATATATATATATATATATATATATATATATATATATATATATATATATATATATATATATATATATATATATATATATATATATATATATATATTTAGAATATATTTTATGTTTTGTATTTTTTATGTTTTGTAGACACAAACCTCTTATTTTACTTATGTATTATTGCTTTCAGCATACCCATGTACAGTAACTGAGTGTTGGTTCTTCCTGAAATAAGAGATTCCACCATGCTCCAAGGTGAGCATCCACAAGATATTCTTAGCTTTGTTTATCAGAGACTATAAGACAGGCCTGTGAGGAGTAGAGCACTCTGTAATGATTCCTTTTCCAGGCATCATACTTTGAATACTCCACGCAAAACTAACATCAATACTGGTTTCCCATCCTTCATAAATTATACTTTAGTAATGCCCAGACACCTCATTTTCGATGGAAGTCCACCTCTGGTTCCAGTAGTTTGGTGATCCTAGTCTCACCACTACAATCTCGAAGACCCCAGTCCTCTAAATTTCTTGTGGTTGTCATCATTTCTAATGTCACATTTATAATGGATGGATGAGTTAGCTAACACATGACCACCATCTAATGTGGAGTCTTGTCAAAAGTCTAACTATGCACATGAACCTTATCACTATATCTCTCTCAAAGGAGTGGGATCTTAAGCTTTGCTGTTATGCAATGTTGCTTATCAGATATTCACTGCATGTGAATTATTCCTGTTTGCTTGCCTGATACCTCATAATTATCTGAGGCTGTTTCATGGGTGTTTAATATCCACTGTTGGATGTTCACATCTAAGTCATGGGTATCTCTAACAATTACAACAACCTGTACAATCCCCTGATGTCCCAGTGATCTAAAAGTGCCTGATGTCCCATGGTTGCCTTTGGCCAACCCAATGTGAGTTGACCTATGCTTTATTGCTGCCTATGTGGTCACCTAAACTGAAGTTCCAAGTCAGCTTGCAGTTGCTTCACAACTGCCTATACTGTATTGAGGTCTGTTCATATTGCATGCAAAATTCTGCAGCCTGAAGCACCACATGCATCAATGTAGTTGCCTGATGGTTATACTTGTCTGCTGTAGACCTGCAGATGTCTGTGTCTCTATCTGAAGATGAAGCATCCAGAACCAGCTCCTCTTTCACAGTGCATAATCAGTTCATGTGAATCCAAGTCTGTCACAGCATGAAGAAGTGATCTTGAGTGCCTATGCCTCTGTAACTGCAAGAACCTATACCCATAGATTATACATACATGGCATAGAGGGCTGAGGTTTTTTGCTGCCTGCTGTAAAGATCCTCCAGTGGCCTTCCACTAAGTGCAGGATTAGATGTTTTGGGTGCTAAAATTTTCTTCTGGTCTTCTGGCACCTGAGATGGCCATGACAGAGATATCCTTTTCAGAAAAGGAGGAAGGAACAAGGGATACAGTGTTAGGAAGCACAATCAATTTTTCTAATTCTGAAGCAAAGAAAACAAGTGACTCCCAAACTGGCTACCCTTCCTCTTTGTAAGTCTTTCCCCTCATGCTTGTACCTGGCCATCATCACCTCATGACAACAAGAGACTCAATACACTTCTTGTCTTTAATCTAGTCACTGCTAGAGACAAAGACACAGAAGTTCCATATCAACTGAAGCCCTCTGATCTCCGAGTTAGAAATACAGTACATACAAATGTCTTTCATAATATTTATTGATGATCAATAGAATATCATGGAAAATATTGACAAAATTTGTTTGCCCCTATGAAACACTAAACAACTGCATGGACTTCCACATACAAAAACATAAATACACTGTAAAGAAATAAGTAAATTATTGGGAAGGTATTTTTCAAAGTCTAGTTACAATCAAACAAGCAAGAATAGATCATATATCCTAACACAGTACCTCAAAAATGTTGGCATATGGTAAGCTAATCCGTAGTTACGCAGGCAGTTAACACCAGTATCCATCTATTTTCCATAAGAGGCAAAATAATACTAGATTATTCTATTTCAGTTACAAAATAGTTATACGACAAAACAGTTTTCTGTCTTTATGTAAAAATTAGAATAATCACAAAGATTAAAAATTAACACTAAATTGTGCAATGTGTCCTACCAGATGTTCAGCTGAATGAAAAATTAAATTATGAAATTTTGGGTAGATGCTCACTGTGGAACAATTGAAATCTCTTCTTTCAAGAATGACCTATGTGGAAAGAGTTGCACTGCCAGCAATATCTTGTAAATAAAATAGGGGCTTGTCCTTTGCCTAACCCTTTCACAAGTTCCTGGAGTTGTCATTTATAAGATCATCTTGTTATAATGAGCAAAAGACACACATAGCACTGGTGGAGAATTATAGTCTCATCTCCCCATGAGAAATAAATCCTTACGAAATTAAATGCTGCATCATGTGCTACTCTCACAAATCTGTCATACAATATACATACAGTAAAAAAATCTGTATAGTCAGTTCACATACAATATGGCAGTTTGGTTATAAAGTCATATCAAGAGATGACTTAGAAAGATATTGTCAAAAATACAAAGAATAATAGCATCAATGGTGGAAAAATTTAGTTTCATTACTTGGTAAAACAAATAGTATTTCTGATGGATTAGTTCTGATGGACTAGAACAATTAATCCCTCTTGAGACACTAAAAATTTCAGTATAACAGATTTCAAGACTTGTATGTATACGAGCTGTTTAAAAATAAGAAATGCCTGTATATGTCATTTCATATAGTATAAAGTCCAAAGTCCCTCTCTTATTCTGCATTGATACAACATACCTAAGGAACAAATTTTCATGTAAATCATTTTTTGCACATGCTAGAACCATGCTAATAAAAAACATAAGTATATTATAGACATTTAAAACTTTGCAATAAATGCACTTTTGTTGAAATAACAAAGAATAGTATAATTTTCACTAGATAAGCATTAATTATATATAGGATATCGATTTTCCAAAAAAGGGCAATCCTAAAAACCTCTTTTCTGAGAAAAGTCACTAAAAACTTTCAGGTCTCAACAACAATAAAATTTCATTCATTTCAAGACTTGTATCTGACTATATGCATCCTGTTTAAAAGTTCATAATCACTGAAATGGATTTACTTTAACTTGATTAATTTTATTAAAGTTCTAATTATTAAGTACAGTCAATTACAAAGTAGTTTAAGTGCTATATATCTGCATTGATATAATATACCTATATATAACAAATTTATATATATATATAATATATTTTATATATTATTAAAGTTCTAATTATTAAGTACAGTAGATCAATTACAAAGTAGTTTAAGTGCTAATAAAAAATATATATATATATATTATATATATATTAAAACTTTATATATATAAATGCATATATATATATATATATACATATATATATACATATATATATATGACATATATATATACATATATATACATATACATATATATATACATATATATATACATATATATATATATATATATATATATATATATATATATATATATATATATATATATATATATATATATATATATATATATATATATATATATATATATATATATATATATATATATATATATATATATATATATATATATATATATATATATATATATATATATATATATATATATATATATATATATATATATATATATATATATATATATACTCCAATATCTCACTAACACTTACTAAATTGCATCATTTTAGTGGCTTATCCTCCCAAGATATCTTTAAAGTTTGTAGAATATTTATAAGAGTGAGAAGTTAAGTTTGAAGAACATTCTATAATGAAGTTTACTATAACAGAGTATACTACAAGACACTTTTGTACATTACAACATCTGTTACCTTCTGCCTTGGGTAGTGTTATTTCATACGATAAATTACTGTTACTTACTGCCTCATATGAAGTCACTCAATGACACTATCTCTCTGAAAAAGTCCTGGTTCGATTATTTCTACAAACAGTACTCATAAAAAGCTGAGTATAACCCAGAATACATTCTAAAATACAATAATATAAAAAAAAATACCTATCATGAATGAATAGCAATGGATAAAACTTTCTGAACATCAAAACATAAGCTGCATGATGTCACAAAAGTGGGCTGGCCTTTTACCACCTACCTCCATTATCTTTGTACATTGTAGATGAAGCTATACATCCACACGGCAGCATCTGCATAATGTGCCATAACTACAAGTCGTCATAACCTGAATCCCTGGAATCATTTACCAAGAGAAATACAGAGAAAGAGAAAGGCAGAGAGGGGAGAGAGAAAAAGAGAGAAAGAGAATAAGAAATATTTTAACTTCATGAAATAACTACCAAATTATGAAAATGTCAGAAAGCAGTTTTCATCTAATTGCCAATTTCAAGGTACTGTATGTGGCAAATTTCAGGTCTCAGATTGTAAATCTACAACTTTTCCACAGTTAATTTAGCAAATTCTATCTCAATTGATTGCCTATTACAACAACAATAAAAAAGAGGCAAAGCTGAATCTATGCATGAATGGCCAGATGAGCCGAAACGAAAATGGTGAGTGGATGTGCTTGCGGCAATGCTGCAGTGCAAAAGACATTCCAATTCCTATGTGCTCTTAACAAAGTGTTTTCGTGGTAGATTATTTTTTCTATTATCCAAGGGTTCAGTTAGTGCCAATAAGTAATAAAGCTTGTCATCACTGGTAAGTTCTATTTCAACTGCAGACTGTTAATCAATGCTTACCTTCCAGAAATAATTATGACTTCTGTATGTCTATTCCCATAAGTTTACAAGAAATAAACCAAAACAATATTGGCATTCAGAATTACATTTTAAAAGAGAACTATAAATAAAGAGCACTGAGTTTTCAGCTAAAGTTGAGGTAACAATACCAACACCTCACAGCATCTAACACATGCCCCAAGGATCTCAAAATATGTTGATTCCTCAAGCATACATGGGATCTGAAAAATTCAGAAAAACCTACATGTTCTAAGTTAGAGCTGCTAGGCACCATTCCAGAGTGATTCCTCTGACCTTAGAGGTCTCATAGCAACCTCGCATATTGGTTTCTTGATCTGACTGCAAAACCATCTGACATCCAGTTCCGGTTTTGTTCCTTTGATTGAAATATCTTAATTTACATGAATGGCAATTTTATCCCAACTTCTGAAAAAGGTTTCCTAGTAAGATGGGAGCACCTAAAATACAAGTCGAGTTGGAGAACACTCCAAGACTCTTCCTTGGAGTAATTCACAAATTGGAATAGACTTTACCTGTGATTTATTTTGGTATGAATGGCATTATATTACAGTACTCCATTTCCATTCTTTTCCATTGTGAAAGGCGACTTTTAATATCAACCTAAATACTAATTTTCTAACTTAAAATTCAAGTCTTATGTAACACCCTTTCAATACAGATTTTTTCTCATACAAATACCTACTCAAAGAAGTCTGGTATATCTTCACATCTTTTGTACTGTATGCATAAACCTGAAGAATACAGCAAAACTCACCACTTATTGGCTGTATTTCTTTAGCAACACTGTGAGAACTTATACTCATTCTAGATGGCCTCCAGTTTTGAACATTGTGGAGTACTTAGAACCTTTGAGCAACAAAAGGACTACTCATGATCCTTCCATTCACATCATACCTAAATCTTCCAATCCATTCACAGATATGTAGCCCTATTGCTAATATTCCCATGGCTATATCATGTGCACCATATACACCCCAGCCTTTCTAACTGCTAACTGCATCCTGCACTTACATTTTCATTTCATAAGCACACCTACAGCATGTAAAATGGATCTTAAATCTCCTATTATGACAACTAGGCAGTTGCAAACCTATGAACGTGTGAGCCTATTTTGTATAATTTTCCATGGAAGGGTTGTAGCTTTGGTACCCTTAACTCTCAGCTCACTGCACCTTAGGTTGATGAGGCCATAACCTTGGTGACCAAGCATTTGTCGCCCCATATTAGAAGGAAAATTCTTATAACAAATTCTTTGTTTAAAAAGGCCCAAGCCCTGGATTTAATCAACTCTGATTGTCACTGATCTTAATTATCTCAATAAATCATAGTTCTAAATACACACTGTGTAACAGCTGAACTATACTGGTTTTCAAGGTCACCACAGATATAGCAAGAATTTACTCTCTTCCCGTAACATTATCAGAGTTTATTTGCAATATATAGGTAAGATAACCTATGTAACAGGATTAAGAACTCACATGAAGTACAAAACAACTGCTTTACCTAAGATAAATAGCTGATTAACGGATGAAGGTGACTGGAAACAAGAGAGCTTCCTAGAAGAGAGACAGAACTTCTGTTTAACTCAAAATATCATTGAAAAGATGCGAGAGGCCTAAAAGCTACCAAAATGCTTCTTGGCTTGAAGAGCACTTGGAGAACATGTGATAGCACTTTAAGCTCCCAAGATAAGAGGTTTCATGGTTGCTAGAAGTAGCAAAAGCCAAGAAATTACTTTTATGATGGGAAATTATTAAAAGCATATGAATGTTAAGGTTATAAGCTTATGGTCTTGACTTTCACAGGATCAAAGCCCTCTTCTAAGTCTAAGGTGTATAATCTGAACAACTGCCTCAACCCCAAATATGATGTTACACAGGAAATGCAGATATAAAAATGAAGCTTATTTTTTTGCTGAAATGGATGAGAGAAGATTACATATCCAGATCAACCTTGGCAACTGAAAGGAATATAGTAATGGACTCATTTTTAAAAATGATGATGAATACACTTTTAAAAAGAGGCAGGTCAGTGATTCAAGAAATACAGATAAAGCCAGAGAATTCCATATTATGAAGAAGAATGTTAAGGGGTGATCAAATAGGTTAACACTTGAGCTCTCAAATTCAATAAGACTCGTAAAAGCCTGGTAGCCAAGTCTTAAGAATGAGGCTAGATTTGTGAAGCTAACTTTGCACTGTAAATCTTCAAAGTAGCTAGTGTCTTCTGATATCCAGTATCCTCATTTTCATCCTTTAAGCCTTCACATAAAGCCATCATCCCATCTAGCTTGTCACAGAAAAGGCCTACATTTTCAGAAGCACTGCTTACTGATTCCCTATGAACATGTTGATTTGCTAGGCCATGATGAGGTCAGAACGTACACAGCCCTCATCAAATGCTTTGAAGACTAGTGTCAAAGTCCTTGGTTAGGGACTCAGCAGCATTCTTCAAATCATGCCTTTAAACCCATACCTAAGTTGCGTGGTACTGGGTCATCCATTTATAATATACATTGTCAAGTTTTACTGCTTTAGCTAATATCACTGATTTCATTTGCAATGCAGTTATTCTGGCAAATGTCTATTTAAATGAGAAATGGATTGCCTATAATATGCACTTCAGTTAGTAACATTGCAGAACAAGCAACTTGGCATCTGTAACTAGCCTAAGGATGCTGACGATGATGCTATTAATTAAATGCTATAGTAAAACTTTCCTGCAACTCGTACTTAAGCAAAGCTTGATTCCCAGTCAGATTTACAGCGGTCATGAGACAGTTATTTTAAAACGAAAGCCCTAGAATTTTTTTTTTTTTTTGCAAAGGCAGGGAAAAGGCTGCATAAGGCTTCAGCAACCATAAGCCTATGCTCAGGATGAGGGATTTTAGTGCAAAGAGTAGCATCATCTGTATAAGCATTAAGCTCGTTTTATGGCCAAACCATAAAAAGTAATGGGTCAAGAACACTACCCTGGGGAACACCAGAGATTATATTTTTGTAATCACTATTGTAACCATCAATATATTGTTGAAAAGTCACTAATAATGGAAGAAATGGTCCACCAACTCCCACCTGCCTAAGTTTGAAAACAAAAGGCCTCATTACTAATGCAGTCAAAATCAGCACTAAAGTCAAGACCAGTCATACAAACTTAAAGACCAGAATCTATGGATATCTGCATGATACTGGAAACAGAAAAAGAGAATCACGTGTAATCAGATCTTTGTGGAAGCCAAACTGTAAACTAAGGAATAGATGACTATTTTCAGCACAGGCATTCATTTAGCAGTAGATGGATGTTGCATGAATTGCAGCCTGATTCACTAGGTATAAGAGTGATCTAACACCAGAAGGAATACTGTAAAGCACTGTATTACACTTCTTTACCTCACAGAACTTGAGATGGTTATGAGGAGAAGGAAAACTTCTGTTTGCACTAAAAACTGAAACCTTACTGAATGAGGAAGACCACCAAGCATCTTCCTTTGTATCACCAGCCTTGACATATGGAAAACCAAACAAATTTATCTTTCAGCAAGCATGAAACACAGCAAGATTAATATGTGTAATGTAATATGATGAAAGAATTCATATGTTGGTTTAGAAAAACATTTCCTCTCTCAGTTAATCTGCCAATACTTTGATATGTGGAATGTGACAGAAATTGGCTTGTTTTGTACAAATGGTAAGTCAGCCTCAAAGGGGAATCACATCAAAAGCTTTCCCAATGGGGAAATATATTCTGAAGCTGATGGTGAGGAAAAGGAGACTAATGGCTTCTATTACAGGATCAAGGATGCTTACTGAGAGACCAAGTGCCTAACAAAAGAATGAGGGTACTTATGAAGAGACTGAAGGCATCTATCAGGAGACTAACATCATATGCTGGGAGACCAAGCAATATGAATGAAAGTAGTAGTTTTTGTCAAAAAATTTTGCCCAGCATGGCTGAAACTGAAACTGCTAAAATAATAACTAAAATGGCCTAGATTTCTATAACTGGATGGAATAATGACAGAGGAGAGTATCCATGGCAAAGGTTTTAACAGAGAATGGTGACTGCACCTAAAACAAAAATATACAAAGGACTGAGACCTGAAGGAAAGAGACAGGTCAGGAAATGAAAATTCTTATCACAGGAATGGTAGTCGTGACCAAATCAGCCAAATCTCCTCCTCTCCCTTAGGCTACATTTGGACCTTGGAAGAAAGAAAAGGGCGAAAGCATGAGCAGGAACCATAAAAACATGAAGCGGAGGCGAAGCAATAAAAGTTCTGGTCAGAGACAGTAGATTCAACTTAGGAGGCTAGAGCATTAGCAAGGATACAAGAGGCATAGTTAACAAAGTCCTGTATGAGCTAAAGGTTAAGGCCTTTAAAAGGGCCAAACCTTCCTCTCAAATCACAGTCTGGCAAGAGGAGCTAAAAGGTGAAGGAGGAACCTTTTACATTAGAGGAGCTACAAATAACGAGGAAACAGGAAGTAGAAGCACTGAGAGCCTTTAGAAATGGATGAGATAATTTGCAATTTACCACTTCAACTGCTCATTAAACCCAATCTATCAGTATGGGTTTTCAGTTTAAGACTGACTACACCAGCATTGATAAAATGGAAAAAATCTACCTTTCCTAAATTAGAAACACACTGGCAAACTATAAAGTTAAACTAGTACTGTTGAAGCAGGTAGACATAACTTTGCACTTTTATGGTTACTTTGTTTATTGTAGCTCTTATATGCTTTTCCTTTAAAAAGCATGTCTATTGCTTTCTTTATGGTTAAGCGCTACCTTTCTTCCATCTTTTCCTTTTCTTGCTTCTCACAGCTGGGCACAGAACATGGCATTAGGTTGCTTTTTGACAAAAGTAAAATGCCACTTTGTACAGCCATGGCTGACAAAGCCAAAAATGTGGATATTTACAAGGAAATATTGACTGAATCTAAAGTGAAGCTAATTACATTGGCAACTAGTCAGCCAAAAGGCAGCCTACTTGTAGGTGAGCAAGTAATATTTGTAGCCTAAATGTTAAACCTAAAGCAAGGATGGCATAGCAAAGAGAGTGTTATGCCTTGTGGCTGTACTCATGGTGCTTCTGAGTTTTTATTATCAGGGTGCTTCTGAATTTTTATGATTTGTTTAGTCTGACAACCAAAGTCAGTGAAAGCAAAGCCTCAGTACTGTAACATCAATGCCAAGTACCTTGCATAAGCTCACACAAGAAAAGATGAGTTCACAACAAAGAATTACAGTACAATCAAAATCAGGTGTTAAGAACTGGTAATACTGCAATTACCACTGCAATACTACTGCATATGAATCTACATATGTAATGTAGAACCTCAAAGCCAAAACTGCAATGTCTACAAAAACAAAGCTGCATTAATGCTTCCAACTGCACATGATAACAATTCAACAAACAGCTGCACACAAGCCAGTCTTGGTAAGATTTCAAATAATTTATATACTGTCAACTATATGAAAGGTCTCTCTCTCTCTCTCTCTCTCTCTCTCTCTCTCTCTCTCTCTCTCTCTCTCTCTCTCTCTCTCTCTCTCTCTCTCTCTCTCTCTCTCTCTGTGCATCACTGCTACAATCAAATACTGTAAATGCTAAGGAAATCTGAACACTTGCTTTCATACCATAGTATTCTATTTCATTTGAATACCTAATCCTGTATATTTTGGTAAAATCAGATAGTGAAGAGCATTCATTCTATTCATTAAGGCCAAACAACTGACTTGATGAATATCATATCTTTCAAAATAACAAATACCAGTAAATGCTCAGTATCTTCTATCACCTTCTTCACTTTAGTGTACTACACAAATTAATTTCATTTTTAATGCATATCTTCAAATAACTTTGAAAAGGCATGTGCTATATACAAATACAGTACTCTAAAGTAAACTCAATTCTCTGGTTAGTAAGTATACACTGGAGACTTTACTGAGGTAAATCATCAACCATAAATTTCTGAGATCAGTCAACCAAACCAAGTTACAGTATGTAGTACAGTATTCCCAATCTATTATTTTGATGGGGCTGTTTCTAACGATCCATTAACAACTACTGTAAAATGGCTTAATTAATCGTTTAGTGAGTCTACAAAAAAACTGAAAATGGTAGGAGGGTTAGCTAACAAAGATCTCCCAGTAATTAGTAAGTTATAGTAGAAATATGACATTTTTATAATAAAATAAAGTTTTATATATACTTACCCAGTAAGTACACAGCTATTAGTTTCTTTTAACCGGCAGCTCAAAATTTTGAAATTGCGGGTCCACTAGTTTGTTATGGTTATGGCGACATGTACCCGCCCACTTTTGGGTGTAAGAGAAGGTACAACATAGCAAAGAGCTTCAATTTGTTTATGCCCTTATGTCCAAGTGAGGGAGGTGGGTGGGTTCCAATCATGTAATTACTGGGTAAGTATATATAAAACTTTATTTTATTGTAAAAATGTCATTTTTATATAAGTAACTTACCCAGTAATTACATAGCTGATTCCCACATTGAATGGAGGTGGGAATGTTGGACATATCTACCCCAAAACATTATTAATAGTACAGTAATGAGTTTGAGAATAGATATTTACTAACATTGAATCAGTTGAGAGCTGATAAGAGAGCAGTAAGATACTGCATCTGGTTGGCGCTCATCTTATCCAGTAGAGGCGAGGCGGTAAACCCTTGAGGACCTACTACTACAGTGGGTGCTTTGTAGCGATGGGCTAAATTCCAAGAGCTTGCAAAGTACAACAAGATGCCCTGCCCAGGGCACAGTACCACAGAAAATAACCAGAGTAATAGTCACCATAACCACCAAAAATCATATTAAAAACACCGATACCCAACCATAAAACCAAAAGTCTGGAGGGTACTCCAAGTACATAGTACTCCCAGGCTCCCCAAAACTCAACACCCTAGGCAAGGCGAAGAGATTGAAGAAAGGACATTACTTTCTACGTTTCCTTCCCCAACACCAATCGGGCTACGTAAAACGGACCCAAGGTACTGCATTGATCGTAAGTCATCTCGATATCCCTTAAATAATGCGATGCAAACACCGACTTGCACTTCCAAAACGTCGCTTGTACAATTGACATAAGGGATAGATTGCGCTTAAACACCAAAGACATAGCAACTGCTCTTATCTCGTGGGGTTTTACCTTTAAGGATGAGAGTGAGTCTTCGTTCACCATGGAGTGTGCTTCAGAAATCAGATTCCTCAGAAAAAATGCCAGGGCATTCTTAGACAGGGGTCTAGAGGGATATTTCACAGAACACCAAAGGTTTCTTGAAGTACCACAAATGTCCTTTGTTCTGTGAAGATAAAACTTAAGGGCCCTTACTGAACAGAGAGTTCTTTCTTCTTCAGACGGACCCACTATCTCTGGCAAGTTCTTGATCATAAAAGAACGAGGCCGTGGATTTGATGGCAATTCGTTGTTAGCCAGAAAGTCTAGGGAAAGGGAGCAAACTGCATTCCCCTGAGAAAATCCTGTTTCTGTCTAAAGCATGGATTTCACTGGACCTCTTAGCAGTGGCCAAGGCAACCAGAAAAAGAGTTTTCCTGGTTAGATCCCTTAAAGAGATAGATTGCATGGGCTCAAAACGTGAACTGGAAAGCCACTTAAGGACCACGTCTAAGTTCCAGGACAGCAAAGGTTTTTCTTTAGGCTTTGCAGTGTCAAAGGACTTAATAAGGTCGGACAAATCCTAGTTAGATGATAAGTCCAATCCTTTATGGCAGAAAACTGAGCTAAGCATAGCTCTGTATCCTTTAATGGTAGAAGTGGAAAGTCCTTTAGTGGAGTGTAAGAACAGAAAAAAGTCCGCTATTTCTGCTACAGAGGTCTTAGAAGAGAACATGATATTTTGTCTGCACCAGGACCTGAAGGTGGACCATTTTGCCGGGTAGACATTATCTGAAGACTGCCTTCTACACTTTGCAATTGCGTCTGCAGCCGCCCTTGAAAAACCCTTCCCTTGGAGCAGTCGCCTAAGAGTTTGAACCCTGTTAGGGCCAGAGAAGACAGGTTTTGGTGGAACCAACGGAAGTGAAGTTGCCTGAGAAGTTGTAGCTTCTGTGGCAGCAGTCTTGGGAAGTTCGCAAGAAGTTCTAGTAGATCCGGGAACCACTCTTTTGCTGGCCAGAAGGGGCTATCAATATCATGGATAGGTTTTGATGAGACCGGAATTTGTTGATGACTTGCCTCACTAAACTGAATGGAGGAAAGGCATACAGATCTTTGTTGGACCAATCCTGTAACATTGCATCGGTCGCCCATGCCACGGGATCTGGAACTGGTGAGCAGAAGAGAGGAAGTCGGTGATTTCTGGAGGAAGCAAACAAATCTATCATGGGTTTCCCCCAGAGCTTCCACAGATCCAGATAAACTAACGGGTCTAATGTCCATTCTGTGGGAAGGATCTGTCTTTGACGGCTCAATTCATCCGTGAGAACACTGAGTCTCCCCTGGATAAAACGCGTTGTCACTTGAGTGTCGTCCTGATGTAACAGGGAAAAAGAGTGGGTTCCTCCTTGTTTCTTAATGTAAGCCAGTGCCATTGTATTGTCTGAATGCACTGCTACTGTCCTCCCCCGAATTTCTGAAGCGAAGCACTGTAGGGCCAGAAAAATTGCCTGTAATTCTTTTATGTTGATGTGCCAGTTTTGCTGTCCCTGAGACCAGGTCTCTGACACTTCTTTTGATACCAAAAGAGCTCCCCAGCCTAGGTTCGATGCGTCTGAAAAGAACTCTAGGTTGGGGTTCAGAGGATGAAGAGATTTCCCTTATGATAGTCTCTTTCTGGAATTCCACCAACGAAGATCCTCCTTGATTTCCACCGTTATCTGGAACACGAACAAGCCCGGAAACTTTTTCCTGTTCCAGCTGGCTCTGAGGAAGAACTGGAGAGGTCTCAAGTGAAGTCTTCCCAGGGTGACAAATTGTTTCATGGATGAGAGGGTACCTAGAAGACTCATCCACTGACTGGCTGAGCAAAAGTTTAGATTCAGAAATTTTTCCACTGTCTGGAGGCACTTTTCTATTCTCTTCAGGCCTAGAAAAACCCAAAAATCCCGAGAGTTGATCGTCATCCCTAAATAAGGAATCTACTGAGAAGGTGTCAGGAAAGACTTGTCCTGATTGATGAGAAGGCCCAATTCTTGAGCCAAGAGAAGAGTCGTGTGAATGTCCTCTGTACATTGATCTTTCGATCAGGAACATAGTAGCCAGTCGTCTAGATATAGGGAGGTCTTTATCCCCATCAAATGGAGCCATTTCGCTAGGGGAGCCAATAGCCTGGTGAACACTTGCGGTGCTGTTGAGAGGCCGAAGCAAAGAGCCCGAAATTGGAACACCTTGCCCTGAAACACAAACCTGAGGTACTTTCTTGAAGTCGGATGTACAGGCAGTCCATGGTTAACAGTGGGTTTGGTTAACAGCGATTTGGTTTTATGGGGCTTGTCTAGTGACGAAAAACTGCAATTTTCGGCGCTGAAAATCACCGATTTCTGCTTTTCGGCACCGATAATTGGGTATTGGCGCCAATACATACCTAACAGAGGCGCCAATAACTGAAAATCGGCGCCCATAACCCCCAAAAATCGCTGAAAAAGTGCCGAAATCGCAGATTTTCGGTTAGTGGTGATTTTCGGTTATCATCACACCCTCAGAAACAGAAACTCACCGATAACCGGGGACTGCCTGTACTAGAATGTGAAAGTACGCGTCCTGAATGTCGATGGATGCCATCCATTCTCCCTGGCGAATGGATGCAAGGACCGAATGGTTTGTTTCCATCTTGAATGTTGTCTTTTTGACAAAGACATTTAGGGCACTTACATCCAAAATGGGTCTCCAGGCCCCCGATGACTTGGGCACCACAAAGAGACGGTTGTAGAATCCCGGAGAATGAATGTCCTCTACTAGCTCCATAGGCTCTTTCTGAACAAGGGACTCCACCCCTAGCAAGAGAGCAGTAAATCTCTCTGCGCCTGGAGAGTAAGCTGTCAATTCGACAGGCTTGCGGATTAGAGGAGGTTTGTTCAAAAAGGGGATAGTGTAGCCCTTCTTCAGGACAGACACTATCCAAGATTCTGCTCCCTTTTGTTCCCACCGTTCCCAAAGTGAAGGAGCCGCGCTCCTATCTGAGTACGGAGGACTATGTTTTCATTTCTTGGAGTAGGACTTTGAAGAGGACTTCTTGATGGAATGCTGTGGGAAACGGGAATAAGTTCTTGTCCTAGTCTGGGATCTAGAACGGGAGCTCCGAAAGGGAGTGGGTTGCAGCGGAGACAAAGATCTGGGAGGAAGAGCCGAAGAATCCTTAGGGCGTCTCGTAGATTGGGTGATCAAGTCCTGAGTGTTCTCTTTCTGCAGGTCAGAGGCAATGTTCAGTACTGTAGTCTGTGGAAAAAGATACGTTTTGTCCAAGGGGCAGAATAGGAGGGCCGATCTCTGAGATGGAGTGACGCCTTTTGAAGTAAAGGAACACCAAAGCTCCCTCTTCTTAAGAATACCCATGGCGTACAGACTGGCTAACTCCTGCTTACTATCGCGAACGCCTCTGTCAATACAGGAAAGTACTCCCAAGAGATCCGACAAGATCTCTTCAGGTAACAAAGAGCACTGTCTAGGTTTGCATATCAGAGCGCCCACCGACCAGTCAAGGAAGCTCATCACTTCGAACACCTTAAAAATATTTTTAAGAAGGTGTGCTAGTTCTGAGGCCGAGAACATAATTTTGGCTGAGGAGAAAGCTGATCTCCTAGTCGAGTCAATAAGGCCATAGAAGTTTCCCTGAGAGGAGGCAGAGACTCCCAGGGAAGGAGCTTCTCCAGTCACATAAAACCTGTAGCTTGGCCCGGACAATTTGGAAGGAGGGAAACAAAAAGCTGCTTTGCCTTGTTCCCTCTTCTCAGAAAACCAATCTTCTACTTCCTCTAGTGCCTTCTTAGCTGAAGAGGAAAGAACTAATTTCGGTAGTTTTGAAGGACAAATTGAGGGGGTTTCCATAAAGAAAGCTGAAGCAGGAACAGAGGGAATAGCTGATGAGAAGAAGCTTGGACAATTTGCTAGCAGGAATCTCAACAGTGCCGGGTACGCTGATGAAAGCGCATTTTGATTGGGAACAACCTCTTCCTCAGAAGAGACAGGAGAAAGCGATAAGTCCGCTGTTGTCTGGGCTGTAGGGGGAGCTTTCTGAAGCAAACTAAGAATATTATCTAGCTTGCTCTGAATCGGGTCAACTTCGAGAGGAACAATGTCCAAAACAACCCTACTAAGAAGCGGTGGAGGAGCGGGCGCCAATGGGCGCTCGGGAGGTGCTGTGGAGATGGGAGCCAGTGACAAAATCTGCTGGTGAACGGGTGCCAACGGGCGCTCAATCGGAAACGGGAGCTTGGCCGCTTCGATGCTAGTTGCTGGCCACTTGGGTGCTGACTGTAGAAACGAAGGTGCCGAGTGCGCAGTTCCTGATGCAGTTTTATTCGACGACAAATGTCTCTGCGCCACAAGGGGCCTCGGCGCCAATTTACAATTGTTGTCAGAAGAAGCGGCAGAGAATTGTTCCGGGCTATCCCAATGACTACACAATGGGCGCGCTGAATCCGTGCCCTTCTTGCAAGGAACAGGGGAAGAAATCTCAAACTCCACTGCACGCCGCTTTAGCAAGCGTGATTTGTCCGCATAGCGCCGTGCGCACCTGGGACTAAAATCTTTGGAGCTGGAGGACTTAAAATGAGCACTCACTTTAAGGCCTTTCCAATGGCCTTTGGTTGCAGTCTGGGATTCATCAACAGCCTGAACTGAGGGGGCGAATGGTCGGGGGCAGACCCCACTGACCTCCCTTAGGCTGCCAGTTTGCCTCCTCCCAGGTGCTGGGGAGTATGACAGGGACCTTGGCCTAGGAGAATCGGCGGGCCGAACAGCCACCCCCTCCACTGCCACTGCACTTGCACTGGGTGCCACGGAGTGATCTGACTCGCTTTTATCCTAAGCACTTTCACCGATGACGGTAATTTAGCGATCGATTGCACAATTAACTCAAAGCGACTATCGATTTTTGACTCCAGACTGACAATAGTGTTGGGGTCGGAAACGTGAGAGCCAGGTAAAGGAGAGGGTTGCACAGGCGGAGAAGATGGAATGGGATCGGAAGAAATTACAGGAGCAATTGCATCCGACTTAGCGAATGAATCTTGACTAGCTAAATCTTTACTAGATTCCCTAGCAATAGCTTTCCTTTTCCTATCTCTGGCTAGTTTCTTAAGATGTGCATCTAAAGTCTTCCACTTCTTAATATCCCAGCCATTACACTCCTCACAACATAAACCTACTGAACATGTTTGTCCCCAACATGAAATACAAACAGTGTGTGAGTTGTAAGATTCTTTAGTTATCCTAGTATTGCAGCCTTTGCTGCAATACCTAATACTAGCACTACTAGTGTCAGACATCCTAGAAAAGTCTAATACAAGTCCAAAAAAAAGCAAAGAGTCATCAATTAATGATCAAATTTCGCCTAACACTATATTAATTATGCCAAAAGGCTGTGAAATTAAATACTTCACCAACTGAAGATAAGTCAAACAACCAGCAAAGTATAAATTCCAGAACTCGAGCTGCTGCCAACCACAGTCAGCAGGAACAAATTGAAGCTCTTTGCTAGGTTGTACCTTCTCTTACACCCAAAAGTGGGTGGGGCATGTAGCCATAACCATAACAAACTAGCGGACCTGCAATTTCAAAATTTTGAGCTGCCAGTTAAAAGAAACTAATAGCTATGTAATTACTGGGTAAGTTACTTATATAAAAATGTACTGTATTGATTTTAACTTTTCAATACATGACAAACTGCTAACAACATTGCTCCATGGGCACTTTCATATTAGTCATTACACACTATCCAGGCAATTAGGGATATTTCATTAGGCAGTCAAATGATAAAACACAATATCAGACGGAAAATATACAAGTCATTTTCCTCTTAAATATAGTTGTTCTCACCTTGGCATCTCAAAAGTGACCCTGTTGATTGATATTGAAGAATAAGTTAATTTCTGTGTAGCAATTAGTGATGTCCACAGCCTCTTTTAGAAATCTATGTTGGTGACCCTGAAATTGAAGCTCCTTCCCTTGTATCACTTTCTCATCAATAACAATGTAACAAATAATTTTCACAAAAATGCAAAATATCAATCTACTCTACAGTGCTAATGCTTACAGTAAATGCTTCGGCTAGTTTTGAGGTTTATGTGAAGATAGAGGAACAGGTGTTTCCATGTGTACGTGCAAGAACAATATCATGCAGTGTTACAGAATGCGTGCATGTAAAATGTGCAGCCATGTACAGTTTGTTGTTATAGGTGAATTATGCTGTTCATTCAAGACTAATCATATGTGATTTTCTTCCACAGAGAATTATGTGCAACACCAGCACACTGCAAGGGAATCAATTTTCAATTCCATAAAAAGGGGAATATTAAGAATGCCACTTTGTGCACATATTCAATACACTAACAAGACAAAAACAAATACATCACAACCTCGTAAAAGTGTTACGCATAAATCTCACACATTAACTTTTGCAAATAATCAGAATTGCCCAGTTCACTTCAATGTGGGAGCCTAAAGATGTAACTCAACTTACAGATCTTTTCATGATATTTTGATAATTATAGTTCTTAAAATATATGGTTAGGACCAAAACATAAAAAAATGTTACAGTAAACCCCGTAGTTCTTCTCAATTCGCGGACTCACGCATATTTCTCTATGGAACATATCTACCCATTATTTGTGGAAAAAATTCGCGGTATATTTTTCACTGTGAAATATTCACTAATTACTGTATTTTCAGATAATTTTCATGAATAAATGCACTTTTTGTGATAAAACTATTAAAATACTCAGGTATAAGCATTTTTACAGGGTTTTTCTTGTGTTTAAACTATCAAAATGGGCAGTTCTAAGTGTTTTTAGAAAATTCGCGGTTTTAGCTATTCACGGGGTGTGGTACCCATCCCCAGCGATTTTTCACTGGTTCACTGTATATCTATGCCTAAAGAGCCAGTCAAGGCACAAAAGAATGCAAGACTGAGTGTTTGAGTCCCTATGTATGGTAAATCTGGTGGTCAGTTCTGAAACAAATGCACATGGACCCAGGAAACTATTTGAAGGCTAAAAAAGCACAAAATTTTCTAACAAAGGATGCAAAACTAATGAGTAAATCATCAGCCTAAGATATTGACATAAAATTTTTTTATAATAAAATAAAGTTTTATATATACTTACCAAGTAATTACATAGCTATTAGTTTCTATTAACTGGCAGCTAGAATTTTGAAATTTCTTGGTAGCGCTACTTTTGCTTTGGCTAGGTGAGTGACCCCGCCCACTTTCGGGTAAGAGAGGAACCAGCTTAGCAAACGAGCTCAATATGTTTATGCTTTACAACCATGCGAGGGGAGGAGGGAGGGCTTTGATCATGTAATTACCTGGTAAGTATATATAAAACTTTTTTTATTATAAAAATGTCATTTTTATATACTGTAAGCTACTTACCAAGTAATTACATAGCTGAATCCCACATTATAGGAGGTGGGATGCATGGCTTACCTATCCTAATACATTAAAATTAGTAATGTAAAAGAAATAGAATTATTGCAAGCAATAGTTAAAATGCTTGCTGGTTCCTTACCTGTTGAGAGAGCTGCTACAGCAAAGTACTGCCTCTGAATGGTGCTCATCTCAACGCATAGCGGCGTGGCAGTGTAGCCAGGAGTCGCCTGCTACATAGCGGGATTCCTTTGTTGCAAGGGAGTGTCCGATTGCCTACAAAGAATAAACAAGTTGCCCCTGCCTTGGGCACAGCACAGAAAAACACAACCAGAGAATAAAAAACAAAACACAATTGCCTATAGCCAAACATTACAGTATACCATTACCCAACCATTATGGATAAAAACTGGTAAGCACTCCAAATACCAAGTATCCCCAGGCTCCCCTACAACACAATACCATGAATCAAGGCGAAACAGGAAGGATGAAGGAAGCTTCCTACACTCCTTCTCCCAACACCATACGAGCAATCAAAATAGGTACTGCAATTTTCATAGGCAGTGTCGCTCAACGACCCACGGATCTTTTCCGTTCTCAGTAAATAGTATCTTAATACCCTTACAGGACAAAGGGTTCTCTCTACTTCCTCTGGACCTAGGATATCTATTAAACTTTTAATAATGAATGAGCGAGGCCAGGGGTTGGCAGGGACTCATTCTTAGCTAAGAATCCCAAGGTAAATGAGCAGATTGCATTATCTTGAGAGAATCCAACCTTTTTATCCAAAGTGTGAAGCTCACTGACTCTCTCGGCAGTCGCTAACGCTACTAGTAACAGATTTTTCCTAGTAAGGTCCCTTAAGAGAGAGATTGCAAAGGTTCAAAACATGGTTGCAACAGCCACTTCAGTACCATGTCTAAATTCCAGGATACTAACTTATCCTCTTTTTGTTTGGTCATATCAAACGACTTGATAAGATCAGAGAGGTCCTTATTAGAGGAGAGATCTAAACCCCTATGTCTAAAAACAGAGCTCAACATTGCTTTGTAGCCTTTAACAGTTGAGGTGGAAAGGCCCTAGTAGACTTCAAATATAGAAGGAAATCACCGATCTCAACCATAGACGTCTTACAAGACGAGATGTTGTTACTTCTGCACCAGTCACGGAAGACTGTCTACAATCAGCAATAGCGTCTGCAACTGCATTTGAAAATCCTTTCACTTGCACCAATCTGTACACAGTCTGAATGTGGTCAGAGCTAGGTGGACAGTCCTTGATGAAACTTTCTGAAATGTGGTTGTCTGAGTAGACTGGTCTTTGAGGCAATAATCTTGGAAAATCCATGAGAAGCTCCAGTAAGTCCAGGAACCATTCTCGGGCTGGCCAGAATGGGGCTACTAACGTCATCTTTACGTTCCGATGATTTCGGAACTTGTTTAATACTTCCCACACCATCTTGAATGGGGAAAAGCATAAAGATCCATGTTCAACCAATCCAAAAGCATCACGTCTGTTGCCCAAGCTTGGGATCTGGCACTGGCGAACAATACAGGGGAGGCAATGATTCTTTGCAGTCGCAAACAGATCTAGAAACGGTCTTCCCAACAGCTTCCATAACTCCATGCAAACTAGAGGGTCTAGAGTCCACTCCGTGGAGAACTTGTTTTCAACAGCTGAGTTTGTCTGCTAAAACATTGCATTTCCCTTATATGAGTCTGGTTAGGATCTGGGTTTGATTCTGATCCGCCCAAATGAGAAGGGCCCTTGCTGCTTGGCAAAAGGAGAAAGAATGAGTTCCCCCTTGTTTCCTTATATAAGATAGAGCAGTGGTGTTGTCTGAGTGGACGGACACTGTCTTCCCGGACACCTCCAATGCAAACGCTTGCAATCCCCAGTGAATTGCCGTCAATTCCTTCACGCTGATGCTACTTTCATCTGTTCCGAATTCCACAGGACTGAAACTTCTTTGTCTCCCAGGAGGGCTCCCAACCTCACGCCTGACACGTCTGAGTAAAACACTAGGTCGGGGTTCAGAGGGAGAAGCGACTTCCCCTGAGAGAGCTTGTCTCTTGAATTCCACCAGGCCAGATCTTCTTTTATTTCCTTCATTATTGGAAAAACGAAAGAATCTGGGTGTTTCTTCCTGTTACAGTTGACTTTCAGAAAGAACTGTAAGTTTCTCATGTGAAGCCTTCCTTGGGACATGAACTGTTCCATGGACGTGAGTCCCCAACGGGCTCATCCAACTGTTTGCAGAACAGGACTGAAGGGTGAGAAATTTGTCTATCTTCTGAAGGCAGGAGTTTATCCTTTAGGGGCAGGAAAAACCCGAAAACTCCAAGAGTTTATCCTCATCCCCAAATAAGCTATCTCCTGAGAAGGAGTTAGTTGAGACTTTTGGAAATTTAACAAGAGGCCCAAGTCCTGGGTGAGAAGAAGAGTCTTGTGAAGGTCCTCCACATTTTTTCCTTCGGCTGGGAGTGAATAAGCCAATTGTCGAGATACAACGAAACATTGACTCCCATCAGATGTAATCATTTCGTCATTGGGGCAAGAACACGCGTGAATACCTGTGGGGCTGTCGGCAGACCGAAGCAAAAGGCTCTGAACTGGTACACTTTGGCGCTGGAACACAAACCTTAAAAACTTCCTTGAGTCCTGATGAACTGGGACATGGAAGTAGGCATCTTTCATGTCTATCGAGATCATCCAATCTTCTGGACGAATGGATGCAAGGGCGGACTGGGATATCTCCATCTTGAATTACACTTTTTGTACATACAAGTCCAGGGCAGTTACATCCAGGACTGGCCTCCAGCCCCTAGAGGTTTTGAGGACTACAAACAGTGGATTATAAAACCCTGGAGAGGAGGTGTCCCCAACAAGCTCGACTGCTTCTTTTTCGAGGAGAGCTGTCACTTCTTGGGAGAAGGCTGAAAACTTCTCAGAGTTTGACAAGTAGGTCATCCATAAAACAGGCTTGTTGCTCAAGGGAGTTTTTTTAGAAACAGGATCAAGTAGCCTTCTCTTAGAACTTGGGCAATCCAACTCTCCGCTCCTCTTGCTTCCCAACTCTCCCAAAAAGTGGAGGAGCCTTGCCCCCACAGGTGTGTGGAGGACTAGATCCTCACTTACATGCGGGTGGTTTGTAGGAGGACTCCTTGATAGCTCTGGGGTTGAAAAGGCCGTTTCCGCAAGGTCTAGGGAAGCCTCTTTGTCTGCCTCTACCCCAAAAGGGCTGGGGTTGAACAGGAGAAACTGTCCTAGAGGAAAGGCCGGAGACTCCTAGGCCATCTCGTCGATTGTGTGAGGAGGTCCTGAGTAGACTTCTGTTGTAGATCAGCCGCAATCTGTAGCACAGTCATTTGAGGGAAAAGGTGCTTCTTGTCCAGAGGCGAGAAGAGGAGTGCAGACTTCTGGGAGGGAGTAACTCCCTTTGTGGTGTATGAATGCCAAAGCTCCCTTTTCTTGAGGATACCCATAGCAAAAAGGGAGGATAATTCAAATGAGCCGTCCCTAATACCCTTATCCAGGCAAGAGATGACTCTTGAATAAGTGCTTGACTAGGTGGTCCAGTTCTGAGGACAAGAGCAAAATCTTGGCTGCATTGAATGCCGACCGTCTGGAGGAGTCAACTAAACCGGAGAAGTCTCCCTGGGAGGAGGCAGGCACTCCCAAGGATGGAACCCCTTTGGTCGCATACGAAAGATATCTTTTTGCGACAGCCTAAAGGGGAGGCCAGCAAAAAGAGACTCTTCCTTGCTCCCTCTTGCTCGAGAGCCAGTTCTCCACCCCACAGAGAGCTTTCTTAGCTGAGAACAGAACCATTTTAGGAAGTCTTGAAGAAGTCGTCTGATTATCCAATCATGTTCGTCGAACCCAGAGATGTCGGAGCTGCAGGAGAGAAGAAATCAGGAAAAGTCACCAGCAGAAAACTGAGTAATGAGGCATACGCCAACAGAGGGGTAACAGGGTCCGCTTCTTCCTCATCCTCCGACGAGATTGGCGACAGATCCGCAACAGGCTAGGGGACCGATGGGGCTTTCTGAATTAAGCTCAGGATGTTATCCAATTTGTGCTGGATCGACTGCACAGAAGGATCCAAAACAGAGGGAGCCACTGTCAGAGCAGGAGCAGGTAGAACCGAAGAAGACACAGGCGCTTGGAAGCAGAATTAGCTTTGGGCGCCAAAGGAGCATCTTGCTGCAAGAGGGGGAACAGGCGCCAATGGGCGCTGGGAGCTGGTGGGCGCTCAGGAGCTGATGAGAGCTTGGGAGCCGATGGGCACTCGGGAGCCAAAGAGCGCTCAGCAAAGAGGTACTCAGGAGACAATGGATGCAAACAAGATGAAGGGAGCCTGGAGGGAGCCACATCAGAAGAGGCACCATGAACCACTGGAGAAGGAAGTTATGGCGCCACTGGGCACCTTGGAGCCAAAGATGACTTCTCTGCCAACAAAGATGCAGGTAAAGCAGATGAACAGACTCTACAAGAACAGGAGATGGGTGCCTGGGCACTGGAGAGTGTCCCGACATCACTAACTGTCTCGGCAAGTCCTCTGAAGCAACAGATGCGCACTTAGAAGAAGATGAAGTTCTCGATAACGGAGAGCGTTTCTGAGAGGTAGCGTGCTTAGAAGGTTGGGCTTGTCCCACTAACACTGGTTGATCCTGGGGGAAGCGTTCGGACTGTCCCAGAAGCTACAGGAAGGAAGACGTTCTGGAGAAGCCTCTTTAACCTTTTTACAGGAACTGCAGAAGGTTGAGCCTCTTCAGGGGATGAGATTCGCCTTGCCATTGGTGCCTAGGACTGGAGTCACTACTGGAAATACTAGATGAAAGGCGATCCACTTCCATAGACACCTTTCCAGCAGGGCTCTGTCGTAACCTGGGAATCAGCAACAGGTACGACTGAGGGGGCAACTGCCTGTGGGCAGAACCCACCAACCTCCTTTGGGCTGCCAGTTTGGGCTCCTCCCAGGTTTAGGGAGTTTGCCAGGGACCTTGGCCTAGGAGAATTGGCGGGACAGACAGACACCTCCTCCACTAACACTTCACTATCACCTTTCACATTCACTTTGTCCAATAAGACTTTAACAGAAGCACCAATCTTCTCCATCATGTCAACGAGTAACCCAAACTTAAGGTTAATTCTCGATTCAAGGCTGGTAATGAGGTTGGGATTGGGAGTAAGGGAGCCAGGGTGAGTAATTAGTACAGATTGAGACATGGGATCAGGTGGAACAAAGGATAAAGAATTAGAATTATCAGACGAAGATTTTGCCGACACCTGGCTAGCTAGTCTTCTTACTACTATCTCTAGCCACTGCTTTTCTCTTTTTATCCGTGTCTAATTCTGTCAAATGACTATTTAAGGTCTTCCACATTTTAGAGTCCCAAGAGACACACTCATTACAGGTCAAATCAGGGGAACATGTTTGACCCCTGCAAGAAGTACATAGAGTATGAGGGTCATAACAGGCTTTAGTCAGTCTCGCATTACAGCCTTTACTGCAATACCTAACATTTTGAGAGCCCGAGTCGGACATGCTGACAAGTCGAGTCGAAGAAAATCCATACTAGTCTTCAGAGAAAACCTGACACTAACTAATTGTGCTGAAAAGGCTACCATAAAGTGAACACTTACCAATGATCCAAGATCAACAGAGAAGAGAAACTTCAAAAACTGCTGCTGCCAATCACTGTAACCACAGCCATCAACCGGCAGAAAGCATATTGAGCTCGTTTGCTAAGCTGGTTCCTCTTTTACCCCGAAAGTGGGCGGGGTCATTCGCCTAGCCAAAACAAAGTAGCGCAGCCACGAATTTCAAAATTCTAGCTGCCGGTTAATAGAAACTAATAGCTATGTAATTACTTGGTAAGTAGCTTATATAAAAATCTGTCTTTAAAAGTCTGAACCTAACCTGACATCAATTTCTGAAAGTCTGAACCTAACCTGACATCACTTTCAACCATCTACTGTAGCACAGGGAAAGAATGGATTATACCTTTTAAGGAAGACTTAATGGGAGGAAATCTGTTCTACAGAATCATTTCTAAAGACATTAGCCTGTCATGGAAAACTAATGAAAACAAATAACATCCACTAAATATGAAGTAAATGTGATGTGCATAGTCCTCCAAAATCAAGATAAGGCACTATCAACTATGACACTGGCTTGCAAAGTTACTTAAAACAAAACTTATGCATGAAAGAATTATGAAAAGAGCTGGGCACTACCAAAGAAACCTAAAACAAAAGTAGGTCTCAAAGATTAAACCCAGCACCTGAGGAAATGGATTCAACAACAAATGAAAATCCCCATAATTCCTAAAATTATATAGTCCTGTACTAGGTCACACACTAAAGCTATGCTGTAATGATTATTCGGAAAATGGTGTTTAAAACATCAAAACAAAGGAAATTCTTGTCAAGAATGAAGGGAGATGAACAAAGTGTGCTTTCCTCACTGACAGTGAGGAAGAATATTTCCTAAGGTTGTGTATATGCAAAATAATGTAGGATATGTTCTTTTGGGAAAATATTTTTGGCTGATGACTTACTCATAATTCTTTTACCCTATGTTATCCTGGGTATGTGATTGGCCTCTCTAAACCTCAAAATGTTTCCAGAACCAATGGCTCACTTGAAGAAAGTTAACAGCTTTGTGGTAAAACAACTACTTAACCAGTGAAGCAGTGGTTAGTGATTCATGGGACTCAACCCAGCCAAAGAAATCCCTGTTTTATTTACCAAACACTCTCACTCCCTGGCTTTGTAACTGAAGACATGTGCACCAGTTGGAGTGGTTAGATGAAAAAAAAAAAAAAAAAAAAAGGTTTTTAGAGATACAAACCTATTTCAAATTTTTTAAATAACTAGAATTACAAACCAATTCCTTCTTCCAGGAGGAGGCAATTTAAGTTTTTAGTTTTCCATCTGTCATCTGACTGAAGATCAACATGAGATAAAAAGATATATAAAAAAATGAGCTTGAAATTTACTATGAGATTAAATACTGTCCATTGTCTAGCTAAACTGAGTCAAGGGATTATGCTGAACTCCTCAGTGAGGAAAGTCTACCCATTACTAACCAATGCTTTGTCAGTTCTAGCAGGTATTTTGGACTGCCATACATATTTATGTAGGCTTAAGTGTAGCCTAAACAAGTCTGTAACTTGTATAGAACCAAAAGTTCTAGCTCTTTTTCTTATCAATATGTTAATTATTACAGTTCATTTTACAGGGTTTACTGTACGGTAACATTTAAGTTACTGATCTTGTTTGTTGCAATAGATGTTTCATGAAAAATCATGATAATAATCACTTCTTAAGATATTGTGGGCTTATCTTAAGAACTTAACAAACATCAGCATCTGTGCACTTTGATGCTAACACAGCATCTTATAAAATAGGTAACACTGCTAGAAACACCGACACTACCTTTCTGAAATTCCTAAAATATGTTATTCTTGTTAAAAATGGATTCTCTTAAAGACCAACTCTCTAACACTTGTCTGTTAAGATAAAACAACAAAGTGTACAGTGAAACAGTTACGGCTTTGGTTTATGAAGCTAACCCAAAATTTGTTTAACTAACTCTAAACGCAGTGTCAGTGTTTTTGTCAGTGTACAGATAACAATAATTTATTTTATCACTATGTAAACACTTAACCTGTATCACGGAAAACTCTACTGGATGTTGATATATCTCTCCATAACACCATGGAGGTCTTTCATCATACGATACAGGGCTTTCTCAGAAATGTAATACAGTGGCAAATTAAAGGGCAATGCTTGAGGAAAGCATTAGGTTTCAATTATGGGAGGGTAGTATCAAAACTGAATTTTTTTTTTTATAAATGTCATGAACAAGAATGCCTTGTACAGAAACCATAATTTTCAGGGAAGCAGGGTCAATTAGTTCTATTTCACACTTGATAGCACATTAGTTACAGGTACAATGTGTCCCAGTAGACATTAACTAATGTCATAAAAACTGCATTTAGAAATGCTAAAATAAATGTTCCTAAGATAACTATTTCCTTCATTCTATACGCAATTCTTTGCTTCACATACTATATAAGTTTGCTTCAGCACATACCACATTATCATTAAAGTAATTTCAAGTACAGAAATGTCTGCTGATCAAGTCACAGTACACATTACAGAGACAGACTACAAAGTTGTACATGGGTATAAAGCTTAGTAAAAATACTTAATAGTAACCCTGATCACTGAAATAAAAATTCTAGAAAACAAAGTTCTCCAAGGCTAGAAAGTCACTATATGATTAGGTCTAAATTGAGCACAAAAGAAAAAATGCTACAGGAAACACACACATAAGAGCATCATGCTACAGACTTTTCTTCCAGGATGGTATCTCTGGGAGGTATATTCAATATAAAACAAATGAAGTGGTCGAGGAGTGATGTCCCATACAATATTAACTAAGATTATTAAGGTGGCAATGACTTGCTTAAACTAAGTAAATCTCTTCATACGTAGCTAACATACAGTTGTCTAACTGTGCTGAATAGTGCTTGAAACATGATGTACAATGTGCCACATAAATATATATATTTCCCTCTACTTCCCTAAATGTAATGAGTCCCATGCTTTTTCTGCCTGAACTCCTATCAGGTCTAACTCTTCTTCTGTCACCTTTCTCAGTGATTTCCTGGTCATCCAAGTCCTCTTGAAGAAATAAAACTACAGAAAAATATAAAACATTGACCACCAAATACTTATGCTAATACAGCTTCAATTACATGTATACTACATTAAAATATTTGGTGATCATGGATTTACATTTTCCAGTTTCTTTACTTCAAGTGTGTATAAATGCATACAGTATTAAAATTCCTTACACAGATATCTGACATAAAACTGCATGTTTGTTTCATGTGAAATGTACAAACAAACTTCTCCTCAATTATGGGGGTACTCTTCACCACATAACAGTGGAAAGGTATACTGTAACAGCCTTCTACAGTGGAAGTGCAGACAATTGCACATACATCGAATTAGACAAAACAAACATACCACTTTAATTTGTTGTATGAGAATTTGAGCATTAAAGGAATTTGTCTATGACCAAAGCTAAAGTTATCAGAGTACACTAGTCATCAATAAGCACAGTTTCTGAGAACTTTCAACAATATAATCTCTGACCCCTGATGACTAAGTTCTGATGAAATATATTTTAAAAATGTGAAATTGAAGTAATGCCTATGCACTTGTTCCAAACTATAGAACTGTTTGATCTATTAAATTATTATCCTCTTTGGAATACATTACTAGTCAGTCAGACAGGAAACAAAATTCATGTACAGGAGATATGGTTATGAGGACATGACATATTTTTTCACATTAGAGGCTATATACTGTATAACACTGAGTTACTTGAAAGGAGTACTGTAATGAGAATGCTAGAAATTCTTCTTCAACTGAAAAATTACAACAAATCATTATGCATGAGAAAAACTAGTTTTCATCCAACCAACCTAGAAACTAGAGATAATAGAAGTTTCCACTCTCCCACTACAAAATTCTGTTCCAGTAATGAAAGTGACACAGTAAAATGCATTTGCAAAGAACTGAACAAAAGCACAAACACCTTATGCAGCAATAGGCCTCCTGAACTCTCTGGGTCAAATTTCAACTGATGTTATCACAAAAAGGAAACACTAAAAATTCTTCTATATTTTGACAGATTCTTTTCTTCATGTTATAAATTCTTAAAATATATACGAAAGCTGCAAAAGTTTTACATAAATATGTGCAATAAAAAGCACCTTAAAGTCATCAAGGAACAATGCTTCAGATTTAAAGTTCTGTACCAGAATACAGTTGCACTGACTTCTACAGTACTGAATTTATAAAAGATTCACATTTAACAAAAAAATGCATTCTCATAGTTTGGCATTTCATACATCAACATAATAAACAGAAAATTAACATTGCTGGTTAAGGGAGCATGGTAAAATCAGCAAAATCTAAGGAGACAGTATGTTCCCAAATAAAACTTGTGGTATCTCAATAAAATGTCAAAACGCATTTAAGACAAAACAACTGGCAACAGTCACCAAAGCCAGGTGTTTAAATATATCCTAAAAATGCCAGACATTGGGCACTAATGAATTGTAGCTAAGGCAAAGCTAAAGGCATTAGAGTATAATGAAAATCCATTTCTGAGCACTGGATTTGTACCAGAAATTGAATCTGACAGTTCTATGGCCTAGCCCCAATCCTACCCTAAAGACAGCAGTGGTACATATGCCCTGTTATGCTCTTATTTTTTTGGTTCTCATTAACAACTTTCTTGATTTATAATCAGACATGATGAATACTGATGAGCTGGACACCTTCCCATTACAGAAATTTTAAATAACAATTTTACTGCGAATGCTGTCCTCTCTGTCTCTCTGCGTTATTTCCTACCAAAAGCTTCATGAGCTTGCTGAGACTGCCAACGGAGCCGTGGCATAAGTAAGGAGGGGCCCCTCTAATGAGGAATAATAACTATATGAGAAATTTTAAGGCTCCTTTCTTCTATTGATGCATACACTGCACTATTCTGGGTAGTATATATGTAAAACAGGTAGTTTGTATTTATATATAAATTATTTCAATTTGTGTATATTCACATGCACTGTAGAAAAGTTAAGTTAGAAGGCAATATTTTCATCTTTGGAATTAAAATAAAAAGTAAACTCAATAGTATAGCAAAGATAACTTAATTTTTCATAGAGTGCTGCCTACATGGCATTTGAACCAGCTTACATACACTTTAAATAACATAAGGCAAGCTGTGCAATCATCAAAGTTAGCTGAAAACCAGATTAGTCATTTAGGTATTACCCTCTTACATCATTCATCTTTTATATTCTATCCTCATTGCCTGGAAGCACTTTACTTGGCTTTAGTTTATGTAGTTCTTTACTCTTCCATTCCAATCAGTGCAAAGTTCTATACACAGAAATTAGCTCCACAAAGGTTAATAGGGGAAAGTTAGTTTCAATAGTTGCATAAAAATTAGTAACAATACACTTACAGGGAATAGCAAGTTAGAATCAAGTGCCTAAGGTACTAGGACCTTTTAGTCTTGAGGAGCTAACAAAATTTTGTTACACCCATGATGAATCAGCAATATCTTAAATCATAACAGCACTCAAGAAACAGAACATCAGATTCATTAAATTTGAGAAATGCTATTTCACCCCAATTCTCATTATAAAAACTACCTGGCAATAGCAAACGGGTTAGTACTTTAGCTACTGCTAATATGCGATCACAACTTTCCAGCGAAAAACTGAAAAATAACAGCCTTAGTCCTAAATAAAAAGCATTTCTAGTCTTCTCTTTTTACTAAATAAAATGTTTCAGGAAATAACAACCAGTCTCATCTATTCAAGCAAGTACAATTGTTCAGGAAATAATAAATGTAGCCCAACATATGAGAGAGAGAGAGAGAGAGAGAGAGAGAGAGAGAGAGAGAGAGAGAGAGAGAGAGAGAGAGAGAGAGAGAGAGAGAGAGAGAGAGAGTTAATATGAGCTAAGCTTGGAATTTTTTATTAAACCTAACTGAAAGGTGAAAATTTTGAAATATTTTACCTTTATACTTTAAAAGTGGAGTATTACCTTAAAATAATAACACATTTTTCTAATGAAGTAATATCTCTCTTTAATGGATATATGCAATTCTGGGGTATCTGTTAGCAACTAATGTCTGTCGATTGTTTTACCTATGGCAAGTCAATATGTTACTTATAAAATAATTGAGAAACATATTAGAAGTAAAACTTTTTTTGAATGAAAATTGATGGTGGTACTGTACTCATTTTCTACATGGCATTAGCTATTCTAATTTATTGCTGTGCTCTCGCAGAAAAATTAAGATAACTATTTTAACCTTATTTCAAACATATTCTAGTAAATTTGATTATAAAATATAAAAATTTCAACACCATCGAAACTTTTAATACAATTCTTCTCATGTGAATTAAATTTCAGCAGTTTGGGTCTTTCATTAAATAGATTTCATTATTTATTGTACTTCCTCACATTGTACATCCTCATATTTTTCAGCTATTCATTACATTATGTCCTTAGTTCAATAATTGTCAAGACAAAGCAACTTATCAATATTTTCATTAGGCTATTGAGTAGTATGCCATTATATACAACTCATTTTCATGCTATCTGAGTGCACGCATGCACTCTTTCACTGACCAAGTGAAGAGGAAGCATTTCAGAAGGCATGTTCCTATTAAACAATATCACATTTCTTCTGCTTGGACTCCTTGGCGTCATTCCCATCTGCTCAGCGACAGTGCTAATATCTTGAGACGCTCTCTATCATTGTTTTTAGGTGTGGCACTCTACAGACAATTTACCTCCAGTGCTTCATCATTAACTCAATATCTGATTACTCCATTGATTACCAATGTTTTTAAAGCAATTTTTGCTTTCCAGAGCCACTTGTTACCATTAAGGAATATGAAATGACACTTAAACTCCAGCAGATTTTTAAGATGTGACCCACAACTGGAGCCACTCTGTTTCCTTTGGTGAAATCAGTGACAGATCCACAAGTAACCAGATGAATGATTTTCAACTGTTCACTGGTTTGGGTGAGGAAACCCTCACCACAAAGCTAATCCACAAAAGGAAATATGTCCTGCTTTGAAAAGCAACCACTCTTCAAGGCAGATCATACCACTTCTATAGATGCTACAACTCCAAACTGGGCCACTGCAATACCAAGGTTCTAAGCCATTATAATTTAAGGTATCAACTTTGATACCTTAAATTATAAGGATCCAAGCCACTTGGTACAAAATTTCTGAACCACTCCAGTACTTTTAACTTCAGGCCACTTTAGTACCAAGGACAGTAGTTGTGCCAGCACCAATGATCTAAGCAGTGGTCAAAACCAAGTCAACATTTAGGATTATTGAGTACAGACCCTAAGGGCAGTAGTAATTCTGGTATTCCAGTTTCGAAGTTCTTCTTGTCAAAGACATGCTTATAAGTTCACCTTCTGATCTTCCAGATATCAGAAAATTTATGGTCAAAAGAGACTTGCCATATATCTTTCTGAAGCTGGGCAGAGACTTTGACTTTCCAGTCCTGTCAGCCTCCATTCTGCATGTAAACAACAGGAAGGTCAGAGTCATGTCTGACAACCCAACCACAGTGCCTTACAGAAATTTTGGGGAACTGAATGAATAGTTATGTCACTTGGGCATTATACATTTTCATCAGATCAAGAAAGGTGAACACTAAGCAGTTTTCATTAAACAAACCGCCAAGTTATTTCTTAGCCTTCTCAGGTCCTGCAGCCTAGACCGGACACTAAAAATCATGAATATTTAGGGCATGATTCTAAGATCCAGAACTTTCATTTGACTACTTAGCCCTTCTCTCACCAAATCAGAAACAAGCTTTAGGACCTTCTTTACCTAATATAAATACCTGGGAAACTTTCTGGTTGTAAGAATACACCAGCATCAATGGCACTTGTATAAGAATCACTTAAATCTAGACTAAATCTTTGCATTTGGAGGGTTTTCAGTATTATCATCTGAGCAGGCTTTCAGGTGCAGCAAAAGCAACCCCTACGCCATATAGAGATTTGAGACTTTATTTTTATCTAGCAAAGTGGAACTCCTCCTGTGGTAACCTAGAATTTATTCAGTATAAAAACTAATCTTAATGAAAAGTGTGAAAACACTTCATATGAAAGCAAGAAAAATATTTCGAACTAGATTGCTAAATACAGTAATGTAGTTCACTTCAGCAAGAGTAACAAACTACTGGTGTAAACAACCTGTCAAAATACTTCCTTGTATGTCTAAAATATTAAGTAGGCCTATAAATAACTATTTTCAGTTTGATGAAAGCCACCAAGCGTTCAACAAGGATATACTACGAAAATTAAACTGTCACAGACATTTAATCCAACTGGAACTATTTATGCACCAAATCTGATGAAAAATATTGTGCTGGCTACAAGAAAAGTCACCATGCCAATGGGGAAACAAAGACGTAAAGGCAGCCAAAATGAAAGACTGCATAGGGGTTTATTCAAAGAAAAAGTAAAACTAAATCTTAAACAAAACAAGAATGTAAAAGAAATAAAAAAAGGGACAATCTCTTCAAATTATATTTTTGCAAATATAAATGCATATTACAAAGGAAAATACTGTACTACACTTTAGAATATTCAATATTTCTCATAACAGTTCATTAACAGTATTAATACAGAAATTCATTTCCAACATATACATTTATACAAATACTGTTCAAGCATTGTACAAGATAGACCAACTCCAAACTGAATCAGTTACCACTACCCATGAGATATATTGAAAAAAAAATACAAAACTCTTAAAAATTTACCAATATTAAAGAAAAAATCCTTTGCACCTTTTACCCTCTAGTGTTCACCTATATTATATACACCTTGGTAAGTTCAAATAATGGAACTTACATAATAAATGGAAGAAATCACAACAAATTTAATGGATATAGAGAATATCAGTTTCAAAATCTCTCCTACATGAAGTTAAAATTACATTTCTAACGTTTCAATAATAGGTTCCTTTACAAACTTTTCAATAATATGCAAGTTTTCCTGACTTTCTTTTAAAATGATCTCTATCCAACTTTGGGAACTAGTCATCAAAAAAAAGTAATAGAAATATTTTCCCAATTTAGTCAAGAAATGCAACAGGGTTGAGTAATACATCATTACTATTAAAATATGGGAAGGAAATATAAACAAGCTTTTTTTGAGTAGTTCCTGATACTGTACTTGTCAAAGAATGGCTATTAAAGGATGTCTTTTGTAAAAAAAAAAAAAAAAAAAAAAAAAAAAAAATCCAGTAATTCTGGGTCATCTGCAATATAGTTTTCTTGCGATGATTCCACAAGAAACTTGTAACTTTTACATTGACTTTAACTGCATTAACAATCCTAAACAACTGTAAAGTTTGGTTGATTTTGTGACCCCTAGTCAATCCTGTTCTCATACTATGAATTAAAAATTTTACTAGCATAGCAATTTACTGGATACTTGAGTCTGATTCTTTTCAGATTCTGTTACAAAAACAAGTTCCAAAACTAAATCTGTCCTAGATTTTGAGGACCTACTCTAAGCAAAAATAAAAAACAAAAGATCAATACAAGAAGAAAAGTATGATTACCCTCAGGTGAAACTGGTAATCTTGATCAATATTGTCATACCACCAATAAGTGTACACTTCCATTGATTTTATCTTCCTCTTCACTTTATATCTATGTACAATTGTAAGTTTGGGCTTGCATTAATAATAGGAAATCATCACAGACAGTATGTATCACAGGCTGATGCAAAATACAGCACTTGAATCTGATTAAGGCATGGCAAATTGAGGTTACTACTAATCTACATACTGTATTTGATTAGTTTTTTAAGGTTAGGTACTATATCACATTAAATGTTAATGCAACTTCATCTTACAAAGATTGGTGCGTAATCTACTGTACATTTCAGTTCATTACACAATCTAATAAGCAACATGGATAAGACAACAGCTTGGTACAACAGCAAAATCAGCATCAAGATGATCACCAAAAGTTTACCAAGGGCTAATTTCCAGAGCCACTGTTGTCAATATGACAATACTGAATCTTGATTAGGTGGTTACTTAACAGGTATTTGTGAACAAGCTTACTTTCCAACAGGTATACCTCAATGATTGCCTCACCAAAACCTTCATTATCCTAAATAAATCTTTCTGTAAATAGAACATTTTACAAGTGATATACTAAAATCTTTAATATAACTAGTCCTGCTTCAGATCTATCATATCGCTTCTCTTGAGTACTGTACAGATTCTTTTGTACAGATTCTTTTGTGCTTTCCTTACAATTATTCTTGTGCAAATGTAAAACAAAAAAAAAGTTACCTACAATTATGAGCTGCAAAGATGCTCTATCCCTCGAAGGCATTGCTCCTTTCAAGTCAGAATTACCCCATGGAACAAAAATATAGCCTCCTGGTTACATTATCATTATTACATATTGTTATTGTATTATCACTTTTCCAGACCAACAAGTTAAAATTCTCAACACTAAAACAGCTATTGTAAAGATCTAATAAATTATAATTAAAAACTATTAACTAGCTACACTGAAAACAGAGATTCTAACAGTCTTCAAGATGCATGACTTCATAAACTGTCATTCACTCTTGGCTGAGTCAACATTCAATAAACAATGTTCTACTGTCGCAAACTCCTAAATAAAAGTTTCATGATAATGCTCAATTGCACAAGGAACTTTTGAGGAATGGGTCACCTGACATCCATAGGACTACAAGTGACTGATACATAGACAAGACAGAAAGACATCAGTGGCACATTCCTTTTAGAATGAAGAAAGTATCATAAACCCCATCTAACTTCTTTTGATATCAGATTCCTTAGCCCACAAAGTTTGCCATTTAAAGGAATAGCTTTTTATAGGAGAACACAAGCCTCTTGATTTCTCAACAAATAGAAATCTAAAACCTCCACTCTAACAATAGAATTCAATGCAGTTTTGACAGCCTGCAGTGACAAGAGCCCCCTGTCCTGCCAGCATCCCATAAATTTCTTTTTTTCCTACATAACCAAATTAAGGGGGAATCAAATGAATTTTAACATTACAACCAAATTAACAACATCATGTATCTCTTGTACTCAGATTTTTCAGACTTTTAGTGATTTTTAGTTTTTAATGATTTTTAGTTTTGATGGCGTATCCTGTCACTTGAAACTTCATATTTCTGTCGCAATTCATACCTTACAAAGCTCCAGTAAGCTATTCTGCTTTCTGGCTTTGGTATGAAATGAGAAACTAAATCCTAAATTTACATGTAGGCATTAAAACCCATCTAATTACAACTGCCCTCTAATTATTGAGTTGAATCACTTACATTAGTTTTGCTGCTAACTAAGAACATTATATAAAACTAACATTGTTCTCATTAATTTTACATGATCAAATTGGGACTTCTTTTGTGCTAATTCTAATCTGCCTTCTTCATTTACTGACGATGTGGGTAAAACTGATGGTCTTGTGCTTTTTACATGATGATACAAATAATTCCATCATTGCACAAATCCCCAAGGAAACACTAAACTTTGGGTTGGCAAAATCTGGAGCTCATTTGCAAGAATATGATTTAGTTTGTCATAACTGTAACTACATCCTGCTTTTTTAATTTTCATCTCCATTGCTTCAGAATGCTTAATTCCGGCTTCCTTTATCTAATGCTTTCTATATCTCCAAGAGTTAAAAGTATAAAACTAATGACAAAATGATATGGAATCTCGCAAAAGTAGCTGCAGCCATTTATGAAACATTACCTAATCCTTGGATGCAGTAGCCATTTCTCAAAGATCCTCTTCTCCAGAACTAAACACCAGTTTTCCTTGCTGCAAAACCAAGGTTCAATTCCAAAGATGAAGCCCAAAAAACACCTACTGCTCCAAGGAAGGCAGCAACCATACAAATCTTTATTTATTTACAGTATCGTATTTAGCAATGGATATACATATATAGTTACTTTTGAGACTCAATATCCATTATCTCTTTAATCCTATACTTTTTATTACATATTACTAATTTGACTCATAATGTAATCTTCATTGCTATTTCCAGTTTTATTTCCCCATTCCATAACGCAAATGTTATAACCACATGTCTTTGCCTATGGATCTATGTTATGAGGCCTTGTCATATTACTGATGACAGAAACTACTTTGGTCCTATATCACATAACTGCCCTTGGATAGCCACCTTGATTAACACTTGACCTTTTGAAGGTTAAATTGACATTAAAACTTTCACCTCAGTAAACAAATTGTTACTTCAATTCAATCGAGTCCCAGACCTAACTAAAACTAAGTATATCTACAGTAATTCACTATGAACAATCTATTTTTAAAAATTCAAACAAATTCATTTTTGAAGGCACTCGTTCATCAAGGAGGAGTCAAGTGAATGGATAAAAATTACTGGTAACATTATAAAGTATTACAAGGGACTAAAGGAACCTTTAGCAAGACCTATCAGAATAAACTGTTGTAGGCACTACACACTAAAGGGAATCCTGTCTTCCAGCTAATGTAATTTATGAGTCACGACAAAAACTAGCTAATGTAATTTATGTCATGATAAAAACTATCAAAATATGTAAAAAAAAAAATTTGCCCAATATTTTAACTAACAATGTAGCAAACCAATTCTGCAAATGACCTTTATCCTGCATATGGCACATTATGCACTGCCTCCTGCAAGGATGGTATTGTCCGTAACATGTAATTTCAATTCTTAAAATTATCCAAGAATTCTATTTCTCCAACTTTCGTTCCTTTTCTTTATTTACTAGAGTCATAAACAGTGAAGCATTTTATTAAAGAAACTTCATTAATAAAAATATACTACTTAACAATCTTGCACAAACTCTATACAAAACAAGTTCTGAGGCACTTGTTTTCTATAAACAAAAAATAAAAGGAATAGAAAACCAATATGTATTTTGTAACTACAAAAAATAGTGAAAACTTCACTGAGCAACTAATTTTTTCTAAAAAATTTAAGTGATCTGGCAAAAACTCAACTTTCTATTGATATTCTTATTACGAAGAATGAGCCACATAAGTATGGCAAGCCAAATTTCAACAAAAATACCACCTGTATTCACCTAATCAAACATTAAAGTTCCCCAAGGATACATCAACGAACTTACGACAATGACTTTAACAGTCCTGGTGTGCAAAGAAAAACTGTGAGCCTCTTAGGAAAGCCAAGCCACAAATCATAGTTTCACAGTCATATTATAATTCAATCAAAGTGATGGCTCAATTAAGGAAGAAGTATGGGATTTCACTAACTTGAAACATGCTAGATCAAAGACAGGTTAATGACATCCTTTTTCAAAGAAATATAACCACTAGTGAAAATGTGAAATTGCAAAGGCAAAGAGCACACAATTTACGTTGAAAGCTACCTTATTCCACAAACCAGGAATGGAGAATCATAAATGGACACTTAGATTTTTCTCATAAAATGAGATTTTTCATAAAATGAGATCTGCAGGAACAAAGAAAATTCAGAAAAGTTGATAGATACAAGGCTAACAATTCTTATTAATTTTGAAATTATAATCTAAAAACAAAGTTACTGACAGCTCAACAGCTACTTTAAGCTTACTGGAATTCCCTAGGCCATCCCCTCAAAACTGCTTAAAATTCATAAAATTGTAAAGCAACCTAATGTAACTTAAAAGGAAAAAGTAGCCAATTCTGAAATCCTTTTACTACTATTGAAAGCCTTGTACATGTAATAAGAATATACAGGTATAATTATTTAACCAGTTAGTTAGGGTTTTGGGAATCTCCAAAATAGATTTTGAACTGCTCTTTGTTAAGCATCATAGTTAGTTAGTTATAAATGATTTGTTTAACCAGACCTCTGATTAAGTATCTCAAAGAAATCTCTAAACAAGAAAACATGATTTGTTTAACCAGACCTCTAATTAAGTATCTTAAAGAAATCTCTAAACAAGAAAACTGAAAAAGACCTAACGAACCAGCTTTTGCCAAGTACACTATTTCAAAACTAGTGAAGATTCAATTTCCTTCTACAGTACTTCAAAGCTACAAAGGACAGGAATTTCTTCTATATCTTGGATCATGAAAAAGCTATATCATGCCCATATTGGCCACTAACCCATGAAATAAAAAGAGCACTGCAACAAGATAAAACACACTGCTCTACCCAAAGATCCATCAATAACTATCTATACATCACATAATTCTACCACAGTCATTGTGAAGCCTCGCCGAGATAACATCCCATGAGTCGTAGATCCAATTTGGACTATCACAGTTGTGCGAGAAAAAATTGTGATCATAAAACAGTGAAGGACGGCTGGCAAACAGGCAGCATCGCAAGGCAAGCTTCACTCTACTTACAGTGTGTGATAGCTGCGCCATTTCGGGACTTGTAGAAGTGCCAAGCTGCATAAGCAACAGCTACTATTGCAATAGCTAGAACCATGCCACCTAAACAAAAAAGAAATAGCATTCCATTATGAAAGACTCTTGGATAATTTTAAAAATTATACAAAGGTACAAGTTCCAAGAAGAAAGGGCATTTATACTAAGAAAAGAAAAAACTGTATAACAGCACTAGTAACTGAGTATACAGAACAACTTGCGACATTATCCAGAACTTTTTATTTATTAGCTACAGAATTTACATCTGCTAGGTAGGCTCTTCAGTTCATTGACAAACTTTTTAATTCCGATCATATTGAAGTGCATCAAATATTAAATCAAAACATAAAATTATGAAAACATTAACGAATTTCCTTTTGGGAGAATACTACAGAATGTGTCATTGCAAACCATGGTTAGTCTTAAAAGGGAAATAATGTTCCAGGATTTAAATTTATACAGTACAAACAAACAAATGCTTACCAAAGAAACTGGCTGCATCAAAATGTCTTCCAGAAGGTGTTGGGGTGCTGTAGTGGTGGTTGGAGCTTCTGGAAAGTTAAAAATAAATAAGAATCAATTTGCATGATTTTAAAAGCTGATGTACATACTACCAACCTGTTCAGTCCAAATATCAAAATAAAAACCTGGAAAATGCATCAGTTTTGTCAAGCAGACAAGAAAGAAATGCTTGATAAAAATGGATTATCTGCGTCACATGTGATAATACTTAAAACAATTATGGTAAACAAGAAAAAATCAGGATGGAATGAGTACATGCTACAATCAAACACTTCATTGTCAGAGAATTCATGATGCTGAAAAGACTAGGCTGCACAAGATTCATAATTATACAATCCTTATTCACCAGGGCCAGTCTCCTATCTATTCCAAGGCCAAGAGATTGAGTGCATTGTTTTGAGCTGTTATTCAACACTCATAGGGCTAGCCAGTCAAAAACAATCAAGGCAAACAACATTGAGTTTGTCGAGGAAATTATGACAGATGACAGAAGAGTTGGAGACTCTAATGGATGTTCTACGGATAACAATTCTGTGAAATACAAACACTGACAATTACAAACATCTGACAAGGAACGAACTGTTCACTCCCTACGGTATGGATGACTTCTGATATGAAGCAAATTCCTACCTGATGTTCAGAAGGAATTCTCATGATTTAAAAGTTTTCAGCAGCAGTTTATAACAGAAAATAAAGCATCATTCAATACCATAACAAGAAGTCTAATAAACATCAAAATAAATGCAGCGTAACCATTCTAGGACAAAGAAAACTAATGGGTCACACAACTGTCTGTAAAATCTTGTACAGTATACCAACTTCAGCCTATTAACAAATAAGCCAAACCAATACCATGAGCACCCTTTTGCAATGCAAAAGACCTTGAAAAATTGCACTGGTCAAAATCTTTTCTTTGCTTTTACCTCATCCAAATACATCTGGGTCTTCCTTATAACATAGTATTTTCCCAGCAAAGGTGGAGAGGGAAAGTCCAAGTCACCTAAGTCACTCCATCGTCAATAACTCGTCTGGTGCAATCTCACTCTATCCTACCATCTGACTCCTTATATTCTTCTTACCAAATTTTTCTTAAATCATCAAACTCCTAGTATTATTCTTATAGTATATATTTTGACTGTACAAGATTTAGGTATCCTGTACTGTAATCTTACTTTCACTTGTAATTTCATTACAGGTATATCTGACTTCTAATCTTGTACAACTAGCCAATTGTTTGATTTGTCTCAATCATTAATCCTTGCTCCATCTAGTGTTATTTTATCCCTTTCTGAATTTCTCTTTCTTCAATACTGCTGTTTTCCTTAGATTCATCAAAAGTCCCATCCCTCTACGTATATGATGCACTCAACCAAGCAAGCTTTGCATATCCTGCACATTTTGCTGATTAAAACAGCATCTAAAACAGCATCATCTGCATACTTCAAGTTTGTTAAGTTTCTAACATTCACTCCAGCTAACCTTCTCTTCCATCTCTAACCAATTTTTTCTTTATAAAACCTATGAGGAGACAAGGAGCAAAGACCCTGATGATCACCCTCAAATTATTATGAAATAAATGAGAGAGAGAGAGAGAGAGAGAGAGAGAGAGAGAGAGAGAGAGAGAGAGAGAGAGAGAGAGAGAGAGAGAGAGAGAGAGAGAGAGAGAGAGAGAGAGAGAGTGTGTGTGTGGGTGTGTGTTCCATCAGCATATTAGTGGAGTTTTATCATTTGGTACTGTTTTATAAGTTTGATAATTTAATTACCACATAAAGTTTTGCACCATACTACAGGCAGAGTAATTTCATTCTTTATCTCTCCCTTACCTTACAATGTTAACCCTTTAATTGTCCACAGAGGTCAGCTTAACACGATGCTCACATTGCCAAAAAAATATAAGCTAGTATGTTTAAATTTTTCTAAAACATATTCTTCACATTTCTAGAAAGACATTAAAAAATAAACAGCTAATACATATAATTTCAATTTGGGGCTTACTTAATATGTATTCCAATAACTGAGTTTCCCCAAAAGCTTTTACTTTGCCTGTAGTTTATTTTATTTCCAAGTTGGAACACTGAATTATATATTCCAATTGAAAGCTCAGCTACATTACTGTAAAATGAAAGCCTGTACTTCATCCTCTTCTTTCAAAATAAAAAGATATTGAAAGTTACGCAGCAATACATAGAAATTCAGTGAAAATAGATATAGTATCCACAAGAAAACAAAGATAACTATGTAGGGGCACAAGATACAGTATCCACAAGACAACAAAGATGACTATATATGTAGGGGCACACCACACAAACACTGCCTAAAACCACCCAATAGTGGTACAGTACTCCAACAGAAACAACATCGACGTCACAGACTAATGGGGACAGTTGCCCCACTTAATACATATACAGACACTATCCTGCTTACAAACTTTCAACTTACATACATTAAAAAGATACAAACGAACAGGATCACAATACAAACGGCCATCTGGAATGTAACTCATTTGCAAGTAGGGCAGTGTTTGTATTCTTACTTCTACAAATGGGCCATGGGCCATATCACAGCCAACTTTCACCACCCCTCTTTCATAAAGCAATGGGATGTGTAACTATCCGTGATTTCCGGAATTGTTCAGCACAAAAACTATTGAAAGTATTGAGCTTTGCTCTACCAACTGAGATGAAAATCTCTACCGGAGAAAAGTGCACCCACACTGCTTACTGCACGTGATGCCTTGCCTTTCAAAAAAATCTTGAAAAGTTACCCCATACACCTCAGAGTTCCCACCTGTTGTTGTTGGAGGCTCTGGAGTTGCTGTAGTCGTTTCAGGAACTGGCGCTGCTGTTGTCGTCTCGGGCTCTGGTGTTACTGTAGTTGTCTCAGGCACTGGTGGTGTTGTTGTCGTCTCAGGCGCCGGTGGTTGTGTTGTTGTCTCAGGTGTTGGTGTTGTTGTCGTCTCAGGCACTGGTGGTGTTGTTGTCGTCTCAGGCACCGGCGTTGTTGTAGCCTCTGTTGTTGTGTCAGGCTGTATTGTTGTTGTTGTTTCCGGTTCTGCTGTTGTTGTGGTGTCCGGTGCCAAAGTTGTTGTTGTTTCAGGCTTTGGTGTTGTTGTGGGGCCTTCAGTTGTTGTGGAAGAGTTACCTGAAGTCAGAATACCAAAAATGTACCTCTTAAAACTGCTGATACTAAATCAAATACTTTGCAGGACAATACACAAAGTTAAAAATACCGGTGTTCCACAAATACAAATTTACCAGTAATATATCTTTGCTTAGATACCCAAAAGGTAGGGTTACATTATGTGGACTAGGCATCTAAAGCAGCAACTAGCACTGTGCAAGACTTATCATTGCAAGAGGACCACCCTTATCAAATTTGCTACACCAAGCCATTCCTATTCTCCATTACAAAGAAGTTGTGTGCTAACCTGAGGTGCTGCAAGGAAGATTAGCCAGTAAAATAAGTTATGTCCTTAATGAACATAAAAGTTCACTATGCATAAAAATGTGTACTGAAGAGACAAACAACCTTGACCCTACAAGAAGAAACCTCACCAGCCTGTAGAAGTGAAATTCAGATACAGTACTACATCCACAGGGGAGGACCCTCAGCAGTTAATGTTGCTGCATGGCAGGGTTTCTGGCCAAGAAAAACTAGCCATCTCTAATTTAACTTTACTTTCTGGCATTTATCATTTGTTACCACAACAAACACATCTAACCTCTTATAATTTCCTTGTGGGGTTAAATCATAGCATCAGCAAAGGCAGAGGATGATCAAAGCAGCCAAAAGGTAAGATTCAACAGCTTCTTGTACAAATGAAACAGATGTGTTGCAAAAAAAATGTACCTGACCTTGCTGAGGCAAAAACCAACAGGAGCAAACAGCTTTCAGGTCCTTAATCGCCTTAAAACCACTTCTTGAGAAAAGAGACAGGCTACATAATTTAAGATGCAAAACAATGAATAGTAGTAGTATCACCACCACAGGAAAGGGTACATTAGGAGGGGATTTTATGGTCACAGATTAAAAGGAATAGGAGCAGAAAGAAACAACTCTCAACAGGAAAAGGGTAAAGGGGCCCAATAAACTACACCAGAGACTGATAAATCTTATAATGAATTTGAAACGAACTGGTCACTCTGTTAATGAACTGTCAATGAAGTTACAATGAGAAACATTAACAAAGAATCTCCATAAGTTTCTCAAGAGACAATGATCAGGCAACCTTTGGAAAACCATAGGCTAACAAAGGACAAGTGCATCACAAACTTTGGAAAACCATAGGCTAACAAAGGACAAGTGCATCAAAATTCATCTTTTCACCATATCAGAAAATGTGTTGCCACAGAAATTTCCATGAATGATGTTATGAGGAAATCTGACAAAATTTCTTTTGTCTATCAGGCATCAGTGAAGTTCATTATAGCACAAAATGTTGACACTATTTTGGGTTGAAAATTCCTTGCACTCAATGAAATACAGTTTTATGCCTAGTTCACAGTGAAACATATTCGAAGGACATACATTTGAAGTAATTTTTGGGAACCTACACCGTGCCACTGTCCCTGCAACAATTTCTGAATTGATTTTGAAATGAAGGACAAGTAATTCAGATAAGGAACACCACATCCTTGTGAAACAAAATTTGCTGCTGCAACCTCAACTTGGTGATATGTCTTTTCATTTTCATATTCGAATGGCTAGGGACAACAATATAAAACCTTGCTTCCTCAGCACTGATGCAAAAATAACCCCTGCAATATTTTTCAGCACTGAATATTTCATGTGACTTCTAAGATTAGCCTATATATACTGAAAATTTTAAATTAGAATGTGAGGACTTGCAATTACATCTAAAGAAATCCGATACCCAGTGTCAGCATTGGATCCATCAATAAAAATAAATGCTGATTCACAAGCTTTGATGTATGCTATAAAACCCAGTACAGTATATACTGTATCATATTTCCTATTTAGAGATATTCCTCTTTATCCCTATTTATAGCAAGGGCAAAAAAGTGTGCCACTAAATAGACTACCCTAAGGAACACAACATTTTTATCATAAAATAAAGTTTTATATATACAGTACTTACCCAGTAATTACATAGCCATTAGTTTCACTTGTTCGGCAGCTAAAATGTTGAAATTCGCAGGTTGCACTAATTTGTTTTGGGGTAGGTAATGTGCCCCATCCACTTTCGGGGAAGAGAGGAACAACTCAGCAAGGAGCTCAATTTGTCTATGGCCTTATGTCCATGCAAGGGGAGGAGGGAAGGCTCAATAATATAATTACTGGGTAAGTATATATAAAACTATTTTATTATAAAATGTCATTTTTATATAAGTAACAGCCAATAATTACATAGCTGATTCCCACACTGACAGGAGGTGGGAAGCATGGACATATCTACCCCAAAACATTAACAAAGGTAATGAATTTGAGAATAGAAAAATTTGCTAATATTGAATCAACGTTTGTTGTTCCCTTACATAATAAGAGAGCTGCTGCGGGTAGATACTGCCTCTGGTTGGCGTTCATCTTATCGTGTAGAGGCAAGGCAGTATAACCTGGGGCGCCTACTACTTTAGTGGGTACTTTGCAGTGATGGACCAATTCCGATGGCTAGCAAAGAATACAAGTTACCCCTGCCCAGGCGCAGTACCACACAAATAACCAGAACAAATATACAGTCATCAAAACCACCAAACAATATAAAAAGACACCAATACCCAACTATTAAAAGGACTGGAGGGTACTCTAAGTACACAGTACTCGAGGCTCCCCTAGAACTCAACACCCTATGCAAGGCGAAGAGATACAGTTATAGGAAGGAATACTGTCTCCTAAGTTTCCCACCCAACACCACAACCGCCACGTAAAAAGGACCCAAGGTACTCCACTCATTATAAACTGTTTCTATATCATGTAAATAATGTGAAGCAAACACCCACTTACACTTCCAAAAAGTCAACTGCAAGATAGAAACGAGGGATAAATTTCGTTTGAACACTAACGAAGTACTGTAGTGACTGACCTTTGAACACTAACGAAGTACTGTAGTGACTGACCTTTGAACACTAACGAAGTACTGTAGTGACTGACCTTTGAACACTAACGAGTACTGTAGTGACTGACCTTTGAACACTAACGAAGTACTGTAGTGACTGACCTTATTGCATGAGCTTTCACTTTACATGAGGGAAAAGCTCTTCTCCAACCATGGAGTGCGCTTCAGATATAAAGATCTCTGAGGAAGAATGCAGGGCATTCTTAGACAGAGGGAGCGAGGGATATTTTACTGTACACCAAAGACTGCCCGAAGTTCCACAAACTGCCTTTGTTCTGTGAAGGTAACGCTTAAGGGCCCTCACAGGACAGAGAGTCCTCTCCTCTTCAGCTGGACCCAGTATGTCAGAGAAGCTCTTAATTTTAAAAGAACGGGCCATGGTTTTGATGGTGTCTCGTTCTCTGCCAAGAATGCCAGGGAAAGGAGCACACTGCATTACCTACGGAAAAGCAGACTTTTATCAAAAGCATGTATCTCACTGGCCCTTTTTTGCTGTAGCTAAAGTGACCAGGAAGAGTCTTTCTGGTAAGGTCCCTAAGAGAGATAGACTGCATGGGCTGAAAATGGGGACTGGATAGCCATCTGAGAACTATCTCCAAGCTCCAGGAGACTAAAATCATTTCCTTCCGTTTGACTGAATAGGCCTAAAAGGATTTGATGAGGTCCACCAAATCCATTCCTCTTTGCCAGAAGACAGAACTTAACAAGATCCTGTATCCCTTAATAGTTGAAGTGGAGAGACCTTTAGTAGTTCTTAAATATAGTAGAAAATCTGCTGTTTCTGCTACAGAGGTCTTAGTAGAGGAAACATTGTGTCTTCTACACCATGTCCTGAAGTTCGCCCACTTTGCCTGGTAGATCTTTCCTGAAGACTGCCTTCCACATTGAGCAATAGAGTCCGAAGCCACTCTTAAAAAGCCCTTCCTTCTCAGCAATCTCCTGACAGTTTGTAACCTGTCAGGGCCAGAGTATACAGGTTTTGATGAAACGCCTGAAATGCGGTTGTCTGAGTAGCTGCTGCTTTTGAGGCAACAGTCTCAGGAAGTCTGAGAGAAGTTCGAGCAGATCTGGAAACCACTCTTTCACTGGCCAAAATGGGCTATCAAAATCATTGATACATTTTGGTGTGACCGAAATTTGTTTAATACTTGTCTCGCCATGCTGAATAAAAGAAAGGCATAGAGTTCTTTGTTCAACCAGTCCTGTAACATGGTATACATCGACCATGCCAGAGGGTCTGGCGCTGGTGAACAGTGCAGAGGGGAGGCGATGGTTCCGTAGATCACAAAAGGTCTAACACCAGTTTCCCCACAATTTCCATAGATCTAGACTTATCAACGGGTCTAACGTCCACTCCGTGGGAGAACTTGTTTCTGGCGGCTTAATTCATCCACTAGGACATTGAACCTCCCTTGAATGAAACAGGTAACTACAAGCAGTCCCGGTTATCGGCGGGCTTGGTTATCAGCAATCCAGTTTTTCGGCGCTTGTCTAGTAACGAAAATCGGTGATTTTCGGCACAGATTTCCACTTATCAGTGCTGATAATTGCGTATTGGCGCCGATACATAGCCTACCTAACAGAAGCTGCGATAACCAAAAATCGCCGGTTTCAAGTTAATCAGCGATTTTCGCCTATCGTCACGCTGTTGGAACGGAACCCTGCCGATAACTGGGGACTGCCTGTACTTGAGTCTCATTCTAGTCCAACCAGAGAAGGAGGTCCCTCGCTGCACCGTAAAGAGAGAAGGAGCGAGTTCCCCTTGTTTCTTGATGTAAGACAGGGTAATCGTGCTGTCTGAATGGATTGCCACTGTCTTGTTGCACACCTCTGAGGCAAAGAATTGCAGGCCCAAGTGTATCACGCTTAGTTCTTTTACATTTATATGCCAGGATCTCTGTTCCTGAGACCAAATTCCTGAGACTTCATTGCCCCTAGAAGAGCTCCCCAATCCAGATCCAATGCATCTGAGAAGAATTCTAGGTTGGGGCTCAGAGGGAGGAGAGACTCCTTCCATCAGTCTTCTTTCACAACTCCACCAGCACAGGTCTTCCTTTATTTTCGACATCACTGGAAATACGAACATATCCAGGAGACTTTTCCTGTTCCAGCTGACTCTTAGGTGGAGTCTGCCCAGAGAGACGAACTATTCCATGGGTGATAAGGTGCCCAGAAGACTCATCCACCTGTTGGCTGATCAATCGTCTATAGAGTCAAGATCTCGTTTACTGTTTTCAGGCAAGTTTCTACTCTCTTCAAAACTGGAAAAGCCTGAAAATCCCGAGTTTATCTTCATTCCTAAATAATGAATCTCCTGAGAAGGAGTCAGCTTGGAGAAGGGTTCTCTGAAGGTACCCGTAAATTGGTCTCTCGACTGGGAACGCAGTAGCCAATCATCAAGCTAAAGGGATATCCTGATTCCCATCGGATGAAACCACTTTGCAAGAGGAGCCAGCACTCTGGTGAAAACCTGGGGATGTCAAAGGCCGAAACACAGGGCCCGAAACTGGAGCACCTTGCCATCAAAAACAAAGCTGAGGTACCTCCTCGCGTCTGGATTGATTGGTATGCTTGAGTATGTGTCCTGCATGTCTATGGACGCCATCCATTCTCCCTGGCGAATGGATGCCAGAACTGTTTGATTTGTTTCCATTTTGAATTTTATCTTTTGTACAAAGAAATTCAGGCGCTGTCATCTAATACAGGTCTCCAGCCTCCTGATGACTTGGGGACTACAAACAACCAGTTGTGGAACCCAGGAGAATAAATGTCCTCTACCATCTATATGGCTTCTTTTGATGAGAGATGTGACTTCCTGCAAGAGGGCTGCAAACCTCTTTGAGCCTGGCGGTGAGCTGTCCATGCGACACGCGTGTTGACTAAAGGAGGCTTCTCCATGAAGGGTATGGTGTGGCCTTCCTTCAGGACAGAAAGTAACCAAGTTCTGCTCTCTTCTTCTATTCTATCAATGCTCCAAAAAGAGAAGTAGCCTTAGCCTTGCTCCTACTTGAGTACAGATGACTTTGTCCTCACCTCCTGGATGAAGATCTAGAGGCAGACTTTTTAATGGCGCGTTGCATAAAACTCTGATAACCTTGGTCCAGCGTATGGTCTGGGTCTGCCGTTCCAAAAGGGATGCATCTGCAGTGGTGTCGTGGATCTGGAAGAAAAGTCGGTATTTCCTTAGGGTGTCTCGATGATTGGGAAAGATCTTGGGTACTCTTCTTCTGAAGATTGGAAGCTATACCCAGGACAGTAGCTTGAGGAAAAAGGAGCAGCCGATCCAAGGGAGAGAAAAGGAGCGCTGATCTTTGTGAAGGGGTCACTCCCTTAGATGTAAATGAACACCACAGTTCTCTTTTCTTTAAAAAAATGCCCATAGTATAAAGGCCAGCTAGCTACTGAGAACTATTTCCAATTCATCTATCAATATATGAAAGAATTCCTAGCCAGTCATTAGAGGAATCCTGTGGCAATACTGTACAATCTCTAACCTTCCGAGCCAGAGCACCTACAGCCCAGTCTAGAGAGCTCATCACTTGAAATACTTTAAAAGACTCTTTAACAGATGAGCTAGCTCGAAGCAGAAAACATGACTTTCGCTGAAGTGGCAGCAGATCTCCGGGCCGAATCTATCAACCCAAATAAGTCCCCTGGGAGGAGGCAGAAACCCCAAGGGAAGGAGCTTCTCCTATGGCATATAAGCAGTAACTCACTCAAAAAAGCCTGGAAGGAGGAAAATTTAAGGGAGCTTTACCTTGGTCCTCTTCTCTGATAACTAACCTTCTACTTCGCTCAGCGCCTTTTTTCGCTGAAGAGGAGAGTACCAGTTTACGTAACTTTGAGGCATCGGATGTCTAAGACTCCATTAAAAAAGCCGAGGCAGGAGAGGAAGGCGTTGCTGGAGAAAAGAAGCTAGGGAAGGTCGCCAGCGTCCTGTTCCTCTACCTCTTCCTTGTCAGAAGATACAGGAAACAATGACAAATCAGCTGGAGTCTGGGAAGGAGGAGGAGCCTTCTTGAGCAAACTCAAAATGCTATCTAGCTTACTCTGAATAGGGTCCAGGACAACTGTAGGAGCCGGAATACCAGAAGGAGGAGTCTGAGTACTAAGAGGCACCTGTGCAGTTGATGACTCTGGGTGAGGAAGACACGAAACTCCAATCAATGTAGAAGAAGCAGGAGCGATGAATGAAATCAATGTAGAAGAGGCAGGAGCGATGAATGAAGAAGTACATTGCGAAAGCTGACATGCAGACGCTGATGGGTGCTCTGAAACCACTGGGAGGTCAGTAGCTACAAGGATTCAGGCACCAAAGAACATGACAGAACACTTGGGAGTTTGGGAGCTGATGGGTGCACATCTTCTATGGGAGCTCGGGCACTACCTCACGTGAGGGAGCAGCTGGGAGCTTGGGCACTATCTGGAGCCTTGAAGCTACTGGGCATTCAACTTCCGAAGGAAGTTCTGACACTGCTGGGTGCTTGACGACATTCCTTAGAAGACGTTCTTCTAGAAGATGAAGAGCGCATTCGGGAAACTTGACGTTCTGGTGCCAAAAGGATATCTTCCGTCGAGAGGTTACTCTAGGAAAAAGCTCCAAGCCGTCCTAGTGACAACACGAGGGAGCTCGGGATCTTTACTCTTCTTAGAGGGCACCGGCGAGGAGTTTGATACTTCCACTGCACACTTTTCGTGGGGCTTGACTTGTCCATGACGCCACTGATGCCTGGGACTTAACTCCTCAGAACTAGATGACATACAATGAACATCCACCAAGAGACCTTTCCAACGGCCCTTGGTTGCAGCCTGGGATACATCAACAGGCTGAATCGAGGGGGCACCGCCCAAGGGCAGACCCCACCAACCTCCCTTAGGTTACCAGTTTGACTCCTCCCAGATTTTGGGAGTATGCCAAAGACCTTGGCCTAGGAGAATTGGGGGAAAAGAGCAGCCATCTCCTCCAACAACACTTCACTAGCACTGGGCACTACAGGGCACTCTGAATCACCTTTCTTATCCATAAGCAGTTTCACTGAAGATGCTAACTGTGTGATAGACTCCACTATCAACTCAAATCTCGTGGATTTTCGACTTGAGGCTGACCATGGGGTTGGGTTGGAAATAGTTAGAGGGTTGAAATTGGGTTCATTGAAATTATCATTAGAATCAGACTTAGCAGCAGATGAATCCTGACTAGCTAATCACTTACTATTTTCCTAACAGTCGCTTTCCTTTTCTTGTCCCTAGCAAGTTTCTTTAAGTGAGAAACTAAAGTCTTCCACTTTTCTATGTCCCAATCAGCACTTTCTGAACATCTCAAATCAAAAAAGCATGCCTGCCACCCCCTACATTCTATACACATCGTGCGTGAGTCATATGATTCTTGTTAGGCATGTATTGCAGCCTTTGCTTTAATACCTAAAGCTAGAAGCGCTAGAGTCAGACACTGCGAAAAATAAAAACAAGTCCATATCAGGAAAAAAGACGTAATCTAATGATACGGTTTCAATAAAGACAACTTATCACTAACTAAATACTACATGGTGCAAGGCTACCAGAAAAGAATACAGTATCTCACTAATTGCCAACGAAACAACAACCAGGAAGGTATGAATTTCAAAATCAAAGCTGCCGCCAACAACTGGACTTCAACCATCAACCACAGTTCCTCGTTGGACAGGTTGATATAGTTCTCGGCTAGCACTCTGCTGAGCCCGAGTTTGCGTCTCCGGCTGGCCAATGAAGAATTAGAGAAATGTATTTCTGGTGATGGAAATTCATTTCTCACTATAATGTGGTTCGGATTCCACAATAAGCTATAAGTCCCGTTGCTAGGTAGACAACTGGTTCTTAGCCACGTAAAATAAGTCTAATCCTTCAGGCCAGCCCAAGGAGAGCTGTTAATCAGCTCAGTGGTCTGGTTACACTAATGTACACAGTACTTGACTTAACTTCAACCATCAACCGACGAAAACAAATTGAGCTCTTTGCTAAGTTGTTCCTCTCTTTCCCCCGAAATTGGGCGGGGCACGTCACCTACCCCAAAACAAACTAGCACGATCCGTGAAATGTTATTTTCATGATAAAATAAATTTTTGAACATACTTACCTGGTAGTTATATATACAGCTTAAGTCCCTGACGTCACGGCAGAATTTCAAAAACTCGCGGCAATCGCCGATCGGTAGTCAGGTGAACCACCTGTGCGCCCTCTACCCAGGTACCTGGAACCATTCCAACTATTCCTCAGATCTTCCATGCCCCTAGTCTCTAGAGGGGAGGAGGGTGGGAATATAATTATATATAACTACCAGGTAAGTATGTTCAAAAATTTATTTTATTATGAAAATAACATTTTTAAACATCTAACTTCCCTGGTAGTTATATATATAGCTGATTGACACCTTTGGTGGAGGGTCAGAGACAGCTAACATCGTTGGAATTATAATTAAAGTTGCAAAACAACTCCAGGTTCCTACCTGTTAAGGAAGCTGACTTCAATATTTCCCATTATGTCTGCATTCCTTAAGAGATCCAGCGATCCACCCAGGGGCTGAAAAATCTCTAGGGGCTGTCAACCGGTGTATAACCTCTATGTGACTAGACCTCCTCTCAATACCCTTGTTCCGGCGCTACCAAGGAACTTTCATCCCAATGATTGTGGAAGACTGTGCCCAATCTTCACAAACAACCATAAAATTTCAACCATTCCAAGGCAAGAACAAAAGGTATTGTTTTATGGAATTGGATTAAGGAAACTGACTTCAATGAACTCGCCCTCATTATGTCTGCATTCCTTAAGAGATCCAGCGATCCACCCAGGGGGCTGAAAAATCTCTAGGGGCTGTCAACCGGTGTATAACCTCTATGTGACTAGACCTCCTCTTCAATACCCTTGTTCCGTCACAAACAACCATAAAATTTCAACCATTCCAAGGCAAGAACAAAAGGTATTGTTTTATGGAATTGGATTAAGGAAGCTGACTTCAATGAACTCGCCTCATTATGTCTGCATTCCTTAAGAGATCCAGCGATCCACCCAGGGGCTGAAAAATCTCTAGGGGCTGTCAACCGATGTATAACCTCTATGTGACTAGACCTCCTCTCAATACCCTAGTTCCAGGCGCTTCCAAGGAACTTTCAAACCAATGAATGCGGAAGACTGTGTCCAGTCTTCACAAACAACCATAAAAAATTCTCCATCCCAAAGTAAGAAAAAAGGGTATTGGTTTATGGGATTGTAGGGGTATTACCCTCTCCCACTAGTAAATGCTATAAACGGACCCAGCGTATAGCAGTCTTCGTATAATGTTTGGACTCGTTTTAGACAGTGAGAGGTAAATACTGACTTGTTTCTCCAGAAGGTCGTGTCCAAGATACTCTGCCGGGACCTGTTCTGTTTAAGTACTACAGAGGTTGCAACTGCCCTGAACTCATGCGTTTTTACTTTCAGAATCTTATGTCCAAATCGCTACCTTTCATATGAGCTTCTTTTATCAACTGCCTGATAAAATAAGACAGAGCATTCTTCGACACCTGTACAGAGAGCTTTTGACTGAGCACCAAAGCCCTTCTGAATTCCTTCTTAAGTCCTTTGTCCTGTCCAGGTAGTGCCTTAGAGCCCTTAACTGGAATATGACTTTCTCTGCCTTATGCCCTGTAATGTCCGTTAGATTTGGAATCTCGAACGTTCAGTGTCAGGGTTGTGATGAGTATTCATTTTTGCAAGGAATCCTAGTTGCAGTGAGCAGATTGCCTTGTCTTGTCTAAAGTCCATATTCTCGCTGAGAGCATGTATCTCACTAACTCTTTTCGCTGTGGCCAAACTGAACAAGAAAAGAGTTGTCATGATGAGGTCCTCTTAAAAATGTTCTCTGTAAGGGATCGAGCTTACTCCCCATGAGGAACCTCAGGACCACGTCTAGGTTCCATGCTGGTGAGTTCTGTACTCTCTCCTTAGCAGTTTCGAAGAATCTGAGTAGGTCCTGGAGATTCTTATTGTTTTATAGGTTTAAGTTTTTATGTCTAAAAAACTGCTGCCATCATGCTCCTATAACCCTTAATGGTAGAGGTAGGAAAAAATTAAGCTTCCTCTTACGGTGTAGAAGGAAGTCCACAATTTGAGTTACAGAGGTACTGGAAGAGGACACATGGTTGCTCTTGTACCATCCTCTAAATATCTCCCACTTGGATTTGTATACCCTCATGGTGGATGACCTCCTTACTCTTTCTATAGCACCAACCGCCTCTTTCGAAAAAACCTGTAGCTCTTGTAAGTTTTTTGATAGTCTGAAGGCAGTTACTTGTAATGCTTAGGGGTTTTGGTGATATCTTTCCAAGTGAGGTTGTTTGAGTAGACCTACTCTCTGATGTAGGCTCCTCGGGATGTCCACTATCCATTCCAGAACCTCTGTGAAACAATCTTTTGTCGGCCAGTAAAGGGCCACAATGGTCAATCTGGTACCCTCGTGTGAAACAAATTTTTTGCAGTACCCTGTGTATTATCTTGAAAGAGGGAAATGCATACACGTCCAAGTTGGACCAGTCCACCAGGAACGCGTCTATGTATATAGCCCCGGGATCTGGTACGGGAGAGCAGTAAGTTTCCAGCCTCTTCGTTTGCGCTGTGGCGAAGAGATCTATGCAAGGACGTCCCCAAAGTCACCACATGCTACTGCACACGTCCTGATGTAGCATCCATTCTGTTGAGAGGACTTGATTTCCTGCTCAGAATGTTCGCCCTCACATTTTTTTTTTTTTTTTTTTTTTTCCCCCTTGGATAAAGCGGGTTACTAGTTTGACATTCTTCTCTTTTGCCCAGAGAAGAGGTTCTCTTGTTGTCTCGTATAGACCTGGAGTGAGTGCCCCTTTATTTGCTGATGTAGGTCAACGCTGCCGTGTTGTCGGTGTTGACCTGCACCTCTCTGTTCTCCACTGTGTTCGAACTCCCTGAGAGATAGAAGGATTGCAGTTAGTTCCTTCTAATTGATGTTTAACTTCTCCTGCTCTCTGGACCAGGAGCCCGAGACTTGTTATTTCCCTAGTGTTGCTCCCCATACTGAGTCCGGCGTGTCGGATAACAACACTAGGTCTGGGTTCCTCTAATATAGAAAGGGACCTCCTGAGCTTGACGGGTCGTTCCACCACTGTAAATCACGGCCTTATTGGTTCCGAAATGGGGATGCACTTGGTCTCCAGTTCTATTTCCTTGTCCCAGTTCTGATTTAGATGAAACTGTAACGGGCATAGAATTAACCTCCCTAAGGAGACAACCGTATCAGCAAGGAAAGGGTCCCCAGCAGACTCATCTATTCCTTCACCGAGCATGTCTGTCTATAAAGTCCTGAAATTTTCTTAAGGCTTGTCCCGTCCTTGCAATAGACGGAAAATTCCGAAAATCCTGACTCTGAATCTTCATCCTAAGGTATAGAAACTTTTGAAATGGGATCAGCTGAGATTTCTATCTGTTTATCAGTAGACCTAATTCCTTCTATACCTAAATCGTGGTCTGAAGATCCTCCAGGCAGAGTGTGCGGGAAGGAGCTCTGAGGAACCAGCCTTCTAAGTACAAGGAGATTCTGATGTTTCTCGAGTGAAGAAAAAACCTGCTACATTGGCAATCATCCTTGTGAAAATCTTTGTTAGACGCTTGATGCCAGTGCATCTTGCGTCCTGAGCTACCTCCACGTCTTGACTTCCAATATCTTGAAGCCTGACGTCCTGACGTCCAATGCCTTGACGCTTGACGTCTTGGGTTCATTGACGCTTGTCGTCATGATGTTTCACTCCTAGATGCTTGACGCCACTGCATCCAGCGTCTAGAGTTTCATTCACTATGTTCAGCGTCTTAAACTTCTGGACATCTAGAAGCTTTAGTTGGACGTCTATTATCCTTCTTCTCTTTGCCTGGTTGTCACGCTTGTACCAGGGAAGACAAAGTCTGCTGCATATTTTATATTAAAGCTATATGTGGGGCTTCCTGCTGTTGGGGACAGGTTGGGGAAGCCTCAGCTACGGCAATTATTTCCTCCTCATCGTCAATAATGGATCGTGGAGAGGGTTCAGCAGACGAGTACCAATCCTAAGGAGGAAGAGGAGGATGTCGAAAGGCAGCACAGAGTCCGTTACGCTCTTGCAGCCTGGTATCCTGACTGAACAGGACTGTCTACGTTTGTTCTTAGTAGGAAAGCTACCCTGGGGCTGGAAGGGAAGAGCTCCGGGCTGCTCCAGTGGCTACAACCTGAATTCTATGAAGTTTTATCATGACGTCCCTCAATATTGGGTAACTTGCTCTTGAGAGATCTCGACTCCAGAGCCAGACGTCATCCCCATCTGCTTAGGCTGAAACAAAGAGACCGAAACTGGAAAACCTTTCCCGTGGACGAACTTCAGAAAATTCTTGGAGTACAGGTGCATGGGGATGTAAAAATACGCATCCTGGAGGTCCAGTGAGGCCATCCAGTCATGCTGTCCGACAGCTGCTAGAACCGATTTTGTCGTTTCAATAGCGACCTTTGTTTATTGCACAGAAAAGTTGAGTGCAATCACGTCTAGCACCGGTCTCTAACCCCCAAGCATTTGGGGATCAGGAATAACCGAATGTAGAATCATGGGGAATTCGGATCTTGAACTCTCTGTCTGGTCTCCTTTTGCAACATCATAGACACTTGTTGCTATAAAGCCTTTGCCTTTGTTCTGTTGTTGCATTTGGCAGAAAAGTCTAATTGTCTTTTTAGTATAGGGGCCTCCTCAGGCTGGACAGTCTGGCTCCTACCTCAGTCTGCAGGAAAAGAAAGGCAGGTTCTCTTTCTTCCCTGTGTAGAGCCTCTTCTCGTTGCCATTCATCTACCCGCCCTAGAGGAACCTCTATCGGAGGGTCGACCACGAAAAGGGCTGAGATACCTGAAACACAGGAGCCTCAGCCTTACTCTTTTAGCGATGAAAGTTGTTGGTAGGACTTTTCTTGCTGTTTTTAGATATTAAATCTTACGTGGTTTTCTGGGCCAAGGATGAAAAGTCCTCTTTACCAAATCTTGAGAGAAGAGGTGAGAGGAAAAAAGGGGTATAAATCAGTTCTGATTTTGATTGGACGTGACCCCATTAGCCAGGAAAGAGCAAAGCAAAGATGGGTTCTTTTCTTCAGGATTCCCGCTGAGAAAGATGCAGTAGATTCGTTGGAACTATATCCGAGTCCTTTATCCATACACGACATCAGATATATGAGTTCTTGATGTCAGTCGTGTTGAATAATTCCATCTTCCTTCCTGGGAAGGGGCAGGTATTTCGAGGCCGAACGATTCTCTAGTTTGATACTAAAAGCTAGACCTTGAGCTAGTTTGGTTGGAGGAAAAACAAAGGCTGTCTTTCATTGTTTCTCCTTCGAAAGTATCCATTCTTCGTAAATGCTGCCCTCTTAGACGCCTTCGCAAGAGTAAATTCTGAAGGCGGGGAATGAGGAGCAGTCAGGTTAAATTTCTCTGGAAAAAATTTCCGAAAATCGCTTCATAAGTCTTTTCAAGTCTGATGGAAGCTGATGGCCTTTTATATTGTCTTCGTCGGAAATCTCTACAATAGGATTCACAGGAGAATGCAAGATATTATCGTTCTCTTTTTCCGATTTTCCGAAGACGGAAGTAGAGACGTCTTTCAAAATATCATCTTGACGCCTGGCGTCCAGTCTCTTGACGCCTGGCGTCCAGTCTCTTGACGCCTGGCGTGTTGGCATCCATTTTCTTAAAGCTTAATGTCTTGGCGTCCAGCTTAATGACGCCTGACATCCTGGTGTCTAACTTCTCGACACTTGACGTCCTGGCGTCCAGCTTCTCTACGCCCGACGTCCTGGCGTCCAGCTCCTCGACGCCCGAAGTCCTGGCGTCCAGCCTCTTGACGCCCGAAGTCCTGGCGTCCAGTTTCTCGACGCCTGACGTCCAGCTTCTTGAAGCCCGGCGTCCTGGCGTCCAGCTTCTTGAAGCCCTGGCGTCGCCCTGACTTCCTCCTGGAGTCCTGGCGTCCAGACTTCTAACATTCGTTGTCCCGCCAAACCTAGAGGTTACTTGAGAACTGGCCGCCTGTGCGACATCGGTCAAAAGTTTCCTCCGGTTGACGTACAGCAACTGGTGGACGAAAAAACACTTTAACCTCGCCTTTCCTATGGCGAGGGTGAGCGTCCTGGGAAGCGTCAACAGGTACGCTCGAGGGGACGACCGCTCGGTAACTAAAGCCTCTCGCCTCCCTTCGCTTCTTCGACATTCCTTCTCACAGGGGTTGGTGAGCTTGGAAGAGGTCCAGGACTAGGAGCGCAACAGGACCGAGCGGCCGCACCTCCACTGCACTTGCACTAACAACATATTAACACTTTTATTTTTTAGATCTCTTATTGTCGATCACATATTATCCCTGTCTTCTGAGAGGGATTTTACCTGTTGGGGCAGGGTCTGAATGGCCGCCAACAAAAACATGAAGTGTTGGGTCCTTACCTGTTTCAGTAGGGGGTTCAGAGACTACCACTACGGGAGAAGGATCAATAGGATAGTTAGCAAGGGGAAAAGAATTAACTATTCCCCGGTTATATCAAGAAGAGTGAGATACAGTACTCTTGGCTCTTCTGAGCCGGTCTTCCATTCCCGTTCTTCAGACATACTGAGTGGGGATCCAAGGAGACTTTAGCAAGCCGCTTGCATCCCCACACACATTTTCACACTCGATGAAGATAGATATGTTATAAGAAAATCCAAAAGCGAACAAGCGAAAGCCAAGCCAAAGTGTACTTCACCAAAATAAGTTGTGAAAACACAGGCTACGAGCGAAATTCCATCGATGTTACCGACACAGCGGCAGGGAAGATCTGAGGAATAGTTGGAATGGTTCCAGGTACCTGGGTAGAGAGGCGCACAGGTGGTTCACCTGACTACCGATCGGCGATTGCCGCGAGTTTTGAAATTCTGCCGTGACGTCAGGGACTTAAGCTATATATATAACTACCAGGGAAGTTAGATGTTTAAAATTTCAAGATTTGAGCTGCCGAACAAGTGAAATTAATAGCTATGCAGTTACTGGGTAAATTACTTACATAAAAACATCTTTTTTTCCTAGCATACCTTTTCTGATATATAGTGCTGCCACCCTTGACATGGAAATACCAGAATGATAAAAATAACTGATGAAAAGAGGTATTTCTTCTTGCAGACCATAAGCATGCAATGCCTTCAAGAATTCTAGATCTCCAAGCAGTACTGAATGCAATGTTACAGGATGTTGCTTGTTTCATGAACCACTTTCTAGCTTCATTAGTGTCAACTGTGTAATGCACATTTTGAAATCCACAAGGTCAGGGTGCTTTTGTATTATTGTGCTCTAAATACCACACCACCTCTGCATCATTACCTTTTCAACTAAGTTGCATACACAATTCCATAAAACTTGGCTAGTAACTGTCAGGTAAATAAAAGGGTCTTTTCCTTAATTTCAATACTTGTTACTGCACCAAAACCTGTTTACTGTAATGAAGTATGAAAGATTTGTATTTCCAGAAATATTCCTTGACTATGGGCACGTTGCCACATCAATCTACGTCAGAATCACACACTTTCTATAAAGGGTATATTGTATGACTCATGAACAAGACAACCAGCGCACATCATTCTCACTCAGCCGATAAAAGTTTGTAAAGTGCTCAATTATTTTGTACGGCTGAGCAAAGTTACTTTTCTTTCCATCTATCTAAACCCTGAGATCTCAGATTGACACATCCTCCCACAAAATCTGCACTTGTATTCATATCTGCACCATTTTTTTCAATATGGGGAGTGCAGTTAGATGAGGGATTACTGCACTCTAAGTCTTGCAAATTTTTATCAGTACAATATTGAAAATCGCACAAGTTTTGTAAAAAGTGTTCTTCAAAGAAAATGTCCTAAGTTGATATCCTGCATTAGCAAACAAAAATTCAATGAATTACATAGTGTTAGAAGATGAATTAAGAAAGTGTGCCAAATTGTGGTGTGCATTATGCCACAGTTTTTGTAAATTATGCCAAACTCCAAAAGAGATTTGATGAAATTTTTTCAGAATTTTTAATTTCTAAGCATTTTCTTATGAAATTCAAAAGGGGGTTATACATCACATTTATTACAAGTACAATCTTAAGCTGTGGGTTGGTAATCAGTAAACCTACAGGCAAACATTAACAGAAGTTAATAATTTCATAAAATAAGCAGTAGTAATTAGAGCTTGAAAAAGAAAAATTTTAGTACAGTAATAAGACAGAATATGAAAACTAATTTACAATTATTGTATTTCTTTTGTACCTTAATGATGATTTACACCTAAAATTCCACTCTCTTACTAATGTGACTAACACTAAACAAGATGCCACTGATAATTATTAACGAAATGTAAATCAAAGTGGAAGAAATAGCTGAGAGTTAGCAAGTATCTGGCCAAAGCAACCAAAGGTATTGTGTACTAGCTAGAGCAGATTTAGTAATTCCTTTACCAGCTTCCCATTCATGCGAACGACAATCTTATACAAGAGGTGAGCGAGAATGAATTTTTCTTGCTCAACAATCATGATAGATATAGAGATATAGCAAACAATTTTTATTGCTAAGCCCAGCTCCCAAGTGGACAGAAGATAAAGATAGATAAATAGATACCGCATATCATTTTTTCATATCAGTGTGTTAGCATACTGTTTTAATATCAGCATAACTCTGATAACTTAAAAGCCTCGAACCTTTCTTCACCATACAAACATGCTGCATTGTTCCAAGATTATATTCATTAACACATACATGGTAATAACTGGCAACCTTCTCCTACATCATTTTTCTGACAAAATGGCCCATCCGAGTAACAGCGCACCCAGTGACAATTGGCATTTTGACAATCACCACAATCAATTATAGATGTACAGTTATCTGTAAAATAGGAAAAACTGGTTTAAAGGTATTACATGACATATAATTGTCATTACTATTTACATGTTTATGGTGCTTATGATACATGCTACTTTTCCACAGAAAACCAGACCAGTTCTGGAAAAAATGTTATGTCTATGCACCAAAAGGATCTGGAAAGGAAAGATACTCGGTAGAAGGGGAAAAAGGCAAAATAACCAAACCCACAGTAGCATAAAAACTATGCCACCAATCTAATGATACCTTTTCCTCATGACCCACAAGTAAATTCCTGAGGTATATTCTTCATCAATAAATACAGAACAGTAATCAGCAAAATAAGATAAATGATGCTAGTTATTAATGCATTATTTACACTATTTCTCATAAAAAAAGCCTAGGACATGCAGTACAAACAGTAAAGAATATACTCTCATTACTGCACGAGTAACTTCAAAAATCTTTCAAGTCATAAACTCAAAACTTTAAAAGATCAAATTTCTACTCAAGCTAGTAATTAAAAGTTTAACATTATGTTCTTCAAGACAATGTTCTTCAAGACAATTGCCTCAAAGTGTCCACCATGACATAGGCCTATTACAAAATTGAATATGTAGGCATTGCATACAAGGTCTGCAGTGAGCCAAGGGATTAAAAGGAAAAGTGGGAGTAAGAGGAAGAAACATAAAACAATTAATACCAGTCCTCCAGAAATATATTGCTGTAAGTCCACCAGCACCAACAAAAGTATAAAGGAATTTTTTTTTTTTTTTGCTGAAGGTGAATATCAGCAGATATCTTCATTATAAACAATGGTGAGGGCTAGGCAACAACGTCCACCAATCATATTTACTTATATTGAGGATTGTAGTCTTCTTGTATGGATAAACAAATGGGTCAAGCATTAGGTCCTGGTCCAATGTCCTAAAATTGCAAAACATTGAGTCCTTAATCACTTAGACTAGCCTAGGCTATGCAAACCGGTCCTGGTCGTTTCGGCCGTAAGTCACTTTAGGCCGTAACATCTAAAACAATGTAAGACGTTATGTTTATGGTATTTACCATTATTATTTCATGTTTTACGTACATCCCCAAGGGGCTGGTACTAAACACGGCACCAATTTTGCACGTAAACGTACTTACAGCTGAAACAACCCGAACGCATGCAAACAAGATTAAACGACCTTGGGAGCTGTAACTTAACCAGACCTTGACCTGCAATGATTAATATACAATTAAAATAATTTTAGGCCAAAATGGACTTCCATAATGCTGAAGGATGATTGTTGACCATCTCACAAAATGATGAATGAAGATGATAATGAGTTAATGAAGCACCCCCAACAAACAATTAATTTCAAGACCACTCGACACACTTTAAAACCATCTGATAACCCCTTTCCAATTCTGAAATCATTTACTGCCAAGGCTACTTCTAAAATATGATAGGTAATATTATCAGAGTCAGGCTAAATAAGGGAGGGAGGAAGAAGGGGGAAGCCAGGGGTTGCCCAATTCCTTTGAGGATAGTGATGGCAGCAACGACAAATGGCAAAGATGTTCAAATAACTCAATCCTCAATGATTTACTGCATCTGGTCAGATTTGGGTAAGAGGTCCTCTTGAGAGGCTGAGAGCTCCTATTAAGATAGATTAGTTAGGTTAGAATATTTCGCTGTACTTCTTAGCGACACATGGCCAATATGCTAACATTAATGCCAATGACCAATGATTTACTGTGTTATTGGTCAGATTGATTAAGAGGTTCTCCAGGTACGGTGAGAGCCCCTAACAGGGTAGATTAGGTTAGGTTAGGTTAGGATATCATGCTGTACTTCTCTTTGATTCTAGGAATATGGGCTAAGTTATTATAGAATATACTTAGTCAAGTATCTGTACTTTAATTATCTAAATCCTTCCAAACCCATAATCCTGGTTTCAGGCGGCAGTCCCAAACACCATTAGCCCTGAAAACTGAAACAGGATAACAGAATTCAGGTAAAACTACAGAACAGCTCCACAAGGACTATTACTTTGGAGATTGATTTTTCCTATACTTTTAGTGTTGCTGATGAAAGAGGTGGTGTCATTCATTGTCGGTCTATTATAAACTCATATCTCTGTCCGACACAGTTGGGGACCCTTTGGGAACGCAGGGTTTTGGGTGGGGGAAATCGTTGGGAGAAAGACCGGACTATCATGCTCGTTACGGAATGATTTCGCACATGCGCAAGTCATTGGGGAGCCATATGTTCAAGAAGGGATTGGCTAGGGAAACCCATTATAAAAATGGTCCCTGTAACACTGGGTACGTGCGACAGCATTCCAGGATGGCCAGCATACAATGACGTATCAGTTCTGAGGTTAAATGCAGGTTAATTACACTCGAACAGTAAAATATAACTGTAAATTCTTGATAAGCAAACAAAACACAATAAGAAAGTAAATTCCCAAGGTAGCCTAATACCTTGCAGAGCTGTTCTGTAGTTCTATCAGAATTTCCCTTGAATGTTAAGCTAAACACATAAAAATCACAATGAAAATCTACAGCATCCACATAAAAATCAGGGGAAAATCTATGTTTCTATTCATGCAAGAACGTAATAATACTTTTAAACGAAGTAAGTTAATAGTCTGGAGGAACCAAGGCTATCCTTGCACATTGGGGCCTAAGCTACGATACCAGTCCTAACTCGGCTACACAGAGGTATTTTGATTTCTAGAGCTGAGAAGAACAATAATTCGGGGCCTAGAATAATCTTAAACAAAAATAAAACGGCAGGCATTGAACAAAAGCAACGTTGCGTAATATACCGGTAAGAAATCAAGAGGAGAAAAATTCCTATAAGGGTCCATCGATGTCGCTTTTCGCGAAGCACTCCTCGGTTCAGAAACGTTAAAAGACTGTAAAACATCGGAAAATAAAGGAATCTGCGTTTACTACGTACCTATTCCTAAAGCACACGTTCCCACAGCCAAAAATAATAAGGCCTCCACGAGAAATATAGTTTTCGACATTGTGTCGTCTCGGTTCCTTGTGACCTACTACTGAGTCGGTTCACGAAGTGACACAGCGAACTGGATGCATTCCTGATACCGGGTGTTGTATTGCGTTCGAACGATCTGATCGTGGCTTCGTTTTCGTATTGCGACGGGCGATTTGAAATACTGACACTCCTACGTTGTTAAAACGCTTATATTCCCAGGCATTTACACATTTTATAAATCGTAAATTGCAAGTTCAGCACGACGTTTTATATACGTTTTTTTGACAACGGCATCGCGAACAGGAATTTTACGCGTCCATCCACGAAAGGAACTGAACACTGCTATGTTTCCAGATTACCTGTTTTAAACGGGAAAGTTTGTGTTCATTTCTGTAAGTCAAATTCTATTATATAAATTTGTTCCCATGTGGATATTTTTTACAAATTCAGCATCCAGTTTAGTTGAAATCTCTTTGTCTCTTCTATTGAAAAATATGCCAACGAAAATATGAATATTGCTACAGGAAACTCCTTATCATGGCAAATACCTTAATCTAGAAGAAGAAGAAGAAGAAGAAGAAGAAGAAGAAGAAGAAGAAGAAGAAGAAGAAGAAGAAGAAAGACAACACTGCATTGTCTCTGTTATCGTAGGCTGATAGCAACACTCAAATTCTTTGTGAAAGACAAAATTAGTCCTCTGAATTAAGTCATCTGCAACGTTTAATAAACAGCTAATGCGTGGAAATGGAAATTCGTCAGTACCGAATGAACACAATACTGTTCTTCTGCATGCATGCCAATATGGCAGAACAAAGATATTTTCCTTGTAACCTGCTAATTTGTTAGTACTACGTGTTATTATCTGAATCTCAAATATTTAGGTACAATTCTCTTGAGTTGGAATTTAATGAAAGGGTAAACAAGGCAAATAAAACAACAGGCAGACTGGCTGGGATTTACAAATCAAAAAGTGAAATTGAATTCCAAAGAATGATTGTAGATAAGTCTTGTATAATCTGTGATGCCACACTGTTTAGACATGATGAGACGATTCAGCTGTATTTCAAGAGATTATGTCGATTCGAGGAGAATATCAAGAATCAAAGGCAAGATAAGAGTTAGAAATTATAGAGATAAAAAATACCATGGTGAAAATGACAGAAATTTCCTAGAATGTGATGAAAAGGAAGAGACAGCCCTGGGAGATTAGGCGGAATTTCACTGGAGCCCTTTGCGTCACATGCGTTGGAGGCGATGATTAATTTATTGTAATTTCGTCTGTAGTACCTGCCATTCGTTTTTAATGCCAGGCATAGGTGCATGCCGCTTTTTTGTAATAATGTTCACTTTATATAGGCTAAATAGTCAATAACTTCATCGTATATATTGCAGCATACTATGTAACAATCACATGGCTGTGTGTTTCGTTTACCAAGAAGCAATGGTTCTTTGTACACCGCTTAGTTTGAGTTTACCGATTGTGACAAAATGTGAATGGACGACAACTAGATGGGGGTTTAGTTAACACAGTTTCATCATCACACTTTCAAAATAGGCCTCATCGTTCGCAGAAGCATGATAAATAGCATGTCACAAAAATGCTGGTAGAATTTCTGTTCCCCTGGGATGGCATGTTGGTCAAAGGGTACTACTTTGGCTTTTTATCTATGTTTGGTAAACGTCAAGTAGACGGCCCACGAAGATATTGTTTATTAATATAATTTGTCGACCACGCAATATAGAAATGGGTGGATATAATACTTTGATTCCCGAGGGGCTATTGTATCTGATATTTTAAAGACGAAAAATAGCGATTTTGCCGAGACATGAGTCTAAAGTTAGCGCCAATTGCTCCGGCAAGTATAAAATGTCTTTAGTCCTCTTTCTTATTATTCTGTGGATGTTGACCCTGAATAATTTTAAAGGCTGCTCCAGGAGCAGGTGACCATGCTAGCATATGCCTAGCTTACAACAGAATCATTTCAAGATACCTTTGAAAATGGCAACATTTCCTGCGGTTGAGGGGTTGGGGATGGGGATGGGGATGAGGTTGAAAAAGTTCCAAAAGCACAGCAGGTGTCACCACAACAACCTTATAAGGAACGAAAAGACAAATAGACAATATTTGCCTCTTATCCAGTAAGAGCTACTTAATAGACTACCTTTAGTTGCTTCAAGATAATTTGCAATTTGGGTTCGAGATTTTACCAATGTAAGGAAAGCTTCAAAATTAGAATGCAATCAAAATTAGTTATAAATGATTTGTTTAACCAACCTCTGAACTCTTTTAGGTTCTTCTCGGCTAGTCTCATGATGAGGTAACAAAAGTTCCCAATAGGCCTAAAGCTTTCCTAAGATATAAAAAAATAAAAATTTACAAACAAACTTCTTTCTGGGAAAAACAAACATTCAATAGATTGATTTCGAATATATTTCAGTATCCCTAATGATAAATCTGCTTGAACTCGAGTCAGACTTTAATTTTTCTGGCAAGCTAATTATTCTGAGTAGCCTACATTCAACGTGAAAAAGCTACTACGAAGCTGCCGAAACCCGAGTTGATTAGTTTCCTTAAACTTAAGGTACACATTTACAGAGGGTAAGCAGAAAGGCTAGGCACGTAATCAGTGCTCATTTTTTAAAGGCAAGCAGTCAAGGCAAGTGCTGTTGATAAATTGCGAGCTTTCCATGCAAGTGGCCTTTGCCCGCCCACTCGCATCGCATAAACTAAGCCTTTAAAAATGAGTTCACTATTTTGCTATGGAGTATTAGAAGCATTGAAGGACGTAAGGGGAAAAAAGAAGACAAGCGAATGTAGACGATCGACTGGATAAAACGGAGAATTAAAAAATAAACTTCAGCTTCACTTTTAAAAGAGCTTTGGTAGCCCTAGTGAATATACAGTATTATACAGTATGTATAATAGGCCTAAAGACACCAAAATCGTTACCAGTTTTCCATGAAAGACTGAAAGCAACATACTTTGAAAGGAAAAAAAAAAAAGAAATAAAGCGTACAGCACACCATTCTTGTCTAAAACGTTTCGTTCAGTGCAAGACTGAAGGCTATCTTGTTACGTGCTTGCTTATTCGTATTTTTGTTTAGTCTATTCCTAATTCTGTTCTCGCTGGCGTGAGCAATGTTCTTCATTCACGAAGTGAACGCGAATTGTCCAAACGTGGTGCAATCTCAATGTTCGATGTATTTATACGAACCAAGTTTATCGTTGCAATATTATTCAAATCCGATAAAACGAAAATATTACTTGGTTAAACTTCCTGCATTTATATACTCAAACTTTCAACATCTACGCGTTTGTGATTGCTGGGATAACAAAACTAATCAGAACAGTAAAAATGAACATTAGACTTATTTGGTGTTATTTTTTTTAGGATGATTTGTTGTCAGATGATTTGTTGTCAGCAACATGCAAATATATATTTTTCATTGATTTATTCTTGGTTGTTCAATACGCCTTGACTTTAATTTGATACTGGGACATTTATGACTAATATATCTCAATTTCGGACCAATTATAATTCCTCGTATTGCTCAGCCCTCGTGACAGCTGTTTAAAATGTTTAAAATTTGGGGTGAAGGATTGACCCATTTCCTGGCATTATTCAAAGATCTTGAAGTTCACCAGTGAAAGCATTAAGAACAGGCCGAACCTTTAAGGTTTGGGCTAATCCATCTTGCCCGTAACTAAAATTTTTATCCTATCCTTCCTTTGATTATTAGCTTTGTCAAAATTACCTTTTCGATTCACCAACAGCTTTCAGGAAAATTCTCCATCATTATTCCTTAGCTGAACTCTGCAGTCTCATCAAAACTGTTCAAAACACAATCTAGGAACGCCTACATTTTCGAAAGCCCGAAAAAAAACTTGAGAGAAGACGAGTCAGGAATATCAGTGATATACAATTGATGAGTAAAACCAAACAGTTTCTCTCTTAATGGAAAGTTTCTATTAACAAGATAACGCCAACTCAAACGGAGATTCTGGGCACTGAATGCCGAGTTTAATCTCTCGTAACAACACGAGGGATATAACTAACGGAAATCATGTGACTTTATGACGCGGGAATACGAGGAGATTGCTTTTGAGCAACGGTTTCTGGGTAGCGCGTGATGATGATGATGATGATGATGATGATGATGAGATGAATAAGAGGATATTGCTTTTGAACAACGGTTTCTGGGTAGCGCGTGATGATGATGATGATGATGATGGCGAGAATAAGAGGATATTACTTTTGAACAACGGTTTCTGGGTAGCGCGTGATGATGATGATGGCGGGAACAAGAGGATATTGCTTTTGAACAACGGTTTCTGGGTAGCACGTGATGATGACGATGATGATGACAATGACTTGTATAATAGTACATGATTTGGTTACGAATAGCAACAATTGTCATCTCTAAAAGACACCAGTTGTTTATCCTGTGGGAAAATATATCTTGCAAAGTCCCGTACTCTTTAGGCATAGAATCCAGCTTCGAACTTCAACCTTTGGTTGGCATTTTATTGTCTCTACAGTTCAATAGGACAGGTGCGTTCCATTGATATCATGGCTACGCCACACAACTTGAAAATAAAGGATTCACTCATCGTAAAAGATAAAATGTCAGCAATGATTAGAAAGTACTATGTAAACGAATTAGTCATGTAAATGTAATTTCACAAAAGTTCAGTGAAATTCAGGAGAGCATAAAAAAAAATGAATGAATCAAGAAACATGCACTGAACTCAGCAGGATACAATAATGAGCACGAAATTTCGCCTAGAGCAAAAAAAGACAGTCTTACAGGCTGCTCTTGGAGCAAGAGCCCGTGCTGGCATAAGGCCAGCTTAGTCTTAAACAACCAAATGCAAAGAGAACCCAATAAGTGTTATCATCTTTATTACGATTACACATTCACATGTTTAGAAGATATGAGAGACTTTGCAGATCCAAGGTTCGAAAGTTCAAGTTACGAGTTATATCTAAAATGAAATATTAAATATAAATAATTTTCCGTATGTCATTCTTGATAACTGTTCACCACAGTAAATTGCCTAAAGCAGATATTCCATCATCCAGGCTAAGGAACGGACGGAGGCGCTATAATGTGGTTCGGATTCCACAATAAGCTGTAGGTCCCGTTGCTAAGTAACCAATCGGTTCTTAGCCACGTAAAATAAGTCTAATCCTTCGGGCCAGCCCTAGGAGAGCTGTCAATCAGCTCAGTGGTCTGGTAAAACTAAGGTACACTTAACTTCTTACATGCAATAAGGCAAAAACGTAGATGACAGTTAGAATGGTTTGTTTTTCATGCGGAGACGAACATTTTTGTCTTGATGTTCTAATCGAAGCTCAGCATGTTGCTTAACGCTTACAAGAAAAAAAAGCTCTAATAGCTGTTGATTTCCCGTCAATTTTACCAAGAAGAGCGATAAGCACCCACTCTCTCAGATAAGAATTCTTTGCTCGACGAGTGAGGTGCTCAAAATCCCTTGATAATTGGAAATAGATTGATAAAAACCTAAGTTATCGCTCAACTTTGATATTTTTTGTAACGCAGAGAAGATACGTGGGATCTTTCCTAGATAGTGACCCCCCAAGGGTTGTAACCCGGTATGTATCCACCTTTGCGGCGTTTTTAGTGCAAGCCCGTTGGGGTTTACCGTAAAAACATAAAAAAAGACTGTAAATATCATAAAGATAATGACCCCCAAGAAATATCAGCCCTGGATAACGACCCCGAAAACCCTAGGGGGTCACTGTCTAGGAAAGATCCGATACTTGCTAAAACTAAATAGAGGTTGACCAAACTGCAAACAAAGAGAGGCTGACGAAATTCTAACGGGTTAAAACCAAAATTGACTTCCGATTCAAATTGACAAGACACCTGCTTATCATATTTCATCAAAACTAGAATATGATAAATTATTTACTTCAAAATGACCCGTGGCCTTCAAAAACAGGTCTGAATCAACAATGATTAAACATAAACGTTTGGCAGTCTCGAGTTCTGAAACCAGAGGGCCCTTACTGTCAGAGATTCGATCTTGGGTAATTTCTGAAATTATAACTTATAAATGAAATTACAGCCCGCCAATCTGCATCAACATATGACGAAAGTGGGAATAATGATAAATTTAGGTGACCAAACTGCAAATAAAGAGAAACTGACAAAGTTCAAATAGATTAACACCAAAATAGACTTCAGTTGACAGATCAGCCTCATGAAAACATACGGTTCATTTTTGACAATGCAGTGATCTCTGGACTGAGGTTGCAAGCCTTACACCTTACGGATAGTCACGGGACGGTTATGCACCAACAACTGATTAATTGATTGATAAGAGGGAGTTGGAGTGGTTGGATATCAAGAAAGAGCCGGAAAATAAAGCAGATTAAGTAGAAGGATATAACGCTGGAACTGGGAGAAAGCCCCACAGTTGCACGGTGGTGTAATAGTTAGAGAGGTTGGACAGCAAGATCGAAGAAAGGAAACGTGAATGGAGGCAAAGTAAAAGGCTAAAAATTGGGTATGCAGCTTTAGTCATGCCGTGAGGTGCACCTTTTAGTCTTGCCTACAGTGCATCACACGAGGTACACCTTTAAAGTCTTGCCTACAGTGCATCACGCAAGGTGCACCTTTTAAAGTCTTGCCTACAGTGCATCATGCAAGGTGCACCTTTTAAAGTCTTGCCTACAGTGCATCATGCGAGGTGCACCTTTTAAAAGTCTTGCCTACAGTGCATCATGTGAGGTGCACCTTTAGTCATGCCTACAGTGCATCATATGAGGTGCACCTTTTAAAGTCTTGCCTACAGTGCATCACGTGAGGCACACCTTTTAAAGTCTTGCCTATAGTGCATCACGTGAGGTGCACCTTTTAGTTATGCCTACAGTGCATCATGCGAGGTGCACCTTTTAAAGTCTTGCCTACAGTGCATTCTATGAGGTGCACCTTTTAGTCATGCCTACAGTAAATCACGTGAGGTACACCTTTAAAGTCTTGCCTACAGTGCATCACGTGAGGTGCTCCTTTTAAAGTCTTGCCTACAGTGCATCCGAGGTACACGTTTTAAGCCTTGCCTACAGTGCATCATGCAAGGTGCACCTTTTAAAGACTTGCCCACAGTGCATCACGTGAGGTGCACCTTTTAGTCTTGCCCACGGTGCATCACGTGTGGTGCACCTTTTAGTCATGTCTACAGTGCATCACATGAGGTGCACCTTTTTAGTCATGCCTACAGTGCATCACGTGAGGCGCACATTTCAGTCATGCCATGAGGTGCACCTTTTGTCTTGCGCCTACAGTACATCATGTGAGGTGCACCTTTTAAAGTCTTGCCTACAGTGCATCACGTGAGATGCACCTTTTAGTCTTGCCTACAGTGCATCACGTGAGGTGCACCTTTAATAATGCCTATAGTGCATCACGTGAGGTGCACCTTTTAGTCATGCCTACAGTGCATCACGTGAGGTGCACCTTTTAGTCTTGCCTACAGTGCATCACGCGAGGTGCACCTTTTTAGCCATGCCTACAGTGCATCACGTGAGGTGCACCTTTTAAAGTCTTGCCTACAGTGCATCACGTGAGGTGCACCTTTTAGTCATGCCTACAGTGCATCGCGTGAGGTGCACCTTTTAGTCATGCCTACAGCGCATTATTCAAGATGCACTTTTTAAAGTCTTGCCTACAGTGCATCACGTGAGGTGCACCTTTTTAGTCATGCCTACAGTGAATCACATGAGGTGCACCTTTTAAAGTCTTGACTACAGTGCATCACGTGAGGTGCACTTTTAGTCATGCCTATAGTGTATCACGTGAGGCGCACCTTTTAAAGTCTTGCCTACAGTGCATCACGTGAGGTGCACCTTCTTAGTCATGCCTACAGTGCACACGTGAGGTGCACCTTTTAAAGTCTTGCCTACAGTGCATCCGTGAGGTGCACTTTTTAGTCATGCCTACAGTGCATCACGTGAGGTGCACCTTTTAAAGTCTTGCCTACAGTGCATCACGTGAGGTGCACTTTTAGTCATGCCTACAGTGAATCACGTGAGGTGCACCTTTTAAAGTCTTGCCTACAGTGCATCACGTGAGGTGCACCTCTTAGTCCTGCCTACAGTGCACTACGTGAGGTGCACCTTTTTAGTCATGCCTACAGTGCATCACGTGAGGTTCACTGACGGTACTATTCTCTTTGGGGGAATGTACCAACTGTACACCATAGTAAACAGCAGTCGCCCACCCAAGCGCCACAAATCAGGCCCAGTTTTAGTTATGTTTAACGTCATTGATAGAAGAAGAAGAAGAAGAAGAAGAAGAAGAAGAAGAAGAAGAAGAAGAAGAAGAGAAGAAGAAGAGAGAGAGAGAGAGAGAGAGAGAGAGAGAGAGAGAGAGAGAGAGATAGTAAGCAGCGGAAAGAGAAACACAGAACTGTCAGGCATTTCCTGTATATGTGTGTGGTCGGATGATCAAGCAAATGCAGATACGAAGTTTGTGTGACTTAATCTCTTTAACACTTCGGCATGAAATGTCTGGGTGTGGCCAGGCTACTGGACTAAAACAGGCCGTTGCAATCATGTATAATTCGAAGAGATTGACATCTTTCATCGAGAAGGGTAAAATAGAAGTATAGAATATAGGATTTAAGCCAAGGGCCAAGCACTGGGACCCATGAGGTCATTCAGCGCTGAAACAAATTGACGGTAATAAGGTTTGAAAGGTGTAACAGGAGGAAAACCTCGCAGGTTGCACTATGAATCAATTGTTAGGAGAGGGTGGAAAGGGAGATGGAACAAAGAGAATATGAATGGACGTAAAGTAAAAGGAATGAAAGGGGTTGCAGCTAGGGGCCGAAGGGTCGCTGAAAGGAACTTGAAGTCGTGCCAACAGTGCGCTGCATGAGGTGCACTGACGGCACTAACCCTTCTACGGGGCGGAGAAGGATTCGTCTGTATGGTTTCTCATCATTTATCTGTGTCATTAGAGGAAGCAATTATATCATCGAAGCTAATTTGAGCTCTTCTGAAATTGATGACGCATATCTCATTATCTGTTGTGGGTGATATGACTAACCTCAGTGTTTATATTTACATTTATATTGAGCAGATAATCATCATTAATTACATAATGAATAATAGATTACGATTTAAAACAAAGTTTTTCATTTGTTGATCTAATTAATCGAGTGAAATATTATCTTAAAAAAAAACGATATCAGTTCAAAATGAATTTCATTGTCCTTGTTCCCTTGATGAAAAAGTAATTCTAATTTACATTCTTCCATATGAATGAGAATTTTTTTTATAAAAAAAGAAGGAAACGCTTCCCTCTCTTTTATTCCTTAATTTCTCTCTAGGCGTGAAAAGACACCATCTTATCTCAAGTGTTAAGTATATTCTTCTTTATCGCAAGAGAGATTCATTGATCAGAATCCGTTGACCTTTCAGTCAGAAGAAGAAAACAGCCTTTATCCTCTCTTAGCACAGGAACTGTTGTTTCTGAGAGAGAGAGAGAGAGAGAGAGAGAGAGAGAGAGAGAGAGAGAGAGAGAGAGAGAGAAATTCAATTGACGCCGTCACTGCGCAAATTCTTGCCCCTATGGATGATTGCAGCATTCATCCTGCCTGCCTGCTTGCTTTCAGTACGCTTGACTCGTTCACTTGACCTCCGCTACTAGTTAAGTATAACCAGACCACTGAGCTGATTAACAGCTCTCCTAGAGAGGGCTGGCCCGAAGGATTAGACTTATTTTACGTGGCTAAGAACCAGTTGGTTACCTAGCAACGGGACCTACAGCTTATTGTGGAATCCGAACCACATTATAGCGAGAAATGAATTTCTACCACCAGAAATAAATTCCCCTAATTCTTCATTAGCCGGCCGGAGATGCACATTTAAGAGAACATGTTTATGCTAATAACATTATATCAGTTATGAATGAATAGGCTTATTAATAACTGGTGGACTCCATTATGGCACCTGTTGAGACAGACTTCCGGTCAGGAGGACAGGTTAATAGTTATTCTGCTGTTTTTGAAAGTAATTTTTTATTCAGATATTCACATAAGGGTGTTGCCCATTGTCGTAAAACAATATTTTTTTTCTTTGGTTTAATATAGTGTATTTAATAAAAATTCATATAGAACACTGTGTTGACAGTAACAGAAGAGATTATATAAACAGTATTGAGTAACGAGAGCTCAGGACGTTCGTCCTTGACTAATCTGATTTACGCCCAGCGTTTTTATCGGACTAAACCAGCTGTTTTAACCATTAAAATAACGATCGTAGACTTATACATCCCAGAGATGCTCGATATACATCGTCCTTCTTTGCTGGCCAATCTTTGCCCCGAGCTATAAAATCTTGACTTGAAGAAGAAGAAGAAGAAGAAGAAGAAGAAGAAGAAGAAGAAGAAGAAGAAGCTAGCATGATAAATATAGCGAACTTAGTACGAGAAGTTTGTGAGCGGTCATTGTGGAGCAAACGGTGGTTGAGACTAGATCATCTTTATTCTTTTTTTTTCTCACCCGTATATTATTTTAGTGACGCTGGAGTGACACTAAAAGGTACGTTTTTATTAAATGGGTTTTGTTTTCTGCAGAGTGTGATGCCAAGGAACTATGCAGAATGATTAGAAGTAGAATTATCTTTATGTCACCTGTTGCTCGAATTCACTCATCAGTCAGATTTGCTAATTAGATTATAGTTACCTGACTTAGGTATTCTACTTATATATATATATATATATATATATATATATATATATATATATATATATATATATATATATATATAGATGTATAGATAGATAGATAGATAGATATAGACATATATAAAATATAGAACCTACATATCAGAATATATTTATTTCTTTCTTCATTTGGATCTAGGGTTAGTGGTGATAAACTTTTCCAAAGTAAAGAAATCGAGAAGTTAAAGAAACATTGTGGTTATTAATATATATATATATATATATATATATATATATATATATATATATATATATATATATATATATATATATATATATATTTATATAATTTATATATATTCATATATGTGTGTATACATGGATACCAAATAAACCCTATAATTAATTAAGTAAATATAATAACGTTTATGTGACATACAAAGATAAAATAATTTAATTACTCCAAGCAATTCTAATCAAGAAGAAAGGTTGATAAAAAGTAGCGAACATCAATGACATTAAGTTGTTTGTGATGTTTTTGTCAAGTCATTTACATAAACATTTTGATAACACTGCCGGTTCTTTAATTTTTCTAATCATATCACAGAAAACAAAAGGGTTTGAAAAATTTTTTGTTTATTTGAAAGATAATATTTACCTCGTAAGGGGACACCATAAACGTCTAAATATTATCAGGAAACTGGTTTATTAAACTGGAAAGGACATAATATTAATATTATTATTATTCTAACTGGTAAAGAGACATTGTCATTACTATTGTTCAGGAGATAAGCCCTCATTTATGTAGAACAAGCCTACAGGGGCCAGTGCCTTGAAATTCAAGCTTCCAAAGAACATGGCTTTCATTTGAAACAGATTACAGAAGATAATGAGAAATACAGGAAGAAGAGACCAGCCATCAGAAAAAAGAATAAGATGAATTAATGATTCAACATTAAACATGCTGACTGTAAACCCAAGGAATACACATTTTTTAGTCATCTGCAAAAGAAAACTACTGTGCCGGCATTGTCTATCCGCCGCCCTCAGATCTTAAAAACTACTGGGGCCAGAGGGCTGCAAATTGATCATCCACCCCCCCCAATCATCAATGTACCAAATTGCAGCCCTCTAGCCTCAGTAGTTTTTATTTTATTTAAGGTTAAAGTTAGCCATAATCGTGCATCTGGAAACGATGTAGGACAGGCCACCACTGGCCCGTGGTTAAAGTTTCATGGGCCACGGTTCATACAAGCATTAAACCGAGGTCACAGAAAGACTGATCTATTCTCGATGGCATTGATTATACGATGTCCAGAAAACTCGATTGCGCCGAAGAAACTTCGGGGCATTTTATACTTGTTTTAATTGAGTATACTCTTAAGAGATTAAATGTCTGTGCTTCCAAAAGGCAAGCTTAATTAAACAACAAGAATTTTTTTTTGGTAAAATCGGAAAGAATAATAGGCAACTAAACCACTGCTATAAACCGCAGCGTTTTACGTGGCTTAAATATATGGAATTATTATAAGCCATCAAAGTTTTGGAAATTCAACCTACTCTGATTTCTTTATTTTTCAAGATACGAGGTTAAAGTTCTTATGAGATGAAGTATTTTCGATTAGGAATAGAATAGTATGCATAAAAAGATTATAGTTTAACCCCACCCCCTTTTTTGGAGGAAAAAATGGGGATTATTTTAAAGCTGATCAGGCGAAAAACGCCATTTTCAAAAGTTGGAATTATTGTAAACCATCAAAGTTTTGGAAATTCAGCCTGCTCTAATTTCTTTATTTTTCAAGACAGAAAGATGAAGTTCGTATGACACGAAGTATTTGCGATCAGGAATAGAGCAGTATGCATAAAAAAAAATTATAGTTCAACCCCACCCCCTTTTTGGAGAAAAAAAAAATGGGGATTATTTTAAGGCTGATCAGGCGGAAACGCCATTTTCAAAAGTTGCAACAGAATTAGCGAAATAAAAAAAAATCTTTAATACAGTATTATTTTTCACAAAGATATGTATGCATGGTATCATTGTAACTGAGAAACTGTCCAAAGGCCATGCTGATTGTGAAGTATTCTAGAAGCACCTTATACATAGATAAAGGTGACTAGAGTCTCTTCTTCTTCTGCTTCTTCTTCTTCTTTTACTAAAGTGGAGTATTGTTATCATTGTTTACCTTTTACCACAGGATGAGGCTTCGACTCGAATCCGGTTGTTTACCAAATTCAGTTTGCACATCCTAAGGTATCTGCTGAAAATCAGAAGAAGGGCATTTCTCTCTCTCTCTCTCTCTCTCTCTCTCTCTCTCTCTCTCTCTCTCTCTCTCTCTCTCTCTCTCTAATATATTTATATATATATATACACATATATATATATATATATATAACAACATATATATATATATATATATATATATATATATATATATATATATAATAAATATAATGATAAATTAATATAATGATAAATTTAATGTATATTAATATATAAAATAAATCAATGATAAATTAAGTCAATGATAAATTTAATGTGGCAATAGTAAAATATATATATATATATATATATATATATATATATATATATATATATATATATATATATATATATATATATATATATATATATATATATATATATATATATATATAATAAAGAGAGAGAGAAAGAGAGAGAGAGTAAATTCAGTAATGAGACTAGAATCTCTCAAATTGAACATTATTATTGTCATTACCATTCTGTTTAATAAGTACTGAAATGACGATATAATACAATAATTGAGAAAATCAGCAAAGCAGCCAACCATTCCACCGCACACTTGTTTATCCTTTTGGGTGAAGTAAATCTGCTTAAGTAGTCCGGATGCTAAATCATCTCCTGCCAGCATTTTGTTTAGGGATCTGCTGGCTGAACGTCAGATTGGCGCTGGATGCTCTGATTATCAGACTGCAGGTGTTTGTTTAACCACTTTTTGAACAGTCTTTGAGAAATATTTAAATGGCTGTACTTCATTCATTATTAAATATCTGCTAGTATGATGTACCTGAGATATCGGTGCAGTTTCGCACTTAAATATGCATACAAAAGGCTGTTGTAAATTCGTTTCAGAATCTTTATTTTCGACAAAATTCAAAAACTGCTTCGAGGTTTTATCTTTATAGTGAACTGTAGTTATGAATATATCATCCACTCGGGAAGTACGCAGGTATATATGATAAAGCTGAAAGAAAGTCATGTTCCTCTAGCTGAATGACCCCGTAGGGGTGTAAGCGCCGTCAGTGCACCTGACATTGTGTAAAGCAGGTATTACCAAGTGCTACTGAAGTTTATTTACAGCATCCCTTTGACCCCTAGCTTCATCCTCTTCTTAGCCATATACTTTACATTCACTCCTGATTGCTTTCTTCAGGCTTGCTGTCTAACTACTCCAACTCAGTCTTTTCACTGTCCTAAGCACTGAATGGCTGGAAGTGCCCCGGTACTTCGCTTTATCTGCTAATTTTCAAAAATCGAATCGACTCTGAATCAGTGACGTCTTCCCAAAAGTCGACAGATTTATTTACGCATTATGAGAGATGCGACGCAGTTTCAAAGGATCGCCTACCGATAGGGATATTAGTCATTCATCCTGTTGTGCTCCTTTTAGCAAAGGTTTTATGGAAATGCCACAGGTCTGGAGGTGATAGGGAGAGATTCCGCGGAGGTTAAAGGGCATATGAATCGGAAAACAACATAACCCAATGTGGTTTTTCTGTTCAAAAGTGAATAGATTCAAATAAACATACTCTGAGAGGATTGACAGTATTTCTGTGAAAGTAACGAGGACAGAGTATACGCAAAAGGATGAAATATCAATAGGTGAAAAAAGGTTTAATGAGTATGAGTCCTTCACGCATTTAGAAACAATATTATCCAGTACAGGTTCTCTTGGGCTGGAATTTAGTGGAAGACTGAAGAAAGGTAAATCAAACAATGGTCAGGTTGAATAAGATAAATAAATCAAATAGTGTGAAATTACATACGAAAGATCAATTATACGAACATGAATATTGATACGACGTTGAGATTATATATAAAATATTTTGTCAGATTGCGAAAAAAGCTTTAAGAAAATATATTAAGAGTCAGATGGCGGGATTACATAAGAAATAACATCTTAGGGGAAATTACGGAGTCTCCCTACGTAGGGTGAGTTAGTGAGAAAAGGACATACTCGTACAGATGGTTTGGATATGTCCTTCGCCCCTTTGAGAAGAGTGATAATGTCAGCTCAGGCTCCCGTGGGTAGCAGAGGAGTTGGAGAGCCCGGACCCACTTGGATGAGAGCTATGAAACGGGAGGCTGGAGGTGAGAGAGAATAGTGGAAATAGTGGAAGATAAAGCGCAGAAAAGACATATATATATATATATATATATATATATATATATATATATATATATATATATATATATATATATATATATATATATATATATATATATATATATATATATGCATATGCTTATGTTACTAAATAGCGTATGACAATATATTCAGTTAAGGCCAAAAGAAAAATAAAAGGAGTACCAAGGGTTTTCGTGTTGTTTCAACACATTTTCGAGGTACCTCGAAAATGTGTTGAAATAACACGAAAGCCCTTGTACTCCTTCTTTATTTTTCCTGTGGCCTCAGCTGAATATGTATATGTATATATATATATATATATATATATATATATATATATATTATATATATATATATATATATATGTGTGTGTGTGTGTGTGTGTGTGTATATATATAATATATACATACATATATATATATATATATATATATATATATATATATATATATATATATATATATATATATATATATATTCTAATAGCGGTCTCGAGGATGGTCTCAACCTTGGCCTCGGCTTTAGAATTCGGATTCGGTCTCGTGTTATCTGGTCTGGGTGAATCGGACCGAGGCCATCTTGGACCCGCAATTTTGGTCTGATTTATATAATTTACCTTTTTTTTTTTAAACCCTATTCCCTTTTCGGTAGTTTTTGCCAAGGGCTAGAGAATGCAAGGTCTTCTCACGTTCAGGCAGATTTGGTTCAGTTTATCAAATCCCTTACAAATAGATAAAAGATTTTTTTTTCTTCATTTTATTTTTCTATCAAAGGAAAAAAATCATATAAGAAACATGTCTACTCATAGAAACGCACACAGACTTACACACTCATACATACACACACCTATATATATATATATATATATATATATATATATATATATATATATATATATATATATATATATATATATTATATATATATATATATATATATATATATATATATATATATATATATATATATATATATATATATACAGTATATTATATTGACATTTTCAAGCTTACTTAAAAAACATAATTCATTTCTTACTACTTTTTTATCACTTATTTCTTTACCTTTTCGTTTATATTATTCTGTACTTTTTTTTGGATCAGCTAATGTCTCCATTTAAATTACGAATTACAACGATAAGTACAACAACGAATAGGGATTTTACTCAAATTAGCTTACTTAATATATTTCCAAAGGTAGTGAAATGTTCTTGCCAATGACATCACGCAATTTATTTATGGGTCATTTCATTGCTTTTAAGAATTTTCCCCCATATCAACAAAGACACATCTTTCCTTAGATTTTAGATAATAAAAATTGTTCTCTAGGTTTCATTTTCTCCTTATATCATATCCTTATGGTGCCTATCAATTTGTTGTTATAATAATAATAATAAAAATAATAATAATAATAATAATAATAATAATAATAATAATAATAATAATAATAATAATAATAACAACTTCCATCAACCAGAAACCTACCTATTCAGGTTCAAGAACAAACTTTCTGACTATATGCCATAAAAAATATGTAATTAACATGGGTCTTACATTCCATGTACGTGGCATATTATTTTTTATTCAGTTATTTGCTCAGCCATAAAGGAATTTATTTTATACAGACGTACTTTATGAAAACGGTTTTAATTCAAAATAAGTTTCTTGTAAATTCGTCAGAAAACTCATCATTGATCCCTTTACACCAAAAGGAAAACTCGAGGATCAGCTGAACAGTAATGCTCAAATCTAAGAAATGTTTTTCAGCTATATTGGTAACATAATTATGACTTTTCTCCTTTGATAGAAAAATAAAATGAAGCAAAAATAAAAAAAAAAATCTTTTATCTATTTGTAAGGGATTTGATGAATTGAACCAAATCTGCCTGAACGTGAGAAGACCTTGCATTCTCTAGCCCTTGGCAAAAACTACCGAAAAGAGAATAGGGTTAAAAAAAAAAAAGGTAAATCATATAAATCAGACCAAAATTGCGGGTCCAAGATGGCCTCGGTCCGATTCACCCAGACCAGATTAATTTCTTTCCGGAATATATGGTATGACTATCTTATTGCCATTTTAGATTGTGTTCATACACCGTCAGCTCCCTTACGTAACTCCATACTTGTGTAGCAATACACAAGTTAATAAAACAATGCAAACGCACTTTCGTTTTCCGTCAGAAATGTTGACTCACGTTTTAAAAAGGAACCGTAGAGTAGTGCCGTCAGTGCACCTTACGCGGTGCACGGTGGGCATTACTTAAGTTTCGTTGCAGCGTTCCTTTGGCCACTAGCTGCGACCCCTTTCATTTTTTTTTCTTATTGTACTTGCGTTCATTATTCTCTTTCTTCCACCTTACTTTCCACCCTCTCCTAACAGCGAGGTTTTCCTCCTATTACACCTTAACCTTTTTACTGTGGCCTAAATTTTATACTCCATTCCGTACGACTATTTTACTTGACCATCAGTGCAGGCTGACCAGGGCAGAAAATGGAAATAGCTAATGTTTTCTTAAGATTTTGTAAGCTTTGGAATCAAACATCATCGCCCAGTTGAATCTTAAGTGGTATCGTCATCATCATCATCATCATCATCGAAGTTTATTATAATATGAGTTCCGCCTAAAAGACAGTCTACTTGATTAGATATACAAAAAAAAAGCTCATCTAGCACAGCAACAGAAAGTTACTGATGTTAAGCGTTGAGGAACTTGGGGTAAGGTGCCATTTTCCCTTTATCCAAATAATTTCTTTTTCCAAATTTACTTCGTCAACTATGCATTTGATCTATTGCTCTCCCATATCGTACTGGAACCGAAGATATCTATAAAAAATCGTAATTTCATTATTAACAAAGCAATGAGTAGCTGGATTTGTAAAGTTGACAAAGGAAAGAGAATGAAACTGACCGTGTTTCACAGTGAGCATCGTAACTTGCATGTTTCGGGAAGTGCATTGTTTTAACCTCGTACTCTTATCTGGGACAAACGTTCTTTTAGCTTAATCGTAGCACACCTCGTGGACAGTCATGAATAAATATTTCTCACGGTAACATACAACCAACAGCGTCCTTGTCTTGTTAAAGAATGTGGAACTTACAGTCAAGCCTATAATCCTGCTTACAGCCATCTGTTTGCTCAGTATACCTGCATTGACATAGCTCCAATGACGTTACGATCTATACCTGCGCGTTCAAGTGGGATGTTGTTGAGAAGACCTCGCATTCCCTAGCAGTGTTTGCCACACTGCACCGATTGATTTTAGAAGCTACTGGGACGAATCTCATATTTCATACGAAAGACTAGTATGTTCCAGTTCTGCAGTTATCGTAAATCGCTTCAAATCGCTTCACTGAAACGCATTATTTGTCGGTGGTGGCTACGTTCCCGCATATTGTCCATTGATTTTAAAGATTCGTCTTTTCATTTCGATGGGTCATAAAGGGATATTATTACCCGTTATTTTCCAGATTAGATTACACATAGATTATCATTTAAATACAAATAACTGAATAACTTCATGAAAACACTGACAAAGGATAAAACTCACTACTGGCCGTTTGAGGTCTCCCTAAAGCCTCTGAAGGGTCCCCATTTCAATAATACTGAAAAAAATTGAAATTTTGAAAACAGACGAATTTCAGGCAATGGATATCTTTCCAATCGCGTGCAAGTTGTAAAAATGAAGTCAAATAAATCCTTGATTGATTTCTTTGAAGATGGGAAGTAACATTGATGTTCTCAGCTCTATTTTAAAGGCAATTGGGGTGTTTTTATTATACATAGTGGAGAACTAGGCCTAGACACTCGAAGCAGTCTCAAGACTTATATAACACCGCCTTGTATTCTTCAACAGCAAAAGCGAAGGGGAGTAGGCCTACTCGTTGCAGAAAATTGTCTGGAGTCATACACACACACACACACACACACTGCCGTTCGCCCTTATACTCTGACACCCTGCTACATCAAGCAGCATAATTTAGGAACTTCCCACCTCCCCAAGGCTTCCGACCTATATACCTTTTCATTTTGCTAATTTGTCTTCTTCCATTTTTCCTTCCAGGCAATATCATTTCAGAGTACTTTGTTTACTCTTTGTAACCCATGCAAACTTTATTATTTTTATCATAGCCTTATCGTAATTTTGCTGTTACAGTGTTTAAATCTTCCTTAACCCACGTATAATTTATACAGAAGTTCGTCTAATTAACATATAATTTTTTATCATCAGCCACATTCATCAGCCATAACTCCCAAGCACTGTTTGGAGTTCATTTACTTTTTTTTTGTATCTTAATTTCTATCCCATTATTTTCTATAGTCGTGGTAATAATAATAATGGCAAATAAATCCACAATGGTGTAAGTGTAAATATATATAAAACGAGAGCATTCGAGCAAGTTCTCGAAAGCTCTCGGTTTGTATGTATTTTTAATATATATTTACACTTGCACCATTGTGGAAGTCTTCCCCACTTTGGTGACTCATGTAATAATAATAATAATAATAATAATAATAATAATAATAATAATAATAATAATAAAACAACCCGAAATGTACCCATCGAGCGTGATTCGACCCTACGACAAGCGATCCAACGCCCCCCCCCCAAATCCCTCTTCTCCTTCTGGAAGGACGTCCACTTAGAACTGGACAGGTCCGCGCATGCGTTGATCAACGTTGGGTTTTTTCCCAACAAACGCGTCGAACGTCCTATTAGGAGTACTGAAAAATGTGGTACACAGCTGGATAACACCAGACTCAAGACGTAGCAGAGGGTGCATAGAGCACCAGCTGATCCCATCAAGCCATCTTCTTCCTTTAGAAGGAAGTTGAGAAGCCCTTTCGTAATGTTATTCAAGAAAATGTCACCCCACAGTGGTCTACAATAAGATTAAGCTCATTCTCTAGCTGAACATTCTAGCATTTACAATCGGACATAAAACTGTTATTATTATTATTCGGAAGCCGAACCCTATTCACATGGAACAAGCCCACAGGAGCAATTGACTTGAGTTCAAGATTCCAAAGAATATGGTGCTCATTAGGAAGTAAGAGAAGGTAAAGGGAAATGCATAAAGAAGAGATCTCACTTATTAAAAAGAAAAAAGCCCAATAAATTAATAAATAGATAAAAATGCATTGCAATGCAAGGAAAATAGCATTAGGGTGGTAATGCATTGCACCTTTGCTTGAACTTTTGAAGTTCCAATTGATAGCAGATATATAGATATATATTTCGAATTCTGGGCCGAATCGTGGGGTATCCTATTTTGTGGTGGCCAATAGCAGCTGCCCACTGTGTCCAGTCTTCCATCCGGCACTAGTTGAAAATTATTAAGTTATTCAACTTCTGTATTTCATGAAACACAAATTATGTTCTTAAATAATACTGCTCTTTACCTGTACGTCGCTGTTCCGTATTATCGTATCCATGCCGATGTGTTTAGTGAGTTAAAGGTGCGTCCAGGCGATTCAATTTTTCGTTCAATTTTGCGCATGCCTTTGACGCATTCCACAGCGCACGTGCAGGCCTTTAGGCTTCCCACCGGTGCTGGGAGTCACGTGCTTTTCCGCGCTTTTTTCCCAAGGTAGAGAGTTATTGTGTGAGAAATCTACTGAAAATGTCACTTGAGAGTAAGGAAATTAAAGGAAAGTATCTTAATATAACAAATTCAAAAGTGCATAAAACTTGCCTTCTTAAATAAATGTTTCTTAGATATTTGTATCAGCCTTAACTTTATTCTTGAGTTCTTTGTGATTTAAATTTTATATTTTTTAATAAATGAACAGTTTTTGATGAAAGGATATTGTTAATTTATTTTGTATGCAATTATTTACAAGTACCAGTTTCTCTGGTGATAAAGAAATAAACATATTCATGAATTCATAATGTCTTTTAAAATAAATATTACTTCAATATTTTTTTTTATCAGTACATACCTTTATGTAATCATTTAATGCTTCATTTATACTTCTCATAGTTTCGGAGACAATGTCCGATATGCTTTGTTTTGATACTTTAAACAAGAAACTTAAGCTGGCATTTTAACGTAGTGTTATAGCTAATCTGATTTCAGCAGGAATAGCTTCTCTCATGACAGTATTCTTTTTAGAGATTAGAGGTCTGATTTTTTCAGGATTATGGTAAAGGTGACATTCTAGTGAAATTCCTGAACAAAATATCGCCATCACACTGTAACTCACGCAAAATGGTGTTTTGTTCTGTTTATAATATTCCTTCATCCATATTCTTTTTGTTGTTTTTTTGTCTCTTTTTATTAGCCTTATTAATAATGATGTAAGGGACAAGTGGATCCAGCGACATGGCGCAACTAAAAAAGGCAACGTGTGGACAGTAAAAGGCATGCGTTACGTTCCTCATTCCTCTTTCAACTTGACGCATGCAATTTTATTCCAAAAGGCATGCGCTTAGCGCATGGAAAAAAGGCATCGTCTGGACGCACCTTAAGATTGTTTATAAAACAGTCAGGTAAGATGAGAGACCAGTTTCCAAAATAAAAGATAAAAAAAAGCATCAGAACGTTTTTTATAGGAAGGTAGGAACCGAGCAGGTATTTGGGCATGGAATGATTGGCTTGTCACTGTGCCGCTACCATACTGCCGATGTAGCCCACGACCTTAAAATCCTATTACTCGTGGCAACCCGAGAAGGAGGATTCATGAGCTAGACCTATACCTCTATAGCGCTAGGCTGAAGGGAAGTGGAGAAATGTTTGTTGTTCAGCAGCCTTGAAACTGGCTGTTTCAACAGCGGCGTTGATGCCATTTGTTATCATCAGCTGTTTTTATGAGATCCTCGTACAAAATTCATACTATTTCGTACCTACTGTTATATAATACCAACTGGAAAAAATGTCGTAGTGGACTCGTACGTAACTCGTACTCTTATCTGGGACAGACGTTCTTTTAGCTTAATCGTAGAACACCTCTTGGACAGTCTTTCCCTTAGCTTTATCGTAGAACATCGCACACATGCACATTACAACATCTCAAGTGTCAGTACGGGTGTTGTACGCTTCACGGTGCCGGACGAGTTGTTTTGATAATCCAAGATGCATCAAGAGTTACCACGTTATAACTCGTAGGTCTAACTCGTGACAGTGTGGCACGGGCGTAAATGCAGTTGGACTAGGCTGTTATTTTTGCATATGAACGTCACTTGAAAACGAATTAATTTTCTTTACTGAATGATGTCCAGAGATTAAATAAAACTAAACAGTAAGTGGTAAGCCGTAGTGAAGTCGGGAAATCTCAACAATAATTATAGTGATAATAATATATTGTCTTTTATGTTCACCAATTTTTTAACTTTCCTTATCGACGGAAAGGAAAAATAATGCGTTATTGCTGAAAACTCTTCGCTGAAGCACTTCAAACAGATTTTCATATCTGATGGATTTTCTATTCTTATTCCTTTAGTCATGCTCAAAGAACTTTGAATAAGGCCCATTTAATTTTGGATACACGCTAGATTTTCAGACCACAAAAAAATACTACTACCTTCAGAAATAAACATCTGCAATGTAACAGAACATGAATGTTAAATTTGAGACTTCATAGATTCAGTCGGAAGTTTATAGAAAAGATTCGATAGTTCTGTGTCTTTTGAGGATACGAAGTTTCCAGAATTGCCCAAGAAGTGTTGCATGAGATTATTAGACACGTTTGAGATGCCTCTGCTTGTCCTCTTGAAAATAGTGATTTTGAGTTTCTAACAAGCGATCCTTATCACAGCGATAACAGGAAGAAGAAATATTAAAGGAAAAATAAAAGAAAAATGTAAACAGTAAAAAAAAGCGTATCCAAGTATAGGTAGTAGATTCAACATTTACTTTCAGACAAGGTTAAATAAATGTTATATATAAAAAAAATATGAAAACATCAAATTTCCTTGCTTGCTATGATCGCATACACTTAAAGAATCCCATCTGTTCTTTTTTCAAGTAATAATTTCAAAGCAAGATCCTTTGTCAACCAGTCATTTCACCTGTCATGACAACCCAGTCACTCTGACTGAATTGAATTGTCGAAATCATGCATGAAGCAATTCATTTGAATGAAATAGTACTTCCCCGGAATTTTCTTCCTTTCTTTTGCATTAAAAGATACTTACATGTAAAAAAAATCCCAGTTTTGGAGGCTACTGTCGTTTTTCCAAGGTTCTGGCACAGATTACTGCCTTTTGTTCTGTTAGTATATTTAATGCTGTTCAAGAATTTATCCTGGCTTATCAAATCCAGATTCGACTGCTATTTTTCTTTTGTACAGTTAGCTACTCACTTCAAAATATTCATTGTGTGTTTATTTGCACTGCATGTGTATCTATTGGCATGTATTAATGTATTTATTATAGAAGACTTGAAAGCTTTACAATTCTTGTTACTCTCCTTTTAAACTCTTCTTTGTGAGGATGACCTTTGTGGCTGTAACGCCAGTTTATAATCCAGTTTGTTATTCACCCAATCACGAAATCAACGCAATCCATTAATTTGGATCATTAATCACGTTAATTGGTAACTCATTCTCCATGGCATTTATGCACAGATGCTTCTGTCAGTGGGGCCAGAAAAATTCCTTTAAAGTACTTAGTGAAAAAATTAACAGAAAGTTGATAAGAAATATATCGTGTTCCCAAAACAGGAAAAAACCAGTATTTTAAACTAAAACCTGTTTTCTTTTATTTACAATTCCACAGCAAGCTAAGTTAATCGTTTAGACTAATGTTTACTGGTAAATTCACAAGCAATAGATTTTATTGTTTAATCAATGTCTTTTGACTGATGCTTCTTAATAGACTTCAACCTGAGAGTTTTAACGCTTTAGATGCTGATATATATATATATATATATATATATATATATATATATATATATATATATGTGTGTGTGTGTGTGTGTGTGTGTGTGTATATATATATACATATATATATATATATATCATGCTTTCTCTGTTCACCATTTGAAGTGTTCAAAAATTGCACTTTGAAATCTGTTAATATATATATCATGTTTCACCAAGTATCAATCAAAACACATTGATTGAACATTATATATACATATACACACATATATATAAATATATATATAATATATATATATATATATATATATATATATATATATATATATATATATATATATATATACTACTATATGTGTGTGTGTGTGTGAGTGTGTATGTGTATTTATAAGCCTTTGCTGTTTGGTTTATTTATGGAAAACCTGAAGTTCTTGACATATGCCAGTCATATGTAGTAGTTGCTGATAGCCAGAACTTGCAGAGTAAAATACAATAGGTGGACCAATCAGGTAAGAGGAAAAAGGAGGTAAAGGATAGAATCTATTTTAAAAGATCTTCGGAATCGTTTATCCTGAGTATCATTTAGCAAGGCATTAATGACTTTTTTTATTTTGATTCTGGAAGAGAATGCAATCACTCCCTGCCTTCTTGTTTAAGCTTAAATAGTGGTTTTCCACAAGTCTAGAATTATTATTCACACTCTCATAGATATATGCATGCTTGCATATATATGTATGTATGTATGTATGTATGTATGTATGTATGTATGTATGTATGTATGTATGTATGTATGTATGTATGTATGTATGTATATATATATATATATATTATAGATATAAATATATACATATATATATATAAACACATACTGTATATATGTATATATATATATATATATATATATATATATATATATATATATATATATATATATATATATACATATGTACATGTATATTTATATGTATATACATATCATCTCCCTCTCTGGTAGTCTGAATTTCCAAGGAATAGCCTGGGTACTTTGCTAAAACTACCACACTCCAAGAGGATTCTCAATCAGCAAAGGCGTAACGTGTTTCTCCAAGGCTATCCACTTTTTCATCTACAGTTGAGGCTGTGTCTTCTAAAATACAGAGAAAAAAAAACACGAAAAGTAGTAGTGTTTCTACTCTCTCATTCTCACAGCTGAATTACTCCACTGACATTTACCAAAACACAGCTTCTTTTTAGGTGGGAAAAATGCCAGTGATTGGTGTGGCTGGGGAACGCCAACGTTCTTGATGCGTTACAGATTGTCCACGGTATATCTAAGTTACTGTGAAAGCATCCAATCATTTATAAATATATATATATATATATATATATATATATATATATATATATATATATATATATATATATACATATATGTTATAAATATATATATGTATATATACATGTACACACACATATATATATATATATATATATGTATGTATATATTCTTATTATCATGCAGCATTTTGCAAGTGGGAAACATGTAACACGAGAACAAAGTGAGCGGAGGATGAAGAAGGCTGATTATGCTCAAAATATAGAGGTAAATCGAATCAAACTCTTAGGGTGTCACAACTACCAAAGTCTCTAAATGTCTAGAGACAGAAAGAAGTTGTTGTTTAGGGAAGTAGTTTCAAAGAGAAAGGTTACTATTTTTTTACTTTTATTTATTTTTATTGATTTTTTTTATTTTCATATATCTTATTTATATTAATTTAATTTACGTTATTTTTATCTATATAAGGTTAAGTTTAACATAAAACATACAAATAAAGAGATGCCATCCAAAGAGAATGGAATTCCGCGTCGATGGACTGATTATTTTGAACGGGGCGCAAATTCCTGTTATAAGTTAAGTATTCCTTAGTTTAACCAGACCACTGAGCTGATTAACAGCTCTCCTAGGGCTGGCCCGAAGGGTTAGATATATTTTGCGTGGCTAAGAACTAATTGGTTACTTAGGAACGGGACCTACAGCTTACTGTGGAATCCGAACCGCATTATAACGAGAAATGAATTTTTATCACCAGAAATAAATTTCTCTAATTCTTCATTGGCCGGTCGGAGAATCGAACGCGGGCCCAGCAGAGTGCTAGCCGAGAACGATACCAACCCGCCCAATAAGGAACAATTCCTGAGATGTATGTTAGTATTGCACCAGACCCGGTTTTTTTGCCATGCCCAATATATTCATATTATCATGGGAAGTGGGAAACAGGTTAGGTTAGGTTGAGTTGGGTTAGGTTAGATTGGGATAGATTAGGTGAGAATAAGTGAGATTTGGGTGTGGAAAACATAATGAGATCATTTTCAAGAAAATTCTATGGTTAGCTTTTAAGATATGGCGTCCCGCTTTTTTTTTTCAGGGAAAGGTTCCGGTACTCGGTTACATCTCGGGAAAATGCGAACCGGTCGAGGTTTTTCCTTCTTTCGTGAAGGCCGTTCATACAACCAGGACCTGTCTGGTTGGGAATACCATCATCCGCGCAACTCTACAAGAAACACACGTGTCTTCATTTTTACTGCGTCCTTGCTTTGCCACAGGAAGGTTAACTGTGGGTAAGGCGATCGGGTACGTGGTTGAGTTAAAAAACGAACATTTTTCCAAGCCGCGTGATCCTTACATTATCTGAAGCTATGATTGATTGTCTTGATAAAAGTAGCGTCTACGGAATTCTTGCAACGGGGACTGTAATTCGGGGTCTACATTGATCTACTTGCCCACACGAAAGGTGCAAATTTTGAGGATAAGTGGTTTGTAGAATCACTAGCGGATCCAAGGGAGGGGGAGCTGTGCCCCCGGGCACGTGCACCCTCATGAAAAATAATTAAAAAATAATAATATTGAAGATTTAGATAATAATAACATAAATGAGAAATATAAAAATTGGGAAAAGTTATATATATATACATATATATATATATATATATATATATATATATATATATATATATATATATGTGTGTGTGTGTGTATATATTATATATATATGTATATATATACATATATATATATATATATATATATATATATATATATATATATATATATATATATATATATATATATATATATATATATAATTCTGTGTGTGTATATATTATATATATATACAGTATATATATATATATATATATATATATATATATATATATATATATATATATATATATATATATACTGTATATATGTGTGTGTGTGTGCATAATATGAAAATTGGTGAACCCCATGAAAATTTTCTGGATCTGCTAGTGTGTAGAATATAGGCTGATGGGCTGTGTGATGCAATAGTTAGTCATCGATGGCCTCCAAAGGCACAGTCGAATGACTGGTCGTAACCCACACGAATTGCGAACCGTTTGGGACATAACATTCAGGAATCTGAACAAGTTTCGTGAACTAAGGCTTGATATGTCGCTCAGAGTGGTTAAACCTCCTGGGGTTATTGCACAGAAACACCGGCGTCCCTTGAGAAAGTCATTCCATTGCAATATCCCCCTTGCTGCGCTAGGCAGTTTCAATCAGAGTAGAATGCTTTCAGCTCCACGAGTAAACTGGGAGCAGCGTAGGGTTCTTTGATGCTGTGTTAGGTATGACTGCAAGTGGCCATGTCGTCAGCATAGCACTGCTGCAGTGGCTTATCACAATGTCGTTATTACCCTTACCGAGGGAGTAATGAAAAGAATATCGGGGAAAATGTATGTATTGCACACTATGGTGATCTAGCGAGAGAGAGAGAGAGAGAGAGAGAGAGAGAGAGAGAGAGAGAGGAGTTGACTGGAGTTGAACGAATGTATGGACCTGTGAAACACCTGACAGAAAAATGTCTGATAGCCTACTGGAATTGCTAGTAGCTTCACATTTAGACGTATAAACAGTGTACAAACCACAAAGAAACACAAAGATTTGTCGAAAGAACTAATTACAAAATCCAAATTAAAGTACAAATTTAAGGGAAAGGATGAAAAAAATATCAGATTGGAAATGTGTTCGTATATTACATGTTGACCACGATTCTGCTCAGTGCTTCATTCTCCGGCCGACCAATGAAGAATTAGAGGAATTTATTTCTGGTGATAGAAATTCATTTCTCGGTATAACGTGGTTCGGATTCCACAATAAGCTGTAGGTCCCGTTGCTAGGTAACCAATTGGTTCTTAGCCACGTCATATGAGTCTAATCCTTCGGGGCAGCCCTAGGAGAGCTGTTAATCAGCTCAGTGGTCTGGTTAAACTAAGGTATACTTAACTTTTTTTGCTCAGTGCTTCAGACACATGAGTAAGAAAAGCGTGAGTCCTCAAGGTTTACTGCACAAAACTGTGCATGGCTGGGCGTGAAATGACAGTGTTCATGATTACTAACGTTAGGGAAATAGGGATGGAGAATCCCAGATCATCAAAAATACGACGACGCCAATGCTTCAAATCTAAAAAAAGAGTTAGGAAAAACTAAGCAGCAATGACATAAATCAAGAGAAAATCAGCTTAGCAAATTCAGATTTTCAGGCGTATCGAAAGTGGGTTTAGCTGAAAGAAGACAGATGTAACAGTTCACAAAATGGCAAAGATTCGCAATCTTACTGGGTGTATTTCCTGTCCATTATTTTGGAAAAGTGGCCTGAATCTTAAATAAAAACAATCATTATATTGCTAATGAAATGATATATACAAAAATCGATAAAAGAAAACCGGAAATAGGACATCCATCAGAGCAAAAGAATCATAAATAAGAAGAATGAAAACTCAGCAAATAATCTGTTCTTAATACAATGTACAGTGTACACCACTGCCTGTTAGCACAAGCAACAAGTTTCTAAACCAAATTATGCTTTCTAATTGGTCCTAACATAACAAAATATCTGTCCTAACATCGCAAAGAATCTGTCCTAACATTGCAAAGCATCTGTCCTAACATTAGAAAGCATATGTCCTAACATTGAAAAACATTTGTCCTAAAATTGCAAAATGTCCTAGCACTGCAAAACATCTGTCCTAACATTGCACAGCGTCTGTCCAAACATTACAAAGAATCTGTCCTACTATGTCAAAGCATCTGTCCAAGTATTACAAAGAATCTGTCCCAACATGGCAAAGCATCTGTCGCAACAGTGCAAAGCATCTGTCCTAACATTGCAGAGAATCTGTCCCAACACTGCAAAACGTCTGTGCTAAAATTGCAATCTTTCCTAACATGGAAAAACATCTATCCTAACATTGCAAAGCATCTGTCCTAACATTACAAAGCATATGTCCTAACATTGAAAAACATTTGTCCTAAAATTGCAAAATATGTCCTAATATTGCAAAGCATCTGTCCTAACATTGCAAAGGATCTGTCCAAACATTACAAATAATCTGTCTTAACATGGCAAAGCGTCTGTCATAACAGTGCAAAGCATCTGTCCTAACATTGCAGAGAACCTGTCCCAACGCTGCAAAACGTCTGTGCTAAAATTGCAATCTTTCCTACCATGGAAAACATCTGTCCTAACATTGCAGAGCATCTGTCCTAACACTGCAAAACATCTGTCTTAACAATGCAAAGCATTGTAAAACATGTCATAACGATGCAAAGCATCTGTCCTAACATTGCAAAACATCATGTTCTAAGAATCTACCTGGAAATTCATAATATAATTTCATAAAGTATTTGCATCAGAAGGTTAAACACAAATTCCAAAATTGAAATTTTTTCCTGTATACTACAGTAAAAAACATTTGTCACAGGGCAAGATAGGTCATAACACTTGCCATGCAATGAAGGTCTCCTTGAGGCTAGAGACATTTTACAAGTTATTTATCACTTCCGAGTTGAGAGTAGTTTGTCAAAAAGCACCAACCATGTGGGGATGGAAAATAGGTTCTATTTAAGCCACATTTATCAGTGTTGATGATGAGGCAAATCTAATAAAGCAAGACTGGAAATTTGCCAAAATTCCAATAAATCAATCAGTATATGTATATATATATATATATATATATATATATATATATATATATATATATATATATATATACTACTATATATATATATATATATGTGTGTGTGTGTGTGTGTGTTTATTTTAGGAGGAATGGCCTGTTTCCGATTAGTTTGGGAATATTTTACAAAATTTATAGAATTTATTAGTTTTCACTAATTTAAAGATTAATTGAAGATACCAGAATGATTTTCCTCCAATGGTCTATAGAATATTTATCAAAAAAACTTTTATCTATCTCTATATAATAAGAAACAGGTGCATTACTCCTAAAATACCTACCAACCTACATATATATGCGCAATGAATTCCCGTACCAGGATTATTAGGGTGCTCCTTTCACTAGCGTAAGGTTCCGTTTTCAGTTCCGAGCAAGCCGGAACGCTCCAGCACTGTTCCATTCGGCGAAAATGTGGCTCGGCTGACCTAAGCAGTGGTTCATGTGCCTGGTAATTAGCTGACTGTGGTTGGCCACATCCCAGATGGAGTCTCTAAAGCAATCCTTTCTAAAAGGAAAATATGCATCATTTCATAACACACAGGCACACACGCACACATATATATTTATACACACACACACACACACACACACATATATATATATATATATATATATATATATATATATATATATATATATATATATATATATATATATATACATATATATATATATATATATATATATATATACATTTACATTATATATATACATGTGTATATATGTGTGTGTGTATGTATGCATGTATGTATGTATACAAAGATAAATAGGTAAAGCTTTGTTGACAAATACTCAAAATACGATTGATGGGAAATTATTCTGGTATCTTGAATTGACCGTTGAATTAGTGACGGCTCAAGAATCTCTGTAAATTAGATAAAATGTTCCTGAACTAATAAGAAATAGGAGTATGCCTCCTAAAAACCTACCAACCTACATACGTACAGTTCAAACATACACGCATACATATATACATACATACATACATACATACATACATACATTGTTATCTACATCAAAATAAGATTTTCTCTGTTTCCATTTATTAACAAAGATGCACTATTTTCTATCACTAAGGTTTTATTTGATTATCTGTCATTCACTTGTGAAGATTGCCTACGTTTCCATACTTCATTTTTTAACAATATCAATGAGGAATCTACTTATTCTCCGACACAGTTTCCAAAAAACACATTTATCTTTGCTTTCACTTAAATATTATTTTCTAATAAGGTCCGTAGACTACATATGCCTAATGACTTTTCTACTTATGAATGGACACCCAGACATCCTTTATTCTTTCTCTTCGCGTTGGTACGCAGTAGGCTCCAAAGGCATCCGGATAATGACATATAAGTGATAGTGATTCACGTCCTCATAAATACCGAATAATTTCTAGTTGCAAAGGCTGAAGACTCGGGCATTCAGGTGACGTAGGTGAAAGTGAAGGTTAAGAAGGATGGGACAGGCAGGGTGGGTGATCACACGGGTCGCGGTCTTCCCTGAGAAGCGGTGACTATGGCATGGAGGAATAAATGGGGGAGCCGTTTCAAAGGCAACTCCCTTTTACTATTACCGCTACTAATAGTAGTAGTACTAGTACTACTGTGCTGGCGTTTCAGACAACCTTATTACACAGACGGACTGCCCAGAAGCATGCGAGTAGTAGCATGAATGGAGTCGGCAAACGCGGTAATATACTAAGTACCTTACGATTGTTATGAGATAGAAGAGAAAGGAGATAAAAATATATTAGAAGGGTAGTCGACAAACAAAAAAACCACTTTGATGGTTCTTTCATTTTTTATGCTAAAATGTCGACAGATACGTAAGTAAACTAAAAAGATATGTATCTATTGTATGTTGCATCTGAATTGATGTTTACACTGGTTCAGATAATTTTCGTGGTAATGACAATTATATTTATGCCATTTTAAAGACATAAAGGAAACCAACTGTAGGATTTCTTCAATGTTAGTATCCCTTAACCTGAGAACTACAAGAGAGTCTGATGATGTTCTTGAACAAAAATCTCGTCTTGCTAGTGCAGAGAAAATTCTCTGCCAACGATGAATTGAATCCTAAATTTTCAGATCACAGAAGTGAATCTTACTGGGTCTCAAGAAGGAGAATTAAAATGTATTCGCAAAAAGTAGTTTGGTTCTCGTACTTAAAACACAAAACCTGAAATATTTGCTCCAGACCACAAGGGGGTCCTGAGCAGGAAATGATTGGCCAGTTGATCACAAGAACTAGGCGACTTACAGAGAGAGAGAGAGAGAGAGAGAGAGAGAAAATGCTTTGCCAAAATGGCGACCACATGCAATTCGCACAAAAACACGAAAGTTTGCAATGTAACGAAATTGTACCCGGAAACAGTGCAAGAAAATTCAGGACACTGTAAAGGGTCGGTGAGTTTAAATAGCCAATTAATAAACTGGTTTGCAAATAAGTGGCATTTGAACTAACGTCCACCGGAAGCCAAAGGAAAAAAAGAGCTATAATAATAACGCTGATGAGAAGAGGGCAAGAAAATGTACAAAAATGCTAAATGAAAATGATTAGGAAGATGGTGTGTCCATCTTTTTCATTCTTTCTCATCATCCCAGCTGATTGCCTTATCTCCCCTTACAAATCAATTTCAACTTCAGCCTTTGAAGAGAAGAGGAAGAGGAACTTTGAATGATAAAAACATACTAAACTAATTTCGCAGAAGCAGACAAAACTAGGCTTGAAGGTAGTAACGATAAAAAAACAAAGATTGATGCAGGAAATCGAAAACCTGATTTAGGACCAAAAGGTATTTGAGGTAAAAAACAAATTGAGACGCAAGCAAAGGCAGAAAACAATGATGAGCACTAACACAGAATTAAAAGAACTGATTACTGAGAAAACCTGCTGATGTTTGGATACAAGCGCATGCATATATATATATATATATATATATATATATATATATATATATATATATATATATATATATATATATATATATATATATATATATATATATATATATATATATATATATCGCTCCATCATTACAAGACTGTCGTAACTGAAAAATTTGAAGTTTTGAGTTACATAGCTCATAAGATTGCCCATTTAATTCTGCGTCTTTTGGTAATAAAGTCGTAAGTCTAAGTGCATTTTTGGCCGAGAGATGGCGCTGGGAAGATTTTAAGTCTAAATCAAAATCTCGGTGCAGTTATAGGACTTTGAAACTTTAAAACGCTTCTCCTGAAAAATCAAGATTTTTGGAGTTACGACAGTCTTGTAATGATGGAGCGATATATATATATATATATATATATATATATATATATATATATATATATATATATATATATATATATATATATATATATATATATATGTGTGTGTGTGTGTGTGTGTGTGTGTGTATGTATATATATACACACATATATGTATGTGCATGTTTTTTCTGTATAGCTCCATATATTCTTCTTTGGTATGTAACATTCCGACCACAATGCACCCATCTCTCACTGCCAGCGTTTTTATTGAGCAATATTTCTCCTTTTGAGTCGTAACTCTACAGTTGCCTTTCCTGCTATGGTACTTATTTTGATGTTATTTTAAACAGAATAGTTTTTATCTACCGTATCATGTTTAAAAACGCAAAACAGCAAAAATGAGAGCAAAAACGATGAGTTGAAGTTAGTCTACCACAAAAATGTCTCGACTGAAAATATTTGCGAAAAATTAAGCACCAAAATTATTTAAATTTTTTCTCACAATGCACAACTGTGATAAATTGCCTTTTCGTATTTATTTATTGTTATTAATTTCAGATATTTTGTATGAAAATGATATACATTTTTTTCTAAGTATTTCTATGAACTGATTTGAATTGAAGTTAGTCGAAATAAAAAAATGTTGGACTTTGTTGAATAGAAATATTTGCTAAAAATAAAATACGATTTTCTACTACATGGGAAGCTTCGATAAATTGCTTTCCAGTGATACGTAATTCTTTGGTATTTATAACATCCATTGTGCTGCCAAGCACTATTTACTGTAATTGTTGTCATTTTTATAACACGGGTTCCTCACATGTAAATTGTAAAAAGAATTTTTATTATACCGGTAATTACTTTTATGTGTAGCATAGGTCCAAGGCAAGCCATTATTTTTAATTTTATCTTATAATTACCTACATTGTTCAAGGTTTAGAGAGCAATGTACTTAAACAAGTAATGGACATAATGTATTTTGTACACATTTAAAGTATGATGCAGTTTCATAAATAATTTTTTGTCATTTCTGACAAAAAAAAAAAGTTCTAGGGATGTTTTATTCTCAGCTCTGCTGTCGAGGCTACGGGTTCTTTCCTTGTTTGCGGTTTTCGTGCTGCCTGCAACCCTGTCTGCCCTTTAGTAAGCCAGTCTTACAGTTTTCTTTAAGTTGAGACCTCTTTTTCCTTTTCTTTGATCAGTTTCCATCAGTCTTACTTTCAGTTGTAACAATTACTCGAGGCTCTATAGGGAATGACATCTTCAATGTTTTGGAGAACGTGTGTAAAGAGACCTAGTAAACTCATCCTAAACTTGACGACCGACAATGTCAACCTTCATCAATTTGAAGATTTTGTACTCAAGCGTAAGTGCGAATCCTGTGAAATACGAACGAGTGACGGCTACGAATGATGCAAAAAGTGCGACAAACAGATGGAAAAAGAGGTCAGTTACGCAGATCAGGTTACGCTGTTCCCATTATTTTGAGTGTGTTGTTGAATCAATTTGGTCTATCGTCAGCACGATTTAGTTTGATGAAAGAAGCCCGTGTAGGCCTACGCATCATGGCTAAATCATAATTAAAGAGAGAGAGAGAGAGAGAGAGAGAGAGAGAGAGAGAGAGAGAGAGAGAGAGAGAGAGGGAGACTCTGCTTAGAAAGAATTAATATCTGCAACGATAACTTTAACTCTGAGATGAGCAACATAGGACTAGACCTTGAACCACCACCGTCCGCACCGTGCACGGTTGAGTTTTTCTCGCATTTCGCGAGTTGCTGATAGCCCAGTGGGGATTTCCCTCCAACCGGGATAGGAAAACCTTTTTATAAGACTTGACTTTACAATGCTAATTCATCATATACTGAGGAAACATTCCAAAAACATCGGAGTAAGTTTCAGAATATCGTAACGGAAGTTCATGGAACCTCTTGAACTTAATGGAACCTCTGTATATGTTTGAGTCTGAGTTGCGTGGTTTAATATGACGTATGCTGTATTTTAACATGACGTCATTCCGTATAGGGTGACGCCACAGGGAAGAAAAACTGCCCCAGCTTCTTATTCATGAATCATTCGCCCTCAAAGGGTAAACTTGCCAAGTAAATAATGTACTCTGGTCATGTAGCTCTTGAGTACTTACATCTTGCGTAAACAAAATGGAGACCAGTGCTCAACATTCAGTTTAAAAAGTGAAGAATCTAAAATGCTTTAATAATATGAAATGAATGAGGTAGATTATTTTCCTAGGATCTAATCCTAAATAGGAGACTCTGGAGAAATTTGAGCTCACAGGAGGCGTTTAACAGATGAAGGATGACCCAACGAAGCTTTAAAAAAATAAGCAAGGACTGAAGTGTGAACTCTGTTACTAAGGAGCACCGGCAAAGATGCTACTCTCTTTTCTGTTCCTGAGCGAAGTGTATTTCCACGTCTCTAGGTCTTATACATTTCCCTCTCTCTCTCTCTCTCTCTCTCTCTCTCTCTCTCTCTCTCTCTCTCTCTCTCTCTCTCTCAGTGTTTTGGTTGTCATTCTTCCAAAGTTTCTTGATCGACATTCTAGGGACCATGCATTCTCAAGATTCAAATTTATCTCAGCATACAATTTAGGATGACCTTGTATTCAAACCTGGAGCGTCTGAGGATTATCGTTAAAAATCATGGATAATATAAGTCAGCTGAAAACCCCGAGAGAGAGAGAGAGAGAGAGAGAGAGAGAGAGAGAGAGAGAGAGAGAGAGAGAGAGAGAGAGAGAGAGAGGGCTGGAAGGCGGAGGAAATTTTCCAGAAGGAAATATCTCGTACTGACATAACATAACAGGAATCAAATAAACTAAAAGAAAAAAAGGTTAATCCTTTACACTTATGTAAGAAGAGGATACTCGCATACCATCCTTCTCTGTGTCTTTGTTTGCCTTCGAAAAAAGGTTTTTAACCTTGCTTTTATGGAGATACAGTGAGGCCTATTTCTTCGCATGAAATTTTTTTCTTTCATTGAAATAGCTTTACATAAAATAGTTTATGGGGAAATGGTTCGATTACGAAGTGATATTATAACTAAACCATTTCATAGGGTAGCAAGTTTCCTGCAAGCCAGTTTCACACTGATATTGTTTTGATGTTATAAAACAGTTTCAGCTTAAAATAATTTCAGTTTTACCGTGTATCATTCGCGTACTGAGATAAAAGTTTAACACAGGTTTATATTATAAGATAATCTCGTAATGATTTTCCTTCCTATAGTGATACAATGCTTTAGTGAAACATTACATTCATAAATTTCACATATTCATTCGAAAAGGAAAACTGATTTCACAGAAATCACTTTTCAGCAAAACGGCTCAGACTTGGAAGTTGGAGTCCTGTCACAGTTAAATGGTTCTTTTCAAGTTTAATTAAGATTCATAAATGTGAATTACATGATAAAAAATCTTCTCCCCAAACAGCCATTCATTCTTGGCTTCCAAGAAAAGGTTGCCATGCGTACTTTGGTACCTGCTTTTGGGAAAAGATTTAATCAGATTTTTAGTATGTCCGCTTGTAGCCAATCAGCTTTCTTTCAACATAAAGTGAAAGTTTTAGAAAATTAGGAGATAATTCAACAGATTTACCGCTATGAACGGGGTAAGATAGTCTATGAATCTGTTAAAAACATTGAATGAATGTCGGGTTAGCCATGGATAATAATTTTAATTGACTGTTATTATCCTTTCGAAGCAGTGATACTAAACTGTACTGTCCTAAAATGGAAGACTGCAGTTTCTGCAAAAATACAAAACTGAGAAAAATGGTAGATACTGCAGTTTTCCCTTGCTTTACTACTGATTTTGCAGATACTGCAAATGGGACCCACTAAATACTCGTGGTAAGTATCGAAGAATCATTCTGAAACTGCAGTAACTTGTGTACTAGTGTTTCACGAGCCCAATAGGTGGCATATCTCATATTCGAAAATTTTGTAGATACTGCAGTTTTCCATTTTAGGGCAGTACTGTACTACATACGGCAAAGCGTCATAGGATCGTGTCATATTAGACCTATAATTAATACTTTGAACGTTTACAAATAAAATAATAATCCGTATCTACGCATCTTTTGACCGCTCAAATTGAGGGGCCTTCAACGCTTATTTTTTTTTTATTTTAAAGTTTGATCTTGAAGGTAGTTTTATAGAATTTAGTTCAGAATTTCTTACTAATTACTTTACTGTTGGGTCTGGTTATAAATCATGATCAGAATTTCATGACTGGTTCTCGACTTGTTGTTTTCTTCGGGAAATTTGACGTAAGATATTCAAAATATTTCCTAAAAAAAACAAAATCTTTTAAGAAAAACGAGTGACAAAACTGAAGACGGAAAACGTTAAATAATAATAATAATAATAATAATAATAATAATAATAATAATAATAATAATAATAATAATAATAATAATAATAATGATAATAATAAGTAAAAAATTTGGTACTTTATATAAAAGCACGCCTATGATTCAACCCTCATGGTTACAATAGGCCTACGTCCAAGTATAGGCATGACTCCATGCGTATCGCTTCGTATGCTCATAGTCTCATTGGTAATGAATATCGGAGATGAAGGTATAATGAATGTCTAATAATGAAGCTGTATAATGAAGTTGTATACAATGACGTTACTTTATAGCAAAGGCAGCCACTGAGACTCTCCCGGTAACACAACGAGTAGCACAGGTTCACTGGGAGTTTAGACTCACTGGATTACCTTCCTTCCTCCCGGTGCGGCAGGAAGTCGATAACCTGGAAATAGAATTTGTCATGGGCGTGTAATTAAGAAGGGGTGGTTCCTGGCAGATGAGTTGGCGCTGTAGTCATTGTAAAATATTTCCTTGCCGTAATTTGATTACTGTTTCGTAAATAGATAGATAGATAGACTCGTGGAGTTCCGCCACAGCTAAGATATATAGGCAGATTGAAATTCCTTATGGTAAAATGTACCTTACAGTGGATGTAAATTTTACAGTATGATAATGCATTATAGAGTTCTTGGGCTATATGCATATATACATAGACTCTTAAAGTCCCGCCACAGCCTAGGATAGATAGGCAGACTGAAATTCCTTATGGTACAATACACCTCACAGGTGGAAGTAAAATTTACAGTAAGATAACAAATTATAGAGTTCTTTGAACAGATAGATAGAAAGATAGATAGATAGATAGACTCGTAGCCTCGCTATAACTAAGGATATATAGGCAGAATTGAAATTCCTTATGTAAACTTCACAGATAGAAGTAAATTTTACAGTATGATAATCCATTATAAAGTTCTTGGGAAAGATGTAATTTCTATGCGTTATGCAACATTTTCTTTTAATTTTTTTTCTTATAAATTTGTAAATGAATTATTTACAAGAAGAATGAACTTATATTTCAGCCTAATAGATATAACCGTTCATAACGGCCTATGTACAGTAGCTAACGCAAACTTTGAAGAGCTGCGTATTTTTTTCCTTGAAGGTCGACGGGACGAACAGCCAAATTCCCCTACCTGACCCGGGCTTGAGGGGAAAATTAGGAAGGGTGAGTCAAACCAAGAGACCTGAGTTACCTAATCCTTATCATGAAAAGAAAGAAGACCGGTAGCGGGATCGTCTCTCTCTCTCTCTCTCTCTCTCTCTCTCTCTCTCTCTCTCTCTCTTTTCTGTGAGTATGTGTGTGTGTGTGTGTGTGTGTCAAATACGCCTCTCTTCAAGGTTCCCTCGTCCGGAAAGTTATAAATATGAAAACAGACATTCTGGAGGAAGTGAAAGTGATGAGGTATTCATAAATAGATTAGGTTGATTCTCATATGTAGGTAGGCTAGCTAAACGTTCATGTCGATGGTTTTACCAGAAGAGACATACATACATACATACATACATACATACATACATACATACATGCCTCTGTATCCCAAAGATAAAATCGCTTAAACTAAGAGCAAAAATAATGCTCATAACTTACAGAGTCCATGATTATTTCATCCAAAAATGAACCACTCCTTTCGCAATAATGATTGTTTTGTATCCGTCATGACTTTTCTTATACTCATTTATTTTAGTCAGTCTGTTGTTGTTATATCTGTCCGTTAGAGAGGAACCAGCCAAGATGAGTCTAAGACAAAGATATGTTGATTATATCGAATGTAGCCAGCAAGACGTAGGAAGTTTATTAATTATTCATTTCTGCTATTTATGGAGGTCAACAGGATGGTAACCAAATGTCCTTATCTGGCAAAAGTCTTTGTAAATGATGGGTATGTCCTACAGTAGGTCAAAAAGAAAACAAATATCTTAGGCTGATACTGAGTGACAGGCTATTTCTTTCGTATATATCGCTATATGTCATGATGTAGGTCTAATGGTTCTCTTCTTCTTTCAACTGGGAGAGGATTCGGAAGGAAATAACAGGTTCTTAAGCAACCACACACATCCATGAAGAAATCTTTTCACCTCTGGGCATGGGAGGGCAAAATGCCCGGAGACCTTACGGCGCCCAAGGCAAGTGCTATTAGAACAACACATAAAGCTGTTTATTGCTCAGGAGCAATAAAGATTCTGCAGGTCATAGAATCTTGTCGCATGGCTGCGGACAGGGATGCATAATAGTTAAGATAACTGAAAATAGATCTCCACTATTTAACCTGACGTTGAATGGCGGTCCAGTCCATCAGCCTAGATGTCATCTTCATCTACGGTTTAAAACTCACACCAAAATATGTCTTAGATGATTAGCTATTCCTTGAATCACTCGCCCAAAACAAAATTTTCCACCACCTACAAAATACATGTAGAAATGAGTCAAGCGATTTGCCTACACGAGCCTTGCATGAAGGTATTACCAGTCTACAGCGTAGGGAATTCCTGATGTAAAAATCCAGCTCTCGATACCTGGAAATCCAACACATGGCGATGCCAGGAACCCATTATCTTTCTCCTGATTAATTCGGCTATGTTTTCCTTTGTCATGTCACAGATGAGTTTTTGTACAATCCTTCGTAGTGTAATGACGACCGGTTTTTCGCTTCATCTCCCTTTAAACAGGAACGAGTCCGCTGGCAGCCGTCTGGAAGAGGAAAAAAGGCTGTTTGGTAACACCAGCGAAGAGTATATAACAAGGCTAAGGGCCCGCGAGATCGGCATTGAAGTCTCCATCATTTTTGGTGCTCTGTTCAACGTCGGCGGAAGGCAGCCGGATCGCTGTGATATTATTTTGTTTACGAGAAAAACCTAAATGATCTGACTGTCTTGATCGGGGATATAGCAAATAGCCTACGTAAGTGTGAATACGTCATTTTTTTTGCAAACCAGAGATTGTTCTTGAATAACATAAGTTGACCTTTGTGAATACAGAACTGTATTTAGAATGTTTCTTGGGTACGAAGGTGCAGTTGCAGGTGTTAGGATTTTACAGGATGGGACGTCATTGTTTCAGAACAATATTTTTTCTTTTTTAATCCATCTTTTTCTCGTGTTATGATACTAGGGTACGTTCGGAAGGATTAAAAAGCTTCAATATCTCTGTGTTCAGTTGCAATTAGTTGTACTCAAGTGTATAGTTTTGTGCCGATTATTGTAGCTCATTTTAACAAGAAAGAACTTCAAGGACCACATTAATGAGAGAGAGAGAGAGAGAGAGAGAGAGAGAGAGAGAGAGAGAGAGAGAGAGAGAGAGAGAGAGAGAGACCTTGACAGATGAACTGAGGTTGTCTGACAGGCTTTATCCGTTCTTGTGAAGTCGACTTCATCGAAAAACGTGAAAGTTTTCTTAACTGGGATCCATTCTCACAGCCCTCACTAGAAAGATATTCTTGTGTGACCTTTAGGTGATTTTACACTTGGTCTAGAGCTTACCTTTAAATGATTTCACCCTTGATCTAGAGCTTATCTTTTAAATGATTTCACCCTTGGTCTCAAGCTTGCCCTTTAATTGATTTCACCCGTGTTCTAGAGCTTGCCTATTAAATGATTTCGCCCTTGGTTTAGAGCTTACCTCTAAATGATTTCACCCTTGGCCTAGAGCTTACATTTTGAATGATTTCACCCTTGGTCTAGAGTTCAAACACTACTGAAGGAGAACTCTCTTATCAAATACAGACGCTGTATACATTTTTTTAAATGTTTTAAAAGCATTATTGCAGAAGAAACTGGTACAAAAGTTAGCTGCTCATTTTTTAAAATGACTGGTACCGAAATAATTCCGAATTTCACAACGCTTGCTTCTTTCCAACCATAAGTCTGGTTGCGCCTTATCTGGAGATCTACGGTAAGCTTTCCACCTTATGCCAGACTGGCCATGGACAAAACAACCACTCCGGAATTAGTTTCGCAACGAAACGAGGTCCACACAATTATCCGGAAAGCGTTTCTTTCCGGAAATTCCCACATCTTGTAAACATTGCTACGTATCCGCACCTCTCCGTCTTTGCCAGTCATATCAGTGGTATACTTCATGGGTTATTCCGCTTCTAATTAACGATGCATTGCGCGCTGCCACTAGACTCATTGCCATACAGGTCAGACCGGATGCTCAAGGTGTAACGTCATCAGAATGTTCCGTTTGGTTATTATTTATTAATTCTTCGGTATTTGTCATTTGGGCGATGATAAGTCTTTTATAAGGCGTGTGTTCAAAATTAGAGTCAGTCGTTATCTTGGAAATAATTTTGCCAACTCTCTCTCTCTCTCTCTCTCTCTCTCTCTCTCTCTCTCTCTCTCTCTCATTGTCACACATTAACTCCTCTTTCGCCTTTTTGATTAAGGACGTAGAGATTTTCTTCGTCGTATATTTTCAAAGCATTCTTTATATCATTTTATTTTATTCTATTTATTTTCTTTTGGGAAGTAGTATATTTCCACCTTCACTTTACAAAGAAAACTGAAGGAAGGATGAATTTCTATTAAGAATAGATTTACTTTTAAGATTTTCGTTTCTCTGACAAACTTTAGCTTGTTCCTGAAAGTATTCCTTGTTTTACAAAATAAGAAAACATTTTTATGGAACCTTTAAAATCACAGCTTTGTAAAATACTAGAGCTACTGATTTAGAGAAAATAAATGTAGCCTTGTAAAGGATTAAAACCTTAAAAAAAGGTAATCGTGCCGACTCTTGAAAAGCGTTTTTTGTATAAAATGATGATGAAACACATTTGTAGACAAAAGAATTTTTTTATCAAATATTCGAGAATCCTGGTTGACAAAGATTGCAACATGGTCGGTAAATGAAGTTTCCATCAGCAGTGTCGATAAATTTGTGCAATTTCAAAAATGTTTTGCTAAAAGTGTCCTGTTTCTGGCTACAGAGTTATACTATCCACCAAGTACTATTGTCGAAGCGCTTTTAATGTAATTCATAAAACCTTACTGCAAGCTTAAAGAATTGTATGGAATCCCTTAAATAAATAAATAAATAAATATGTATTTAGATAAACAAATAAATATATAAATAGTTGTAGTTAAAATAAACAAATAAATATATAAATAGTATAGTTAAAATAAACAAATAAATATATAAATAGGTAAATAAATAAGTAAATAAATAAATAAGATATAAATAAGCAAAAAAGAAAAAATCGGGGTCTTCAATACAACAATAACAGCTGCAAAAAAAAAAAAAAAAAAAAAAAGCGTTGATGAAAACTGCGTTCCTGAGGAGAAGCGCTTCCTTTATTACCTGGTTCAAGGGCAAACAGCAAACTCCAGAGTTGACTAGCTGTCACTTGAACACTTTGGCAGAGGGGAGTTTTGTTCAGTTTTTACTTAAGTTGACGTTGCAGTTTATTCATTAATATGTTTAATTGTGTTCAATTCTGGTTGACCTATCAATCATCCATATTCAGATTTAGCGAAGGTATCTACGTTTAACCACTACAGCGAGTTTAGGCTCATGTATGCTGCTAACTTATCCAGAATTATAAGAAAACGCCTAAAATTTAAACCACTTTTCGTTTTCTTTATTTGTTATTTTATAACGGCTTTTAAAATGGGTACTTAAACTGCAGTATAAAGCTGCATCTTCCAATAATTGTACGTGGATATAAATGGTCTTCAGCTATCAAAATTGTTGTATTGTTCGCGTGGATATAATTGGTCTCCAGTTTACAACATTGTTTTATTTGCTGAGCCATTTTACTCCAAGAAAGCTGTTCATGTGGATATAATTGATCCCCAGTCAACAACATTGTTATATTTGCTGAGCCAGTTTAGGCCAACAAAGTTGCTCACGTGGATATGATTGGTCTCCAGTCAACAACATTGTTGTATTGAATGAGCCATTTTGTGCCAACAAAGTTGTTCACGTGGATATAATTGGTCTCCAATCAACAACATTGTTATATTTGCTCAGCCAGTTTATGACAACAAAGTTGTTCACGTGGATATAATTGGTCTCCAGTTAACAACATTGTTGTATTGATTGAGCCATTTTGTGGCAACAAAGTTGTTCACGTGGATATAATTGGTCTCTAGTAAACAACATTGTTATATTTGCTGAGTCAGTTTATGACAACAAAGTTGTTCACGTGGATATAATTGGTCTCCAGTCAACAACATTGTTATATTTGCTGAGCCAGTTTATGACAACAAAGTTGTTCACGTGGATATAACTGGTCTCCAGTCAACAACATTGTTATATTTGCTGAGCCAGTTTATGACAACAAAGTTGTTCACGTGAATATAATTGGTCTCCAGTCAACAACATTGCTGTATTGACTAAGCCATTTTTGTGCCAACAAAGTTGTTCACGTGGATATAATTGGTCTCCAGTTAACAACATTGTTGTATTGATTGAGCCATTTTGTGCCAACAAAGTTGTTCACGTGGATATAACTGGTCTTCAGTCAACAACATTGTTGTATTGACTGAGCCATTTTGCGCCAACAAAGTTGTTCACGTGGATATAATTGGTCTCCAGTTAACAAGATCGTTGTATTTGCTGAGCCAGTTTCGGCCAACAAAGTTATTCATTTTTTTTTGTGTATCTGCAAAATTTCGAGCTAGTCCTGGTAAAGGCTCCGGTATATATACTAAATTCTAGGATGGAAGACAGTATAGTGTTTTTCAAATGAACTGTTTCTTGGACAACAAAAATAAAATCCTTCTATTAGTCTAAATAACCACCACCTCCGCTAACACTACCACTATCAATTACCATCGAATAGTACTAGTACTAGACCAGTATCCCCGTTATCGTCGAAGTTTTATAGATTTATGTGCGGTTAACCGTTTTATTGGCTAAATTCTTGTTTTTTCAGACACTTGTATACGTCTTTGACTAACCTACATTCTTCATAGAGCTCACTTTAAAGTGAGAGAGAGAGAGAGAGAGAGAGAGAGAGAGAGAGAGAGAGAGAGAGAGAGAGATAGGAAAAGTTGTTCAGCCAGGTCGAATACAGAGTACATCGTCTGTAGAACTCGAGTACTCTGGCATTCACAGTTATGCCTCCCTCCACCTCTCTCTCTCTCTCTCTCCTCTCTCTCTCTCTCTCTCTCTCTCTCTCTCTCTCTCTCTCTCTTCAACGGATAACTCTGCAGAACCGTAATAAGGAGTGAGTGAACATCAACGGCAAAATCACTTTCCAAACACCTACATTATCAGAAAATTAGATTCACTGCACAGAGACTTTCTACAGTCACTTCCAGTGAGTCACCTTGATTCATGATTCATCTCCTTTGGTTAATAATATGCACTGATGGCCCGTAGTGGTTTTCCCCTTGGCTTTGAGGATTAAGTTGAAAAAAACAAGAAGTACATTTATGCAGGCGAACCACGAAGCGAATCAAGATTCGCCATGCGTACCCTTCATTTAGGAACTCCTGGGGTTTTCCGGTCGGTGACTTCTTTTTGGTTTCAGAAAGAAGAGTAGGAATGTTTGAGTTACTTGTTTCGTAAAAACAATGGTGCTGACCTTATTATTTTTTTTCTTTTCTTGTTTTTTTATTATAATTTCTTGAGTTAATGTTACTTGTTTTTTTATTTATTAATTTCCTAAAGTTATGTTTATTTACATCTTAGTTCATCGTTTTGCCTTTATTAAGACGCAATAGGTAATGAAATAAAAATTATATGAATAAACTGTGAACCTCTGCCGTTTTTGTATGATGTAGACACACATACACACACACACACACACACACACATATATACACACATATATATATATATATATATATATATATATATATATATATATATATATACATATATGATGCATATTTGCATACATATTTGTACTTGCAAACATACTCACACACACACACACACACACACACACACACACATATATATATATATATATATATATATATATATATATATATATATATATATATATATATATATATATATATATATATATATATGTATATATGTGTGTGTGTGTGTGTGTGCAAATTCCTTGCACTCGTTCACGCCAGCATATTTGAATGTACGTCACTTAAACCTAAGCATGTAGTAATTCATGTACCGTGTCCTAATTAACATTCTTCGATGACCTCAAGCGATCCACCGCCGAGTTAACCACTGTGAATAAATAAAGCCCCGTTAGACAGCCGAATAATTAACTTTAAGATATTTAAAATTTTTTTCCGAATTCGTTATCGGACGAATTTCCTTTTCGTTTAGAATCAAGTTAGTTTCTTTGTTATCGGAATGAATTCTCCGATTCTCTTGGCAACTTCGTTGAAGTCATTACTCTATGAAACACAAAATAACTTTCCTGTTTTAATGCTGTTAGTATTCTGATGCCAAGGGAATCCCTGTGTGGAAGGGAATTAATCAAGTAGTTCTAGAAGCAAAACACTTTAAAATTCCCTTTGTCTTATAGCTAGTTCCAGGATTTAAGCAGTTCCAGGAGTGAAGTAGTTTCAAATCCCCTTTGTCAGGTAGCTAGTTCCAGGAGTAAAGTACTTTTAAAAACCCATTTGTCATGTAGCCAGTTCCAGGAGTAGATTATCTTTAAATCCCCTTGTTATGTAGCCAGCTCCACGATTGAAATACTTGTATATCTTCTTTGTCATGTAGCCAGTTCCAAGATTAAACTACTTTCAAATCTCCTTTGTCATGTAGGTTTTTCAGGATTAAAGTACATTTAAATCCACTTTTTCTTATGGCCAGTTCCAGGAGTAAAGTACTTTGAAATCTCCTTTGTCATGTAGGTTTTTCAGGATTAAAGTACATTTAAATCCACTTTTTCTTGTGGCCAGTTCCAGGAGTAAAGTACTTTTAAATCTCCTTTGTCATGTAGACTTTTCAGTATTAAAGTACATTTAAATCCACTTTTTCTTATGGCCAGTTCCAGGAGTAAAGTACTTTTAAATCTCATTTGTCATGTGGCCAGTTCTAGAAATCAAGTACTTTTAAATCGCTTTTCCATCTACTGCTAAACCCCTTTACCATACAGCTAATTCCAGGAGTAAAGCACTTTAAACTTCCTTTTTCATGTAGGCTGTTCAGGATTAAAGTACTTTTAAATCCACTTTGCCATGTGGCCAGTTCCAGAGTAAAGTTAACGATTAAAGTGCTTTTATAAACCCTTTGTCATGTAGCCAATTCCAAGAATAAAGTATTTTTAAATCCACTTTGTCATACAGCCAGATCAATGCGTGAAATACTTTTAAATCCCCTTTGTCATGTAGCATGTTGAGGTTCCGAAGATTTCCTCTTGATACAGTATAGAGGAGCAATGTGTGTGTGTGTGTGTGTGTGTGTGTGAGAGAGAGAGAGAGAGAGAGAGAGAGAGAGAGAGAGAGAGAGAGAGAGAAGCCTCTTTGGTGTATACCCGCTGGCTATGACTAGCCATAAAAACTGGTCTCTCTAATCCTCTGTCCGTAAAGGTGGTCTTCTCGAAGAGTTAGTTTTCTACGTTTGTGTTCTGTAGCCTTCATTGGCCATTTTATTAAGTGTAGCGAAATGAATGAAAGACAACAAACACTATAAATGAAGTTATTTTTATCATTTCTATGAAATCTGAATACATTTCATAGAAATGATTCTGAAATACAGAAGAAACTGTAACAGATATACGCTAAAGCACTCAGATTCACACCTACAAAACAGTAGCTAGCGTACAGTCTTACGCATATCATTTGCCAGCTTGCGTGATAACGCGTCCTCATCTGGAAAATACTGTCTGGCAAAAACCTCCCCAAAATTTCCTAAGGTTTGGCCATGCGACCTCCAGCTCTAGGAAAAATCCGGTCTGCTCTAGTTTGAACTTCTTTCGGATTGCTTCTGAATAACTGAGCTAGGATACGCGTGTTTACAAATAGGTAATATAAAATGGGTGCAGTTGTGGTGGTCAGATAAAGAATAAGTATAAGCATTCTTGTGACTGCGCGTTTTGTATTAACAATCGTCATAATTATAAGAGAGATTTTGTCTTTACATGAATAGCATAAAGGAAGAACTTGAAGAAATAAAATGACTGCAAATATAAAGGCATTTTTATCAAAACAGAGACAGTTCCAGGATGTCACCCAGCGTGACCACGCCGGAAGTTTGATAGAAATAAACACAAGGTTTTAGTGACAAGGCTGTGTGTGTGTGTGTGTGTGTTATAGCTGGCTCTCTCTCTCTCTCTCTCTCTCTCTCTCTCTCTCTCTCTCTCTCTCTCTCTCTCTCTCTCTCGTTTACCTGGATAGTGGCAACTTCTAATGGGTACAAGGGACTTTAGTTTTTGGCCCAGTGGAAATTCCAGGTCCTTCATGGTCAAGGACTGATTCTTGGCGACGCTGGAACCCGTGATTGCTTAACTTCAGGATGCTGGATGATCACGTGGCCTCCCATGGATCAGGATTTCCTCTTTTCTTGATTACATGCTGTATTGTTTCTCAGCTTGTTCTGCTATGAATCTCTCTCTCTCTCTCTCTCTCTCTCTCTCTCTCTCTCTCTCTCTCTCTCTCTCTCTCTCTTCTCCTTCCTCTTCTATGTCTCCGTGCATCTTATCACTCTTGTCATTATTATGCACACATTTCGCTGGGTTTTTCCAGCTGCCTACTCTACGATGCATAGCACCGGAGTCTCTCTCTCTCTCTCTCTCTCTCGGTCATCAGGGGTGGGCCTCGACGAGGCAATGCCCCATCCGCAGGCGAGGTGGAACCAGCCATCTTGGTACAGAAATGACAAGGTGCGGTTTGATTCATTTTCGAATGTAAAACTTGCAAATACATCTTGCAAATAAATAAAACGCTTAAAATACATAGGCCTGAGTATAGTTAATCATTCTGACCTACATAAAAAATAAAGCAAAATACCTTCTTGTGAAATGCTTTTAAGGCAAGTAAGTACCCTGTACCCTGAATTATATAATCTAAATTAAGGCATTTGTCAAATTTCTAAAGTTACAGCAGATGGCATATCTATGAAAATGTAGGTAACTATAGTATGTAATACGGTATATCTAAAACTGAATGAAGTCATTTGTATATACTCGTACACTTATTTAGACTGAAAACAGCTTGCATACAAGTATTAAGCATTTGTAAATATAGATTGAATGAACGGCTTGTAAAGTAAAATTATCAAGAAATTTAATATTTCAGTGGCCGATGACCTTAATCCTACTACGCTAAACTAAAAAATAAAATGGTTTAGTTAATTAGTCACAAACTGTATTTTCCTCCCATTTATTTAATCCGAAGTACCCTCTTGACCAGCAGTGAAACTGGCTCTATTCTGTTCCATCCACTCTGAAGCCGCATATCAACCTACATTGGAGGTTTAAAATTTTCGAGTACAGTTATTATGAAAAGTCTGGAACAAGTACTATGATACCCTGAGCAAGAAACAAACATATGTGGACATTCTGGTACAAACAAATAGACAATTCAGCCGCAGTTATGTTAACAAGCATCTGCTTCTAACATGTGCACAACTGGGTAAAATTACCATCTGTAACCCAGGTATATACCAAGGTTAAGGTTGCATAAGTTCCACCTGTGACGAAACGACCAGTCGGGGGGAAGGGGCTTTCTTGCTCTTGGGCTTCCAGGCTCTCTTCTTGAGATTCCTTCCACGAATTCTGTCGCAGACTCTCGGCTGGAAAGCTTTAATTTTGGTCTTTGAAGGGTGATGCATCAGGTAAACTTTCTCTTCCATGAATTGATGGTGAAAACGAAACTTGAAGAAACAGAGATCCAAGTTACTTAACGTTTCCTCAGTAGATATGGAAATGATTTAAGGTTTCCTCAGTAGATATCAAAGTTAATTAATGTTTCCCTCTATAGACGTAGAAGTTATTTAAGGTTTCCTCAATAGACGTCGAAGCTATTTAAGTTTTCTAAATAGACATATGAGTTATCTAAAGTTTCCTCAATAGACATCTAAGTTATTTAAAGTTTCCTCAATAGACATCGAAATTATTTAAAGCTTCCTCAATAGACATCTAAATGTATTAACTTTTCTTCAATAGGCACCGAAGCTATTTAACGTTTCCTCAATAGACTGGAATTAATTAACGTTTCCTCAGCAGACATCGAAGTTATTTAATGTTTCCTTAATAGACAATGAAGTTAATTAACATATCTTCGGTAGGCATCAAAGTTAATTATTTATTTATGGTTTCCTGAATAGATATCGAAGATAATTAACGTTTCCTCAGCAGACGCCCAAGTTAATTAAGCTTTCCTGCATAGACAACGAAGTTAATTAACGTTTCCTTAGTAGACAACGAAGTTAATTAACGTTTCCTCAGTAGGCAACGAAGTTGTTCAAGGTTTTCTCGTTAGACATCGAAGTTAATTAACGTTTCATCAGTAGACATCGAGGTTGACTAACGCGTACGCAGTAGACAAGAAGTTAATTAACGTTTCCTCACTAGGCCTTCGAAAATAGTCATCGGGTTAATTAACGTTTCCACAATAGACATTGAGGTTATTAGACGTTTCCCCATAAATTTGAAGCATTCATTTGATTCTCTTTTGGTTCCGTGATTACTACAACTTAATAAGATTAAACGCTTAAAAGATTTATTAATTTCTGGCTCAAAAACGAGTCTTCCACTCCTCGATTTTCGCAAAGATTAATTCATCCCTGTCATAGTGAATTTTCTAAACAAAGCAGATGATCAAAATACATCTACTCCCTTTATCACAGACCTCCTTTATCATCGCCGTTGCATTCATCTTCCTTGTAAAGTAACAGGAATCGCATCTCCAACAATAGGTCTCATTGGGAAGGGCTCTCCACCCTCGGCTTTGTAAGAGGTTACGCAAGGAGCTTCAGCCTGCTGGCCAGTTCACGGCTCATTCCAGCCTATCGTACCGTAACACTGTATGGGTCAAATGTTCCATTCCCGGCGGCTGGGTGGTATATTCTACGCATGCGCGTTAGTTCGCAGGGGCGATATGTTAAGAAAAATAAAGTTCACAGTAACATCGCGTGCGAAAACTATTTTATTATTATTATTATTATTATTATTATTATTATTATTATTATTATTATGTGTCTACTGGAAATTGTTCAGGTGTTGATCTAGATAAAAACACTTATTCGGCAGAAATCGTTTCATTCTTATCTTTATTTTGCTTCGTTTGGACACGAAGCAATCTACAATTTTTCTCCACCTTTTGGTTTCAGGAACAGGATAGGCAAAATTACGAGTGAGTAATTTTTTCATATGTTCTTGATGTTTTATGTACATATATATACACACACAATATATATATATATATATGTATGTATATATATATATATATATATATATATATATACATTTAGTATATATATGTATATATATATATATATATATATATATATATATATATATATATATATATATTATATGTCTGCAGTTTTATAAGAAGTAGAGGTGAGTATTTATAATTTATAAGGCTTCTGGAAACAGGAAATGCAGGTACGATATGCTTTAAAGATAGAGCTTTAGAGAGAGAGAGAGAGAGAGAGAGAGAGAGAGAGAGAGAGAGAGAGAGAGAGACTGCCCATCATTAAGCTACTTCTTTTAGACTCATAACCGTGCAAAAGCCTGGTTTTCCCGAAAAGACTCGGCCATGACCGATTCTTTTTCTACTTGCGCATTCCACCACGCTCCTGTTCTCGAGCCCATCTCGCCCAATTTTGGCCAGCGTCCAAGCATAACATGGTATTTTATCGGTCTCCTGCTTTTGGAGTCGATGCCTAAGTGGCTAATAAACCTGTTTGGGCAGAAGTTGCCGATGCTGCCTGCCTGTCTCTGTCGCAACGTGACCGTCAGCTATTGAGGCGGTCTCTTCCTAGACCTAAAGAAGCCCTATTCTTTAGGTCTAGGTCTCCTCCTAGACCAAAAGAAGCCATGTTCTTTAGGGCTAGGTCCTAGACCTGAAGAGGCTTTATTCTTTGGGACTAGGTCTGCTCCAAGACGTAAGAAAGTTCTAGCCTTTAGGTCTAGGTCTACTCCAAAACCTATTAAAGCTTTTGTTTAGGTCTAGGTCTTCTCCTAGAACTAAAGAAGCTCTATTCTCTAGGTCTCTGTCTCCTCCTAGACCTAAAGCTGCTGTATTCTTTAGGTCTCTGTCTCCTCCTCCTAGACCTAAAGCAGCTCTATTCTTTAGGTCTCTGTCTCTTCCTAGACCTAAAGAAGCTCTATTCTTTAGGTCACGGTCTCTCAGCTCGGTGCCGTCAGTTGAACAGACAAAATAGTTGGCTATTGAAGACTGTCTCTTAGACCTAAGGAAGTTCTATCCTCTAGGTCTCGGTCTCCTCCTCTAAGACCCGAAGAAGCTCTATTCTTTAGGTCTCGGTCTCCTCCTCCAAGACCTAAAGATGCTCTATTCTTTAGGTCTCGGTCTCCTCCTCGGTGCCGTCTGTTGGAGAGTCGAGACAAAATACGAGTAGTCAGCTATTGAAGACTGTCTCCTCCTAGACCTAAAGAAGCTGTGTCCTCTAGGTCTCGGTCTTCTCCGAGATCTAAAGAAGCTCTATTCTCTAGGACTCGGTCTCCTCCCACGGTGCCGTCAGTTGGAAAGTCGAGACAAAAGAGGAGATTAGGTGGAGGCGGAGAGGAAATGGAACCGGGAAGTTTCAGGGTCGAGTTCCGAATTGAGGTCTCTCTGGAGAAGGGGGAAGAAGAAGAAGAAAGAAGCAGTGGTATTTAGTTGTTGTCAAAATGGTGGATGGTTCTGTCTCACCACTTTCTTGTTACATTGTTTTTATTTTCCTTCACCATGCCCTCCTCTAACCCTGTAAGGTATCTAGATTTATTTGATTCCGTCCTATATATATATATATATATATATATATATATATATATATATATATATATATATATATATATATATATATATATATATATATATATATATATATATATATATAGGAATGAGGAGATAAAAGTATAAATGAATGTGTTATTTTTTTCAGTACATTCAAACCTGAATTAGATTTCCATTTGGGGAAGTTAAGTTGTCATCATCATCTTTATAGTTTTCTTATCTTTGAAAATGTTCAAATATAATGATGATGCTTAGCCATTCCCTTGACTAACTAGCTCCTTCGAAAAAGGAAATGAAACAACTCATATATATATATACATATATATATATATATATATATATATATATATATATATATATATATATATATATATATATATATACAACTATAACGATGATGATGATAACTTAAATACCCCAAATGGAAATCTAATTCAGGTTTGAATGTACTGAAAAAAAAAACACATTCATTTATACTTTTTTATCTCCTCATTCATTTATCCAAAGAAAGATGACCCCATTCCCTTTCACCAAGGAACTTGGAAGATCCCGAACTGGCGACCTTAGCTGCCTGTCGTAAGGCCATGACTTTAAAAGAAACTACAAGCTAATCAACTTTTCCTTTCGAATCATCGGTGTTTTGTTTTTTTATTAAATCTTTTTTTTTTTTTTTTGTAAATCATCGGGTTTTTTTTTTTGTCACTCGCCATGACAGATGGCGCCCTAGACTTTCGAAAGCGAAAAGAGTTAAGAAAGAAAAAAATCTAAGACTAATCATATTTTTTTATTATTTTTTTTTTAAATCATTGTTTTTTTTTTTTGTCACTCGCCTAGACTTTCGAAAGCGAAAAGAATTATGGAAGAAAATAAAAATCTAAGAATAATCAGAAAGTTGTCTAGACAATACTTTCGCTATTGTTGAGGCAGTTTTATTTCTCTCTCTTTTTTGGCGTTTTGTGATTTGTAATTGAATTCTCTTTCACAAAGATTTCTCCTTACAAATTTTTCTTAATAAATACTGAATAGCTGCCTTTTTGAGAATTTCTTCCATCATATTTCAACTGTAAAATAAAGGAGTTTTATATAAATACTGAACAGCTGTCTGTTTTGAGAATTTATTCCATCCTATTTCACCTATAAAATAAGAGATTTTTTATAAATACTGAATAGCTGCCTTTTTGATTCCTTCCATCCTATTCCACCTATAAAATAAGAGATTTTGATAAATACTAAATAGCTGCCTGCTTTGAGAATTCCTTCCATCCTATTTCACCTGTAAAATAAGGGAATTTTATATAAATACTGAATAGGATGCATCCTTTATCTAGTCGGCCTTCCCGTTCCTTAATCTCCTTTAGGACTTCAAGAGCAGGAACCATGACCAAGCAGACGTATTGTTTTCACGCAAGCAGTTTTTCTGCTGGTTAATTCTTCATTTTAGTCGCTCTTTTATGTTCCTTAAAATCAATCAATCAATCAATATATAATATATATATATACATATATATATATATATATATATATATATATATATATATATATATATATATATATATATATATATATATATATATATATATATATATATATATATATATATATATATATATATATATATATATATATATATATATATATATTATTTATTCAGAAGATGAAACCTATTCATATGGAACAAGCCCACAGGAATTCAGGCTTCCAGAGAATATGGTGTTCATTAGGAAGAAGTGAAGAAAAAATTTTCATGAATTTATAGATAAAAATGTGTTAAAATTCAAAGAGAATTATATATATATATATATATATATATATATATATATATATTTATATATATATATATATATATATGTATATATATAAAGTATATATATATTATCTGACTCATTTTCGAAGAAAGGAGTTTTGTCCATCTGTTCAAAACTCAAAGGCAAATCACACTAAAATAGTAAGTGAATTCATCCTATTTGCTATTGATGATGTTAATAATTTCGCTAGATATAAATAATTTAACTTATTATATTCTACAACAACAAAGATTGCCAGTAACACTGAACATATTTTTGTAAATTCGTTGCTGTTAATGATATTCATGATTTCGTAAGATATAAATAAATCATATTTAACTTGCTATATTCTACCAAAAATAAAAATGCAAGTAACATTGAACATATTTCTGTAAATTCATCGTAACTGGCATCATAATTTGCTATGTATGTTATTCATAGTTTCCTAAGCGGTATATATATAAATATATATATATATATATATATATATATATATATATATATATATATATATATATATATATATATATATATATATATATATATATATATATATATATATATATATATATATATATATATATATATATATATATATATATATATATATATATATATATATATATATACTTTCAGTAATGAAAATTATGAATTTGTATATATATATATATATATATATATATATATATATATATATATATATATATATATATATATATATATATATATATATATATATATATATATATATATATATTCATAAAATTTTCTTATTTTATTCTATATATTAGAAAATTACCAGCAACATTGAACGTATATCTGTAAATTCATAACTTCTATTTACAAGGATCCTTTATTTGTTACTGTAAGTATCTTGTATTGAATAACACAGGCAAAATGAAATCAGTTGTATTTGCTGGCAATTCAAGGTCACTCATCAATAACAAATATATAAAATATTATTCAAACACCTCATTTACGGAGGAAAACTAAAAAATAAAATTCATCACTGATAGTTCGACGCGAGGAAGTAAGCGTGTAGGTGTTATCTTTGTTGGTAATTATGAAAAAATGGATTTGCACAACATCCTGTTTCGAAAATAATACAGTCTGGTATACTTTCCTGTTGTGAAGGCTCTCTCTTTCTCTCTCCTTAAAAATACTGGATTAACCTGTTTCATCTGGTTTGCATTCCTTAATTACTTCCTTCGACTATATAGTTTTTATGTCAGTCCGTATGATGGCTTAATGGCTTAAACTACAGCCTCTCTCTCTCTCTCTCTCTCTCTCTCTCTCTCTCTCTCTCTCTCTCTCTCTCTCTCTCTCTCTCTCCCTTTCCAGGTACATTGCAGTAAGTTCATCAAAAACATATTAATTTTCTCTTATTTCCTACCCACAGCCTTCTCTCTCTCTCTCTCTCTCTCTCTCTCTCTCTCTCTCTCTCTCTCTCTCTCTCTCTCTTTTCTAGGTACATTGCAGTAAGTTCATCAAAACATATTCATTTTCTCTTATTTTCTACCCACAGCCTTCTCTCTCTCTCTCTCTCTCTCTCTCTCTCTCTCTCTCTCTCTCTCTCTCTCTTTCTAGGTACATTGCAGTAAGTTCATCAAAAACATATTCATTTTCTCTTATTTTCTACCCACAGCCTTCTCTCTCTCTCTCTCTCTCTCTCTCTCTCTCTCTCTCTCTCTCTGTACATTGCAATAAGTTCATCAAAAATATATTAATTTTCTCTTATTTTTTTTTCTAACCACAGCCTTCTCTCTCTCTCTCTCTCTCTCTCTCTCTCTCTCTCTCTCTCTCTCTCTCTCTCTCTCTCTCTCTCTCTCTCTTTCCAGGTGCAGGCTTGTTGTTTCTTTTTATGTAACGCAATTGTTGTTTTGTTTTTTATTCTAAAGTAACGATATTGTTATTGCTTAGCTTATCACAATCAAGGGACGATAATAAGCTCTATGCATTTTAATGTATGAATGCCGTCAGCTTATTATTACAATAACTAATGCTCGTTGAAAATATGTTTTGGTTACTAATGTGTGTGTCAGTGGGTAATCTTAAACCACTATTGTCTTGTTCTGCGCTAAAGATGGTTGTGTTCGATGTGAATGAGAGAGAGAGAGAGAGAGAGAGAGAGAGATAGAGAAAGAAATAGAGAGAGGTTGAGATATATATATATATATATATATATATATATATATATATATATGTGTGTGTGTGTGTGTGTGTGTGTGTGTGTGTGTGTGTGTATACCTGTATAAATATAGAGAGACAGACAGACAGACAGACATTGAGAGAAAGAGAGAGATTGACATAGATAGACAGTTTATATATATACTGTATATATATATATATATATATATATATATATATATAGAGAGAGAGAGAGAGAGAGAGAGAGAGAGAGAGAGAGAGAGAGAGAGAGAGAGAGAGACAGACAGACAGACAGACAGAGACAGAGACAGACACACATTGAGAGAAAGAGAGAGATTGATATAGACAGATACATTTTATTTATATATATATATATATATATATATATATATATATATATATATATATATATATATATATATATATATATATATATATAGAGAGAGAGAGAGAGAGAGAGAGAGAGAGAGAGAGAGAGAGAGAGGTTTAGTATCTAAGAGGAACTAGGGTAGATTGCCTGCCCTGAACTAGTTGAGCGAGCTGGGATTTCCGCTGGAACTGACGACTCCAGATATCTGTGACCTTGCAATCGAGTTTTTGCCTCCATTAACTTTTTTATTTAGCTTTTTGTATTTTAGCTGCGTGTATAAGGGCCAACTCTACCTTTTTTATAACCTGTTTCGTTCTAGTTTTGTAATGCGACACACTAAACAATGTTTCCGCATTAAGAAAAAGTGTGCCATTTTTCTCCGGAAATATTTTGTCAACTATAAAAAAAAAATTATCTCATGTTCATGTGGTATAAAATTACGATCTGCTTGTAAATTATAAACAGTTTTCCAATAATGTCATTGTTTTCTTTTATGCTGAAATAAACTACCAATTATATAAAAAAGATTGATTCGTACGTAGCGATGTAGCGTAAGGAACTGCGACTTGCTTTGTAAATTATCACGATTTTTTTTATTTCGTAACTTATCTTTTATTTTACTACAATAAACTTGTTCAGTCGGCAACTGATCAATAACGGTTCCTTGTCAAAATCTGTTCGTCTCCTTAAATATGCGTTCTTGGTTATAAACGCAGAAATATTTTGTTTCTTTCAGTGGGCATTTAAAATATACCAGAACGAACTAGATTCTCTTCAGCTACTACAGAAGCTTCTATGCACGCTCCGTTCAGGCAGGAGGAAAGTTTTTTATGAACGTTGTCAAAATTCCGGACACTCGAACCTTAGGGCAGGCAAGTTTTGGGCAAGGCGTCAGGTGGGCCATAGCACGTTTTAATATTTGGACTGCCAGGGGAACAAGTTTTCATTTTATTTTCATTTCATTGCCCAAGGATGTTGCTTTAGACAGTGTGAGTCAAAGTTTATGTTCCAGTTTGGTCTGGAGTCACACACACTAGTATACACACACATACACATACACACACACACACACATATATATATATATATATATATATATATATATATATATATATATATATATATATATATATATATATGTAATATAATATAATATTTATGTATATGCATATATACACTGTATATATATATATATATATATATATATATATATATATATATATATATATATATATATATATATATATATATGCGCACACGCACACACACACATATATATACACATACATATATTATATATATACATATATATATATATATATATATATATATATATATATATATATATATATATATAATATATATAGACCTGTATATATATATTGGGGTATGTATGTACACATTTCTTCCTATTAATTCATATATTTGTGCTTGTTGGTTATGGCGTCATTTTCAGAACGACATCCTTACTCTACACTGTTATTACTGTTATTAATAATCACCTTTAGATTTACCAAGGTAAACAGGTATACACGCCCTTTATATGTTGCTATTCCGTAGCGTTAATGAACTAAACAAAATGGGTAAACTTTACCATCAGTTATTTCAGACCTCATCAGGATTGGAACGAAGAATCCCATTAGCTTATCTCCTTACACCGGGAAGATAGGTTATCTGATTATCTTGTTTATTGTCGATTACATGTCTGTCACATGTTTGTTTACATGTTCAAGACCATGGAAGCTTGCTAACACTTATATCTGGGCTAATCATTACTACAAGGAGAATTATTCTAGGCATAATCATAATGGTCTTGAATATCTCTTCTTCTCTTGTGATTTGTTGATGAGTTATTTTATGCTTTTTTTTTTTAAAGAAAGTAATGAAAAAGAAATAGGTCTAAGCATGTTTAACATCGTGATGGTCATTGTTAGGCGTATAGGATTAATTCTTATGACAGGGATAAACTTGATATTTCTTTGTCTTCCTTAGCCAGCAAATCAGTTCATTGGCATGAATTTCTCTCTCTCTCTCTCTCTCTCTCTCTCTCTCTCTCTCTCTCTCTCTCTCTCTCTCTCTCTCTCTCTCATTTTTAAGCTATATCACTTTAGGTCACAATTATTCCAATAAAATCGTTGTAGGATATGATAAATCGATTGATTAAGAGAAATTCCGAAAAATCTGATTTTTTATAATAGCAATTATACAAAAAATTAGAGGCAAATACTTTTAAGTTAAACAACTGGACCTTAGAATTTCCATTTCACAACAGGAATTTCATTTGAAGAATGTGTCAAAATATCGCATCTTTGACATATATTAATTCTGGTTTGCTCATTCGGCGTAATAATTGCCTTGGGAAAGAATCCTTTTTGTATATAAGGTTATTAAGGTTGTTAATTATAGTCAGCTCAAGTTATTTCACTCCAAATTGTCAGGATACTGTCACCTTTGAAATTATGTGAGGTACGAAAGTTTTTTTTTTTATTTCGGGATACATTACAGGACGTTTATTATTCAAAATTCATCCATTTTCCTTCATTTTTCTGGAGGCTTTGCGACCTTAATTTCTTAAGTTGTTTTCCTTTTAGTTAAAATTTAGTCGAGTTACATACCAAAACTTAAGTTTCATAACAAAAACTAAAAAATATAAATAAAAAAATAAAGATGTATGGAGAGTGTGAAGTTGAAAATATACTCAAATATAAAGGTTTTAACTTTAACCAAAAATAAAGGGGAAATAAAATTATCATTATTATTGAAGAAACAATATCCACAATAGTTTTGCAATCATTAGATAAAAAGTCAGTCTCAGACAGGTCTCATTTCCCACTGAACAGGATTTTGAAAGTTACCTTGTTGTATTTTTATATTGGACTTTGTATTACCTTACGGGAAACCCTGTAGACTATTCAGTTAAAAAACAACTAATTGTTCAGTATTCTGGTATTCAGTTCCTGTTATCAGTATCATTGTGAATTGCAGATGTCACGGTTTCTCTTTACATATCTTTTTTTTTTATATATATCTTTTGAAGATATTTCAAATACAATATTACCGTTTGATGCGTAACAACCGGCCCCAAATACTGAATGAAGTAATTGAGAAATCCTTTGACCAACTTGGAAGAGAATTTGAAGACTATTGCGTGTCCATCTCACTTGTCTTCACTGACTGACAAACTCGCTGTAAAATATCCTCGCCTTTACATCCTATTTGGAAATTTTCCTGCAAACGCCAGCCACCCACAGGAACCAACAACTTCCTGCAAACGACTATTTTGAAGCACTTAACTTTTTTCCCACAGGGGAATCGTTTGACACTTACCAACTTTTGTCGGATTCGCGAGAACTCGCAAAAGAAGAAGACTGAATTTCCGGGTGGGTAAGGAATTGTTGTAGTCGCCAGACTTTCAAGGAGGAAACGATTTCTAACCTCACTGAGATTCGCTTATAAGAAAGTCATATTTTGCAGGTTTTCTTCACAGATCTTATGGGGATCGATATAGTTTTATGTCATTTGAATAACTTATTGTTTTACTAGAAGAATTCGAGGACGCGATCTCAGATTTTCTTGAACTTATGGATATCGTTGTAGTTTTTATTCTGTTGTTTTAAACATTTAGTTTTACAAGACAAATTCGAGGACGCTATCGTATATTAGTTGAACTTATGGATGCCGTTGTAGTTTTATTCTGATATTTGAATAATTCATTGTTTTACAAGACAAACTAGGGACTCTATCTTAGCAGATAAGTTGGAAAATGAGGCTGAGTTCCCTCATGTTATTTTGTGTTACTGAATGCGTGGTTGCCCAAATATACCTAAAAAATAACAGCTCATATGGAATTAGATAAATCCAGGTATTTGTTTTCGTAGCTCTTTCTTGATCCCATACTACTGCTGCCCAAATATATACCTAAAAAATAACAGCTCGTATGGAATTAGAGAAATCCAAAAATATTCATGTCAACAATTTTCTTCTTAATCCTATAACACTATCGATTTTAAATTCAATTTTATTCCCGAGGAAAATGCATATTGCAAAAACCACACTACACAGGTGACAGCACATAAACTCACCCTCCATCACGAACGTCAAACGGAATCTATGTAATTCCGAGGATATCATGTTATGTAATAAGGCATCATTTAAATTTTACTTGAATTAAATCGCAAAAATACGACATGACTTGAATGTGGTCGGATGGCTGACATATCTGACGAGCCCAGAATTCGCGTCCCAGACAGAAAATAATTCTTAAAAATTCCTGGCATTTATATTGTCCGTGATTTCAGAGTTTCCTGTACGAAATCGGTGTCTGTCCTCCCTCTTTGCAACCTCCTGAATTCTGAAATCAAGGGCAGGATTTCCTGCAGGATATCATTTAAGGGAGAATCTTCGCTTAAATCTCTTCTTGAGAATTCGACGAACATCGTTTTTGAAAACCTAGTAATGATAAAACATGGTAATGACAAAACTTGGTAATGATAATACCTGGTAATGACAAAACCTGTAATTGAAACCTTGGTAATGACAAAGCCTGGTAATGATAAAAGATGGTAATGACAAAACCTGGTAATGCCAAAACTTGGTAATGATAAAACCAGAAAACCTGGTAATGATAAAACCTGGTAATAAGAAAACCTGGTAATGATAAAACATGATAAAGACAATTCCTGGTAATGATAGATCCTGGTAATGACAAAGCCCGGTAATGATAATACTTGGTAATGACAAAACCTACCAGTGATAAAACCTGGTGATGACAAAATCTGGTAATGATAAAACCTGGTATTGACAAAACCTGGTAATGATAAAACCTGGTAATGACAAAATCTGGTAATGACAAAGTCATTATTGACAAAACCTGGTAATGACATAACCTGGTAATGACAAAACCTAGTAATGATAAAACTTGGCAATGACAAAACCTGGCAGTGACAAAACCTGGTAATGATAAAACCCGGTAATGAGAAGACATGTCAGTGAGAAAACCTGGCAATGATGACAAAACCTGGTAAAGACTAAATCTGGTAATGAAAGAACCTTGTAATGACAAAACCTGGTAATGACAAAATTTGTGAAGACTGGATCATCTTTCTTTGTGGAGTCTTCCTTTGGGCAAAATATTCGCGTATTCAGCAGGCAAGATTTAAATAACTAAAATGAATAACTAAAAGAGAACTTTACGATCGAAGATAATGGTGGCCTTGCAAACTAGACTCATCAGCCTCGGAGACGATACTTATCCTGCGTATTGTGGCTTGTGGTTTTCATAAAAACAAAAGGAAGGAAAAAACTTTTGCCACTTATTATCCTCCTCTGGTTTTACTGTAGTTTTTTTTATATATATATAATGGCTAAGAATTGTTGATATTCCACTCTGAATTCCCTGTGATGTTTGTTTACAACATCAGCCTAATTTGATGATACATGAACTAGCACCACACCTGTTTACAAGTTGTCGGTTGCTTGCACACTCGAACAATCAGTCTTTTCGAGGAATCCTTTTCATCGCTTTATTAAATGGTCTTTATCACCCGGATGTATCAATCTCTGTGTGTACAAACACGAGAAGAAGAAGAAGAAGAAGAAGAAGAAGAAGAAGAAGAAGAAGAAGAAGAAGAAGGCGCAATTCAGTACATTTGCAGAGCAACGCCACGGCTCGAAATTGCCGACTTCTCAGTGCCTCAGGTGGAGCTGGTTTGAAGCGAACGAAACCGGTCTTCGTGTCACGATGCCTTAAGGGCGATTTTTAGGACTATACCTTCTTGCCATCGAACCCACCAGAGCTATGTTTTGTGGTTTCAATCTCTGCGGCTACTTCGCTCCCTTGTGCGTGTTTTGCGCTTGTGTACATTCGTACACAACATTTTATTTTACGTATGTGGACGTATTTGGTAAACTCGTCTGTACATCATAATTGTCGTTTGGTTAGAAATGAGCTAGAGAGGTACCCGAATGGGTAATTCAACTTGACATCAGCAGGAAACATTTTAGGTTATTGGCCCCAGAGAGCAGAGAGAGAGAGAG